>NC_000068.7:59122833-59477833 GCF_000001635.26 Mus musculus | reverse complement strand
GGGAGAAGGAGAACTGGAGAGAAAGCCTGAAAGGCTGAAAGACACCAGCCTTCTGAAGACCAATACCTGACTTTTTGTGTGGCCCAGTGATCTGGTCCACTGGTGCAGATCACCCGTGGGGAGGCCCCCTTTCCCTCCCTGTTAAAGGAAAATCTCCAGATGGAAATTAAGTCTGTGTATTTAGGCTTTGTTTGTAGACTTTCTCTGTTGTTTCTCCATATGTGACCTTTGGGTGGTGGGATGCAGGGGGCCACCATTTCTCCATTTTATGGAGAAAACATCTTTCTAGTCCTTAGTTGGAGACTGTGAAGGTTTTTCTTGGTTACAGGGAGTCCAGGGTGGATTTCTGGGTCTGGGGATTCTTGCTTATGACTAGACCTCTGGTCCTCCAAAGGCCCCTTTTCATGTTGAGCAAGCAAACAATGTGCCTTCGCTCTTGGTTTTTGATACTTCTGTTTCTCTTTATTAGCAAATCTCTGTGTTAAGTCTCCTGCAAATTAGTCATCCAACTTAGCATCTCCCAGATATCTACATTTTAACTTATTTGAAAGGAGTCTTAGTAACTTCTATTGCAGTAACAAGACACCATGTCCCAAGGTAACTTTTATAAAAGAAAGCATTTTATAAAAGTGGGGGGTGGGGGTGGGGTTCTTAGAGTTCTAGAGGGTTAGCCCATGGTCATCATGGAAAGAAGAGGAGTAACTGAGAGTTTTACATCCCGATCGTCAGGCAGCAGTGAGAGAGAGAGAGAGAGAGAGAGAGAGAGAGAGAGAGAGAGAGAGAGAGAGGGAGAGGTGACATTTTTCCTCCAATGAAGCTACACCTCATCCAACAAGGCCACACTTTCTAATCCTTCCCAAACAGTTCCACCAATGGATAATTAATCATTCAAATATATGACCTTATAGGATCCATTCTCATTTAAACTACCACAAACAGGTGATACATCTATATAATTGAAGGCTCATAAGGATAAAAATGGGGTTTAGAGTGAAAAATCAATGTGCCCCTCCATTTATTTTTGCGTGTCTATCTTTGTTTTGCCCTTAGAATCCCTGAAGACAGCTCTCAACAGACAGCAGCTTCTCTCTGACTCAGAGACTCCAGCCTTCTGTGTCACAAATGAACTGAAATTTCCCAGTGCCTTTCTGTTAAGGATTTGTCTTCAAGAATTTTCTATTCTAAAAACAGTGAGAAATTGTGTATGAAAACAAATTAGACATTATGTACCATATCGTCTATGAGAGAAATCCCTAGGAGTAGACTGCTGGATCACAAGACACGTGTATGGTTCTATCAGCGTTGCTGAGTTGCCTTAAAGCACAGATACCAATGAATATCTTTTCCCCTGCTGCTTTCCCTGCGTGTCACCTGCATTCTCAATAAAGCTAGGTGAAAAACAAGCACTTAATTTTTATTTATTTTTAAGTTGAATTTATCTTTATGTAAGAAAGTTTTTACAACTTTTAAATTAAAGATCTTACACACACACACACACACACACACACACACACACACACACACACACACATATTTATATACTGTTGCTGTCTTCAGACACACCAGAAGACCACATTGGATCCCATTACAGATGGTTGTGAGCTGGGAATTGAGCTCAGGATCTCTGGAAGAGCAGTCAGTGCTCTTAATCGCTGAACCATCTCCAGACCTTTTTACAACATATATATGTATGTATGTATGTATGTATGTATGTGCATATATATGTGTGTGTATATATATGTATATGTATGTGTGTGTATATATGTATGTATGTATACACACACACACACACATATATGGGTTTTTGTTTGTGTGTTTTATTTACACTAGGTCCCACTTTATAGCCTCAACTGGCCTGAAACACATATAGAAATCCACGTTCCTTTGCATCCCGAATGCTGGGATTAAAGGTTTGTGCCAACATCCCCAGTCCATATGTTTTGATCAAGTCTACCCTTCAATCTCTCCCCTCCATTTCCTCTTCTACCCTCTTCCACCCCCAACTTCCTGTGTTCTTAAACCCATTGAGTCTATTTAGGGCTGTGTGTATGGATGGGTGTGGGGGACCATCCACTGGAGTGTGGGTAGCTCCTCTGGAGTCATTTAATGGAAGCTTTCTCTACCAGCAGCCATCAGTTGCCAATACCTTCTCGTCTTGGGGTGGGGTTTTTGTTTTGTTTTGAGCCCATCCCCTTTTGCAAACACAGGAAAATGCCATCTTAATACATGCAACTCTCTTCCTACGGGGCTCACAAACTCCTCTCAAATTTTTCCTCTGTCCTTGGTTGCAAGGATCTATGTCCTTTGTATATATTCCAGTAATGATTATTGCCATCATTTTTAAAGAATTATGATGTCTTTATACAAAATGAACCATCCTTTTAAAATATTTTTGAAATTTACTTATAAGGACGTGCATATCTACGTGTGTGCGTGCCTGTGTCTTCTGTATGTGGCTACATCATGTGAGTGCAGGTGTCTGTGAAGGCCAGAGGTGTCACATCCCCAGAAAGCCAGAGTTACAGGTGGTTGTAAGATGCCTGATCTGGGTGCTGGGAACCAAACTTGTTCTTAACTACTGAACCATCATCGCTCTAGCCCCAAAAGTCTTTATTTAATGTCACTGAGTATTAGTCAGTATTTGAGTTTGTTTGTTTCATAACTGGTTATAGATGGCTTGCCTACAAAGAGATGTATACAATGCGTTGTTTTTTTATGAGTTTATTTGGTTTGTTGTTGTTGTTGTTTTGTTTTGTTTTGCTTTGTTTTTCCAGACAGGGTTTCTCTGTGTGGCCCTGGCTGTCCATCCCAGAATTCAGTCTGTGGACCAGGCTGGCCTCGAACTCAGAGATCCCCCTATCTCTGCCCTACTAGTGCTGGGATTAAAGGTGTGTGCCTCTATCTCCTGGATTATTTATTCTTTTGGGGTAATTTGTTTGGGGGTGTTCCAAATTAGATTGGACACTGGGTCTCCTAAATGCAACATTTGCTCAGTTGAGCCACACCTTAGCCACTATTATGTCACGGTGAAATATGTTTGTACTCTCTACTTTAAAAAAATTTATTTTTTATTTTTTATTTTATTTTTTGCAGTTACTCCTTGAAGGTCCTGAGTATTAGTCCAGCAATTGCTGCATTCAGCTCTTGGTGGGTTTGTTACGTTCGTCTGAATATGTTTTCCTGTTCTATTTCTTGCAAACTGGTAGTTAGATCTAGAGGCTGGATAGCAGGGTTCATGTTTGATTTCCTTGGTGAGCATCAGCAGTGTTATCATGTACTTCCTGTTGAGTCACATCAAGGGGGACATATAGTCTGTTTGCCTTCATGTACTGTTATGGCTGATCTACCACTGTGCTATGTTTAAAAAATAGCATTAGACATAGAAGAATGATATTTGCCTCTATGTAGAAAGTGGAGCGTCAAAGAAGAGATCCATTGTTTGCTTTCGGGAGGAGAACACTTGTGATATGAGGAGATGACTTCTATATCTGACACAGCAGAAGACTCTGGGGACAAAGACACTTCTCCCCGGAGTTCCCTCTGTCTCCTGTTTAGAATTCTGCTGTCAGATGTTTTGAGGAATAGTTTGCTGGCTCAGTGTAACTAAATACACTGATTTCGGGCATTTCTCTCCCCTCCGGTGCTTCTCCTTTCATTTAGAGTAAATGAAGGTTCTTTTTTTTTCTTTTTCTTTCATCTTGCATGTGTCTCGCTTTTTAAAATGTTTCTGCTAGCTGCCTTTCAAATGTCAGCGAGAGTTTAGGGGTATGGAAAGCACCTTCTAAGAGGGCTGTGGCTGAGACCACCTTGATAATGAGCCTTGTGGACTTTCAATTTCCTAATGACTTTTTCCCTCTGTGGTTTTGTATCTTTCTCTTTCTCTTCTCTCCACTAATCAAGTCCCAGACTCCCAAGGGCCATCAGTCTGTAAAATGGCTCAGTGCCATGCCATTCTTTCCAGATATGACATTTTGTGAGAATGATGAACTCACAGGCCTTGGGATTCAAATCAAGCCATACGTCTTTTACAAGAGCTTGCTTAAAGGCAATCAACTTTGTTTCATGTTACTTTGCATGTATATTTCTTCTCAGACAAGTAGGCCAAGTGGCCTCTCAATGGAAAATTGCTTTCTCTAAGCCATTGTACAATATCTGCAATTGCTTGTCCATTTAAGTGAAGTGAATATAGCGGAGCTGACATCTTGGATAAGAGAGAATTTCCTATTTGGCAAATAAAAGAGAAGCACCGATATGGATAAGCATTTCTTGTTTTAAACATTCCTTAGTTAATCCTGCTTCAGTCTCTGTCCCCCTGGTGATCTCGAAAGATAAATGGATGAAATTACATAATTCTTTCCATAAATGGCCATCTTTGGGTCTCCCTCCCTTTCTGAGGGTATCAAAGAAACGGCAGCCATTTGCCATCATTGAATCTCCCATTCTTGAGTGGGCTGGGGAGCAGATGGGTGTGGAGAGGAAGCGACATGCCCTGTTCTCTCTTGTATATTGTTCTGTGGGCGCATGTAGTTCTGGCTACACAAGTGGCTGATATTTCTTCATTGGTTGGGAAATAACTAAAAATTCAAAGATGAAGACTGGTCTGATTTCAGTGATGCTGTGTGGAGAACTTAGAAGAAAATATCCACTTTCTCAAAACTGCATATCAATAGCATTGGTTGGAGGCTTTAAACAATGATATAAGATATATTTAAAAAAATCATTTTGAGACAGAGTTTCAGTTTATATAGACTGTATATCTAAGGTTGTTCTGAACTTTGGGGTCTTCCTCTTCCTGACGTGCTGGAATTTTAGATACTCAGTTAAGTTTTAAGCTCTCTCTCTCTCTCTCTCTCTCTCTCTCTCTCTCTGTGTGTGTGTGTGTGTGTGTGTGTGTGTGTGTATCATGTGCATGCCTGGTGCCTGTGGAAAAGGAAAATGGACTTACGGATGGTTGTGTGCCACTGTGTGCATGGCTGGGACTCGAACCTCGGTCCTCTGGAAGAATAGCCAGTAGTCTTAATCATGGAGCCATTTCTCCAGCCTCCTAGCTAGTATATCTCACCCAAGAACCTGATTTCTGGGAGCTAACAATCAAACACTGCCTTCTTTCTCATATGATCATGATTGTAAGCTGACTGTAGAGATTGAGAATAAAATCCTTTCATTCAACTCCCCGAGCTTTGAAGTACGATAGGAGTGTAGAGTGTAGGAGTGTAGTGAAAGAGTTAACACACGGAAGAATCCAGGTGGCAGAGAAAGACCCAGAAACCTTTCTTGGCCTGGGCTTCATAGGAAAAATGCAGTTTGCATGGGCTAGCTTTCAAAGGAAGACTGGAGCTTGTAATGCATGCAACATGCTCAAGAAAAGCCAGAGCCTCAAGGCTGTTCTATAAAAGTCCTACTGGGTCCAGCTCTGGGGTCCTAATGTCTTCAGGGTTCTTCCCTTAGCTCCCTAGCCCACCCATTCCTGGGAGTGCTTTCCTTTCTTTATAAGCTGTTTTTATTTCTAACCATGACACCCTGGTGCAATCATGAGACGCCAGAGTCTGGACTTTGGGTACCCTCTGAACCCAAATTCCACAGCTTGGCAAGAAACTTGTTTCTGTTTTTCCTTTTGTCTGATACCAGGCAAAAGACTAACCATGGTTTTCCTGGGCTATTTCTCTGATCTCCATGCTTCAAAAGGCAGGTTCACCTAAGCCATGATAAAGACATATGTGGAATAATCACACCGTTAATGAAATCCTGTATATTTTCTTCCAGGAATGCCTGCCTCTTAGCAAGGTCCCTAGAGTTGCCATGAGTTGGGTTGGGTTGGTCTGCTTGACTTCTCCACTCACAGAGGAGGAACTCTTCTCTCCCCTCCCCTCCCCTCCCCTCCCCTCCCCTCCCCTCCCCCTGTCCCTCCCCTCCACCTGTTCCTCCCCCTCCCCTCCCTTCCCCTCCCCCTGTCTCCCCCCCACTCCCTCCCCCATCCCTCCCCCTCTCCCCTCCCTTCCTGGAGGCTGCCAGAGCCCCACTGTGCCCTTTTCTGGTACTTTGTATTTTTTAAAGGCTTCCCTCCCTTCCTGTGGCTGTTTACCCACCATGTGGCTGACCTCTGTGCTGGCTTCCCATCTCCATTTTTCCTCCTCTGGGCAGCTGCTGAGATACACAACTTGCCTGCCCCGGGGGTTCTTTTTGTTTCAAACACTAATAAAACTATCTTCGAGTTTCCATTTGAATCCATCGTTAAATTATTCTAATTAAAGAGACTAAGAACCCCACAAGGGGACCTTGATGTACCTGGTATCACAGGCAAAAATTAGAAGCCCCAGGTCTTAAATGTGTAACAGTCAAGGCAAGAGAGACTTTTAGCTCTCTTCCAGCAACCCCTCAGTGGATGTAGCCCGGCTAACCTGTAACATAAGCTTTCCATTTCTGCCTTCCAAGATTAGGGAGCAGGAGAGCAGGAGGTTTGTATCCACATCACGTGGCATTCGGCCAGCACAAAATAAATGCGTGTTGCCAACAGTGTCGAGAGAACCAGGATAGACACTAGTGGGAAGTGTCTAAAGATCTAAGGTTTAAGTGATAGTAGGAGCGTCGGCTATACCCACTCCTAAAATCCACTTCAGAAAGGGAGGGTGACCCACGCTGGTCACCGAGCAGTTAGTGAAAGGCACAGTGGCAACTGATTGTGACCAACAATCAGTTTAAGGGCTCTTTGACGTCAGAACGTATTCCAAGAAAATAGAAATGCCAAGAAGAGGGATCTTAAGCCTGTGAGCTACGGGGAAGGTTGGGTAGAGGCCGCAAGCAAAGGATGGTAATGTCAGAAGCTGGGCAGGAGAGAAGGCGGGGAAAGGAAGTGGCCACAGCTCAGAATGCTTTGTATAAAGTGGAAATTGGGAGGGGTACAGGATGAGAAGCGGGAGGGGAGCCGGTTTCAAGGGCAAACCACACAGAACAGTGAGCCCACTGGAAATGCCAGCATCCTGTGCTTCGGAGCCAGCAGGAAAGCTTCCGAAAGGCAGCCATCTCCAGAGCTCTTCAGCGCCTGCATCCATTCGGTTTAAAACTGGAAATGCCAATGAGGCTTGTGTGTCTGTGCTCTCCAGCCAGGGAAGCTCTATGGTTTGTGTCGGGCAGTAGAAAAACAAGGGCCTTCAAGTCTCAAAAGAGTAGTTCTTCTTGGGGGAAAAAAAAAGGCCTAGGGAAAATCAGGTTTCATTAAATGCTCTTTCATGATCCAAATGAGTTCTGGCTTTTCTCTTCGAGTGCCAGGTTCTGACTCATTTGGAGAAAACAAACCATCATCTTTTCTATTGTTTGCTCTCCCACGGAGTCCATGTTTTGAAAGAATCTGTCTGCCAAACTGCATTTGAGACCCAAGTCATATTTTCACCTTTCTCCATAAAGTAACTAAAGCAAAGCTTTCCATGGCGATTTCCTGAGTTCTGATAAAATTTCAGGCAACAGTTTGGAGTCAGAGGGAACCTGGGGCATAGTTAAAATCAGACTCCAGCCCAGGCCGCAGTCTTTGTCTGAAACTGAGTTTGAATATGCTTAGGTGGGACATATAGACTGTCACTGGTCAAAGGCTACCTGCTCCCTGCGGAGTTCCTTCTCCTCTGTACACTGAAATGGAGGGCTCCTAAAGGCACCCAATAGAGAAGAGAGTTTGCAGCTGGCACTAATGTTTTGAATGAATTGGAAACCCCTCTGTTCCTGGCTTCTAGTCGTCACAACCCCTGATGAGTCTGATAACATCAGAACGGGTGAGGCCGTCATAAGTGCCCCTCCATAAGGCTTCTGTGTTCAGATCCAAGGGCATCTTAATCAACTCTCTCGAAGGCTCAGCTGTGTCTGTCATGTTCTCATGCTCTGTCCTGACTCCTGGACCCTCGTGGGCCACAGTATCCTTAAGGGCAACTTCCATTCAGTCAGTAGAAACTCATTATACATACCTTCTGTCTCTGTGCGCTTGTTTCTTCAGCTCATTTTCTTTTGATCTTCAGAGAGCAACAGATAAAAGAACTAGTTACACCCAAAAAGGAAATGAAAATAAACTTTTAAAAACATGCTGTAATATCCGCACCCAGCTGGCACCTTGTGTTAAACAAAAAAAGGAAAAGGAAATTTTATCTGAATATTACCAGGGGGAAAAAGACTTTAAAAATCTGCCTAAATAATCATGCCCATTTGATGCTGTGGTCCACAACTGTGCAAAATAATGAAAATCTGTGAAAAATAGGTTTTCAATGCAATAATCTTAGCTACTTTTTAAAAGATAATGGAACATCTTTTTAAAACTATCCTAGTATTAAAATTCACAGCCCAAGTTTGTTCTGCATGGATGAAAATACAAGGCAGAAGGGCTGGGGCTATCACCCAGTATTAAAATACTTACTTAGTCATACATAGGACTCCAGTTTCAAGACATCACATGCATGTATATATGCATGCGCACACACACACACACGTGCATGCACACACAAACACACATACATACACTACCATTTCACTGAACATTCAACTCAAACAGAAATAAAGTCCCAGGTGGTAACAAGGATAGAGAAATAAGATCTCACTTAGTCAATTAGCCTAACTCAGTCATTTTATTTTATAATGTAGTAGCATCCTGCCAAACGTTCAAATTTATATTCCATAAATGCAGGTGATATGGACAGTAACATACATTAAACATATGACTAAGAGTTCAAAGTCTGAATTAAAAGAAAAGCACCCTCCTTAAACAACAACAACAGAAGCAACGCCGACTTCATTTGGTTTTAATGCTATAAAGCTGAGCATAACTTAAGAGGTGGGGGAGCAAATGTGGTTACACAGCTGAAGAGCTTCGAATTGAACATGGTCTAATCACTTCTTAGCTAGCCCACGTCTTGGGAGCAAATGCTCCTTGAGGGCCTTACATTGTCCTTGGGACAGCTTCTGTGTCTACTCAAGGATGCTTGCAGAATAGCATATGAGATAAGGCACCTTGTTCCTCAGCAGTGAAACAAGATATTAACAAGAATTATCTCCTGGGCCTGTGGGATGGCTCATTGGGTAAAAGGACTTGCCACCAACACACCAAGACAGATGGTTTGAGTCCAGTTCCTGGAGCTAGAGCTGGAAGAAGAGAACCATCTCCACGCGCATGCACACGCACCCGCACCCGCACATGCACACTATCCCCACCACCACCACCAGGGATAAGATCAGCTACTACCATAAATGAATGAATGAGTGAATGGATGGATGGATGGATGAATAAGTGATATTTTTAAAGCCTCCTTTGGGGCAAAAGCTGGTTGTGCTTATTTGTATCGCTTTAGAAAGTTGGTGTCTTCTAATCTCAGGATTCTAAGCCATGAGTCAGGCCTACTGTGTGTGCATTCTCCTTCAGAGTTGCTCCCTGGAACCTTTATGGGACTCATGGGGCAGGTGTGGGGTGGGGACTCAAGTGACCGACCTCCCTAGGGTACCCAGGACTTTCAGGAAACAGTCCCAAGCACACTGGGATGCCTGGGAGCCCTAACTAAAAACCTGACTTGTGCATTAAGCTCACGCTGTCTTCTGCGCCTTTGCCTGCATCAGTCTTGAGCCTTCTGCAGGCAGGCACGGATCTGTGGGTGCTTCCTCTCCATGTGCAAGGGCGGAACATCATAGTTCTGAGGCAGAGCAGTTTGTTGGGCCTTGCCCTCAGCATCCTTCCTTTAAGCTGTAAAGCACAGAGAACATCTGCCACTCAGAGTTTGGGGACAGAAGGGGACGGTGACTGTAAACCCCAAACACCCTGTCCATCACTCTCACCAGAAGCTGTTACTGTGTCCCTGTATTCTTCGTTACACAGAATTGTTCTGATCCAGTTCTCACAGGTTCTGTTGTGTGTGGCTTGGGTAATCCTTTTTCACATCTACATAGTAGAGAACAGCAGATTAAAAAGTGCTCAATCAAGTGTTTCCGTTATTTTCAATATCAAGGTTCCCAACTGGTTACTAATTAAAATGTTCCCCATCTGACTGGATTTGGTGACCCTACACAGTCACAGCATGATATGTGAAACACCTTTTAATCTACCCAAACAGTATATCACAAAGCATTTACCATCCTCTGTAGGTCCTCAGTGACCTTTGGCCTCCTCCTTAAGATTCCTGGGAAATCATAAAAGTTCCAGATAACATTCTTCAGAGACCCTTTGCATAGAGCAATGTCATGTCTAACATACAACAGAAGATAAACACTGCGTGCATGTCAGGGAATCTTTTCTGCTGTGGCAAAAAAAAAAAAAAAAAAAAAAAGGTGGAAGATAGCATTTCTTGTCATTATCTGTGTTGCCAACGACTTTATAGATCTTGTTGTTGGAGCTTGTGGTATATTTATGATCCCCTCTTTTAATAGTCAGAAACCATTTTCTCCAGAAGACAAAAGAAGTGCATGTTTCCTTGACTTGAACGATTCAGAATGATACACATCTGGGCAGTCTCAGGCATGCAGAGGCCTGGAAACTATTCACATTCTGTGTGACAGAGGAATGTGACATCCCTCTCATGGGTTATAGGAAAAGCACGTTTAGTCGGACTGTGGTTATGAGATGATTTGAAGCTGTCTAGGAAAGTGGACCCACTTGGGACCCTGTGATTATACCTCAGTTAGCCAGTTCATTTATGCATGGCTAAGTCAAGAATGACAAACAGAAATAAACACCCGCTGCCTCTGCTTCTCCTCAGATGTGGGGGTGGGGTGGGCAGAGCCCCCACATTATTCTATTTCTGTTCCCAAACCTAGTTCCATTTCACTCGTGAGCTTGGTTTCTTTTTTTGTTCCACAAGTGTAATGTAAGACTCAGCGGATTTACTAATTCTCATCGTGCATGGGAATTACGGTCTGCTGTTTACCCACAGGGACCAGAAAACATTCAGAAATGTTGTGCAAAGGGGCCAATTAAATTTTCATGTGATACAATCATATAGAAACATGCTATCTCCATATCCATCTCTGGCTTGAGTTGAAAATTCTCCAATGACCTTCAACGTCCTATTAGTTTCTATGCATAGTAAAGCAACTATACCCACCCATGGAATGACCTTTACCATATTTGTAGGGTTTTTTTTTTTTTGTGTGTGTGTGTATATGGATGTTTTGCCTGCATGTATATCTGTGAATCACATGAGTGTCTAGTGTCTGTGGAAATTGGGAGTCAGATCCCTTGGAACTGGAGCTGCCATGTGAGTGCTAGACACTGACCCCAAGTCTCTGGCAGAACAGTCGGGTTTCTTCACTGTGAGGAGAGGGTGTGGCAGCCCGGGACTGCTGCTAAGTCTTATGACTTGCACCTGACTTCCTCATACACCTGAAAATAAGCCATGACCATCGTGAGAACTGTGCAGGTGCACCATGATACTGGCAGTGTAAACAAGTCCATATTTGGTGCCTCTGCCACCCTGATTGGCTGAAGCCGCGTGCCTGGTGAGGTGACATGGCCTGCTGTGAGTGGATGGGGGCTGAGAGTATATAAGAGTGAGAGGGGGGGAGAGAGAGAGTGTGAGAGAGAGAGAGAGAGAGAGAGAGAGAGGAAGAGAGAGGAAGAGAGAGAGAGAGGAAGAGAGAGAGAGGAAGAGAAGAGAGATGAAGAAGGAGAGAGATGAAGACTGAAGCTTGCTGAATAAACTGCTGTTAGAAGAACTGGTGGTCGTGTCGTTCTTGCTGGTCGAGAGCGGATGTGACACTTCACCACTGAATTATCTCTCCAGTATGCAGCATGTTTTAATTGTCCTATTGCTTATTTTTACACAGTAAAGTGGGTAGAATATTAATATATTTTATATTTAAAGAACTGTGTTTCTGCTTTCCTTTAATGCCGTCACTTGGAATTTCCTCTGTCTCTTCACGGCTTACTCCATTGATTGACTCTAAATGTGGATTTCCCAATCCTGACCTTTGTCTTTAGACAACATCCCCTTTATTTTGTAATGGCTGTGTTAGCTGGGATTTTCTTTTGTGGGCTCACGGCCCTTCTCTACACCACTTTTCTATGCCTCAGCTACGGCTTTCAGGCTTTTCTACGGCTTCAGGAAACTTCTGTGGACCAGTGGTGACCTCTGTTGAATCCTGACCCCCTGGCTAAGGTCATGCCTGGTGGTCCTGCCTTTTGCTGACCCCTAGTGTTATTGTCCATGTGATTTTTTTTTTCTGGTACTGTCCTAAGAAAGTAAGTGTCACAAACTGGCTGGCTTAAATAATAGAAATTTGTTGTCTTTTTAGGCTAAAAGTGTGACACCAGCTTGTCAGCAGAGCTGTGATCTTTCTGATGAGAGAGAGAGAGAGAGAGAGAGAGAGAGAGAGAGAGAGAGAGAGCACTGTTCAAACTCTCCCCTAGCTTCTGGGAGCATCTGACTGGCCATCTCCTGTATCTCCTTGTAGATCTTCTTTCTCTGTGTGTCTCACTCTGTGTCCAAATTCTCCTTTGTTTGAGGACATAGGCAGAGAAGGTTGGGGCTCATCTTAATTTCCTCAGCTTTGGTCAATCCCATTTCCAAATTTCAAAGTTTGTAAGTATTGGGAGCAAAATCTAAACCCATAAACTAGTCCTATGGGCTTTGGTTCTCACAGTCATGTTTCAGAGAAGGATCAGGAAACCCCATCAAGAAATTGATCTTGATTGGAGGTAGTGCCTTCAATTCCAGCACTTGGGAGGCAGAGGCAAATAGATCTCTGTGAGTTCGAGGCCAGCCTGGTCTACAAAGCAAGTTCCAGGACAGCCAAAACTATGTAGAGAGACCCTGTTTCAAATAAACGAAAGAAAGAAGGAAGGGAAGGAAGGAAGGAAAAAAGGAGGAAGGAAAGAAAGAAAGAAAGAAAGAAAGAAAGAAAGAAAGGAGGAAAGAAAGAAAGGAAGAAAGGAGGAAAAAAGGAAGAAAGACAGAAGAAAGGAGGAAAGAAAGAAAGAAGAAGAAAGAAAGAAAGGAGAGGAAAGAAAGGAGGAAAGAAGGAAGGAAGGAAAGACAGACAGACAGACAGACAGACAGAAAGAAAGGAAACTGCCCTTGGGCTGGAGAGATGGCTCAGTGGTTAAGAGCACTTGCTGCTCTTGCAGAGGACCCAGGTGCAGTTTCCAGCACCCACAGGGTGGCTCACAACCATTTATAACTCCATTTCCAGGGAATCCAACAATCTCATCTGACCTCCATGGGTTCCAGGCATGCAGATGGTGCATGCATGTCATACATAGATTTGGGCAAATACTTATACACATTACAAATCTTGGGGGGAGGGGGAGAGAGAGAGAGAGAGAGAGAGAGAGAGAGAGAGAGAGAGAGAGAGCTGAAGCTCAGTCTATGGATGAGCCTGGGCGATTGGCTCAGGGTGGTAAGGACCCCACAGCATGCTATATGCCTTGAACCACCTTTTTCCCAATAAAGACATGTTTTTCCCATGGCCTTGGCAACCTAAAGGCACTGCTCTCTCTCAACTACAACCCTCCATCTGTCACTACCCCTTTCCCTCTTTTCTGATTTACACTAAAGGGCTGGCCAAGCCAACAGAAATCCCATGTGGTCAACATCTGACTTATTCGTGGGCATTAAGTGTGCTGGATAGATATCTTTTCCCCCAATCCAGGCGTTTTGTATTTGTGTTCATGAATAAGCCATAGTTTGTTTGGTTTTAAAAAAATATGTTCAGCCTTTATTGTATCAGAAATCTCCTGATTGCTATTATTTTATGATCAGTTCAAAGGCCCTTTTCTGTAAAATTTCAAGGTTAAAGGGAGATAAACATAACAAGCCTCTACTAAGCATCAAACGAACTGCCATCCAGAGAAGTAGTCTGATTCCCGTCCCCTTCTCTCCAGCTCGTCACACACACAAATGGGACAGTCTGGGAGGGACTGTTCTCCCTGTTTTCACCTGCATCCAATTGTAGAAGGAAAATTAAGATCTGAATGTGTTGATCATTTGCAAGATGGTAAATACATTTCACTAATGGTCTGTAATTAAAATGGAAAATCCCACATATGACGGAGAGAATCTGCACTCCCAATGGCATGCTTGAGCACCGAAGCATTAGAATTACATTCGAATCTAGTCACTGTCCGTTAAATTCATTGGACAACAGGAGCCCAGGCTGAGCTTTCTAATTCTGGAATTTGGCAAACGCGGAAAAATATCTCAGAGGCTCAGTTGGGGAGGGGATGGCAGCTCCAGCAAGACCAGATCCAACTGCATCTGCCGCTCCATTTAATGCTGACTCTGCCCAGTCTATCCGTGGATTTATTTGCCAAACCAACAAGGTAATTCTGAATGGAACTGGAAACCATGCCCACAGCCTCTCCAGAGGACTCAGCACTCTGAGATAATGACCTACTGATTTAGCAAGGTCAGGGGCTAATGTGCAAATAGCAGGTTGTGACCATCCTGACGACTTGCCCAACATTAAGCCATAAAGAAATGACAATATATCAGAGTTTCCTATGGGAACAGATTTAGGAGTAGATTAATGATTTTTGTCACAGTGTGGTGCTTTGCTACAGGATGTCTGAGCATGTCTCTCTGGTATATTTAGACTTAGGGGATTTTTATATTCCATTTTTCTTATTTATCTATAGTGATGGTTTATATCCTCACAGAGGAGATTTGTGCTCAAATGTCCACACAAATATTGGAATATGGCGTTGCTAGATGGTTAACGCAGAGATCCAGACATCCCAATGTGACCTTGAGAAGAGGTGATGCTGGAGCCTCTCTTTATAGATGACCTGTAATATCAAGAAGCAAGTCTTCCTAGGACAGCAGAGGTCTCCAAGCACAGGCCACACAATAGGGCCTGCAGTATTGGCAAATGGAAGAGACATACGCAATAATGCTCAAGGACACAGTCCGGTGTCTACCTTCAGACCACGCAGACATCATGGTTAGATGTCTAGTGTCCGAGTAGGCTCTCCAGATCGCCCGACAAGTTTGGATGCACACCTCCTAAACTTTAAGTTAGTTTCCTCTTCTCAAAAAAGCTAGCCAGCGTTAGTTTCTATTGCTACAGTTAGGTAACTCCCAGACCGATTTAGATATTCTGATATCAAAATGAAAACATAAACGTGGCTGGTTTGCATAAAACCCACTGAAGCCCTATCAGTACCACTTGTACCTGTACTGTGAGCCATCATTACGCTGGTCACCGGACTGCAGGTACCATAGAGGTCATCGTACCAAATGGAACTCTTCCCCCCCCCCCAGAATAGACAAATTTCTTGTTATAATTAAGTTGCTGTTGTGAGCAAATGAAATGGTCCTTTTAACGTTTCACCATACTGAAGAATCAGACCTTTCTTCACATGTTCTCAAGGTTAGTGGGGTCTTGTGGGGACCTCTACTTGTGTTTTAAGTTCCAGGTACACTCGATTCATCTCAAGTTTGCCATATGTGGTGGTAATTTTTCTTTTAGTGTTTGCTTGGCTGGGATTGTCTGCATCCCTTACATTCTTTCTACATTTGCCAAGGCATCTCTGAAAGCGATTCAGCATTTCAGTCAGCAGCCTGAGCATTGCCCAATCATTTAGAAACAGAATAGACGGGAAGGGTACAAAAAGGGCAAATTCACTTCCTCTTCTTAAGCTGACAGACACATCTCTACCCTTGCGTGGGATCCTGGAGCTGCTAAGTCTGGAGTCTTCAGTCCAAGACCACACCGATGTGGACCCCTCCCCAAACTTTGCACAGGTTCTCAAGTCTTTCTCCTTATATTGAGTTCCACCAGCGTTCCTGGTTCTCCAGCCTGCAGATGGAGGACTGATGGACTTGCATAATTATGTGAGCCAATTATAAAAATACATTTCTTAAGTACATACAGGGCTATAGCTGCTGTTTCCCTGAGACTCCTGGGAAGTCTATCAAGATAATCAAGATAAAGTTGGCAATGTTCATCCTGTTAAGTGACTATTTCATTTCTTTACTAGCAAATATTAACGCCCTATTTAAGTAGCACGTTTTCCTAGAAGGATACTGCCTGCCTATCTTCAAACGCAATTCTGGAACTGTGTTAGAATCTGCTCACCAGGAACAATGATCTGAAGGAAAATATAAAGCCACCAGGAAAACGTTGCATTCTTTTTGATGAGCCTGTGAGTTGACAAACTGTGAAATGAATTGGTAATTGAGATGTCCAAGATTTAGGGGTCAAGGGAATCCATACCCCTGAAGTGTAAAGGGATACTTACTGTTTCCATTGCTGCTACAGTATCCCCTGAGAAGGGCATTGCATTCTCTGACAGAAGTGTGTCTGATAAGCTTGAGAGAAGGGGAAGCCATAAAGG
Source organism: Mus musculus (assembly GCF_000001635.26). Lineage (NCBI taxonomy): Eukaryota > Metazoa > Chordata > Mammalia > Rodentia > Muridae > Mus > Mus musculus. The sequence continues at coordinate 59,461,542 of NC_000068.7, read as the reverse complement.
GCAGTGCCCAGCCACAAGAAAGCTCAAACATTCTCTTGGAATGAACCATATAGGGGGAGACTGAAGAGGAGACACACAGGAGGGAAAACATATCAGAGAATGACACCATTGGCGTCATAGCTAGGATAGGCCTCTCTTTGAAAGCTATTTAGACTTGGTAAAGACAAGAAAATCACCTGGAAGGGAGAAGGTCTAGTGAAGGATCTATGCTCTGTCTTTAGGTTGACATGAGGCAAAGCTGAAGCTAATGTGTATAGGTGAAGCTGGCTGACTAGTGGATGTCTTCTGTGCTGAAAATGTGCTTGAGCAGAGAGTCAGGAGAGGTAGGAAGGAAAGGATGTCGGTGGAAGACTCTAACTTTAGGAGAGTTGACATTAATGAGAAGAGGACATCTGAGCTGTACATTACCTGAAAGGAATTTCCTAGATCAAATTGGCCTGTGGATGTGCATGTAGGGGATTATTTTCATTGTTCAACAACAACAACATAGGAGGGTCCTATTATCCTATTGTGGGTGGTATATTCTCACAGTCGATAGGTGGTATATTCTCACAGTCGATAGGTGGTATATTCTCACAGTAGATAGGTGGTATCTTCTCACAGTCGATAGGTGGTATATTCTCACAGTAGATAGTGGTATATTCTCACAGTAGATAGTCCTGTAAGGAAGCCAGCTGAGCATGAGCCTGTGCAAGCCAGTAAGCAGCCTTCCATGGTTTCTACTATACTTCCTTGGCTGTGAATGAGTTCCCTGGTTAGAAGAAATGCCGCATGGGTTAGCAAATAAGCCTACCTTCAAGTTCCTGCTTGAGTCCCTGTCCTGATTTCCTTCACTGATAGACTTGGACCTGGAATTCAAAGCCAAATAAGCCCCTTTCTCCCCTAAGTTGCTTTTGGTTAGAGTGTTTTATCACAGCAACAGAAACCAGGTCAGTGAGGAACACAGAGAAAGATGAAAGGCTTGAAGTCCTGGGGGATCTGAGCATGGAGCCATGACACCAAGACTCTGGTTCAACACAGACACAGAGTGACAAAATGTGACAAGAAGGGGACCGGTTGTCCAGATGTCTGTGTATGTCAGCCAGGCTTTTGTGTTGCTGACCAAAATACATGAGACAGTAACTCAAAAGAGGAAGGATTTATTTTGGCTCCTGGTTTCAGAGTGTTCACCATGGCTAGCTCTGTTATTTCTGGGTCTGTAGTATTGGTGACTGCCATAGTTGTGGGCTCATGTGACAGAGGCTTCATCATAAGAAGCAGAGGGTGAGTCAGGAAGGGCCCTTCTTGGGTTTCCAGACCATCCCAAAACAGTGCTACCATTTAGAGACCCAGCATTCAGACCATGTCAGGGAAACTTTAACATTTATACTTGAATGCCTCATACCATGAGGCAAACTTGGATAAGAGACCAGCCAGGCAACCACCTTGGGAAGAATTTTTCTAATTATGCCAAGTAGGTCAATCAATCTTATGATTTTGCTTTGATTCCTTTTCCCAAAGTTTATTCTCAGTACCTGTTCAATATCCAGACCAGACAATATAAACATTTGTAAGATTATTCTTTTAAAACTTATCAATTATCTAATGTCAAAAATCTTCAAAGAAACTGTAAGAGCATTTGTTTCTTTTCTTTGTTTCTTATAAAAGTCAATATTTAATTGGGTTTATGATATTTAAAGGGCCTGTAATTGGGGCTTACAGGTCCAGAGATTCAGTCCATTATTATCAAGGCAGGAGCATGGCAGCATCCAGCCAAACATAGGGCCGGAGAAGCCAAAAGTTCTACATCTTGCTCCAAAGGCAGACAGGAGAATACTGACTTCTAGAAATTAGGAGAATAGTCTCAAAGCCCACTCCCACAGAGAACACTCCCTCCAACAAGGGCACAACTCCTAAAAGTGCCACTCCCTAAGCTAAGCATATTCCAACTACCATATTCTACTCCCTGGCTCCCAGAGGCTTGTTCAAACACATGAGTCTAGGGTCCATACCTAGCCATAGAATAATGCAAAATACATTGTGACCAACTTCAAAAGTCCTCATAGTCTATCACAGTCTCCACAATGTTTAAAAGTCCAATGTTCAAAGTCTCTTCTGAGATTCATCCAATCACTTAACTCTAACCCCCTATAAAATCAAAACCAAAAAGCAGATCGCAGACCTCCAACATCACAACATATACTTTATCATTCCAAAATGACATAGTGAGGAAATCCTGGACAATCGCAAGACCAAAAACCAGCTGGGGAAACTCCAAATTTTACATTCCATGAATGATGTCACAGCACTTATCAGCTCTCCAACTCAGTTTTGCTTTGATGACTATGACAGCCTTCTTTCTCTTGGGCTGGTTTCATTCCCTGTTAGGAGCTTTCATCAACAGGTATCCCACAGCTCTGATATCTCTAACATCTTGGGGTCTCCAAGGCAACTTCAACTTTACAGCTGTTTGTTCCAATGTCTGGGATCCAAACATGATCTGGGATGCTCCAAAGGACTTGGGTCTGATCTCCAACTCTGCCCTCTGTAGCACTCCAGTGTCTCATTGATTCCACTCCACTGCTGCTGTTATTCCTGGTGGTTATCCCATGGTACTGTCATTTCTAACATACTAGAATTTCTCATTGCAACTAGGCTTGCACCAATAGCCTCTCATAGGCCTTCTTTATGGTTCCAAGCTTCAACTTCTTTGCATGACCCCTTCAGTCCTGGGTTGTCAACTATAACCGAGGCTGCACCTCCACCAATGGACTTCTCTGGCCTCTCATGGTGCCAAGCTACAGCTGATCTCTATGACCCCTTCATGCCTTCAAAGCTAATACCACCTTGGTGATTCTTACACATTACCAAGTCAAGCTGCAGCTCAAGGTACAACCTTGGCTATCTCTGGAACACAACTTCTTTGTGCTCTCAGAAAACACTTCCCAGAAAATTTCATCTCAGTGATGCTGGCCTCTTCTTAATCACCACTAATTTCTTAGCTCCAGCTAACCAGGATCATCAATTGTCCCAGTAGTCTTCATCTACTCTTGATTCTAAAGCCAGAGCCACATGGCTGAGGTTACCAAGGTCTGCTACTTACTGAAGCTGGAACATGGCCCCTTGTCCTATTACATTATTACCAGCTTTCTGTTTTCCAACTCCTTCCCTGCCAAAGCTTGGTTGTCCTGTTACTTGCTTTGTGGCTTGACCTTGAACTCAGAGATCTGCATGGCTGTGTCTCCTGAATCCTGGAATTAAAGGCTCATACCACTAGGGCTGAACTTAAGTTTTTCCCTACTTGGAAGTTTCTGTGTAACAGGCTGGCCCTGAACTCAGAGATTCGCCTGTTTCTGTCTCCTGAGATAAAAGGTGTGGACCACTATGCCTGGGCCTAAGCTTTCCACGGCTACTGTTCCTCAAAATCTGGATCAAAAGCCGATGTCTTCCAGCCTCAAAATCTGGCTGTGGTGGTATAGGTCTTTAATCCTGGCATTTAAAAGGCAGAGCCAGGGGCTGGAGAGATGGCTTAGCAGCTAAGAGCACTGACTGCTCTTCCAGAGGTCCTAAGTTCAATGACACGGTGGCTTACAACCACCTGTAATGGGATCTGATGCACTCTTCTAGTGTGTCTGAATAGAGCTTCAGTGTACTCATATAAATAAAAAAATAAATAAATATTTAAAAAAAAAAAAACAAGAAGGGCAGAGGCAGATGGATCTCTGTGAGTTCCAGGTGAGCCAGAACTACATAGTGAGGCCCTGTCATAAATAAATAGATAGATAGATAGATAGATAGATAGATAGATAGATAGATAGATAGATAAATAAGCAGTCTAATAAATAATAATATCAATTGTATATTTATCTTAATAACCTTAGCAGAATCTAAATGCCATAGAGAATATATATGCATTTGCTAGAATATGATCTCTGTAATTGTGTCTTAGTTAGGGTTCCATTGCTGTGAAGAGGCACCATGACCAAAGCAACTCTTATAAAGGCAAATATTTAATTGGGGCTGGCTTACAGTTTCAGAATTCAGTCCATTATCATCATGGTGGCAAGCAGGGCATCATGCAGGCATGTCACTGGAGGTACCAAGAGAATTCTACATCTTGATCCAGAGGCAGCCAGGATCTTCCTCCACTGGGTGGAGCTTGTACTGATATATAAGCTCTCAACACCTACCTCCACAGTGACACACTTCCTCCAACAAGACCGCAACTAGTCTAACAAGACCTTACCTTCTAATAGTGCCATTCCCTATGGTCCAAACCATCAAATACATGAATCTATGGGAGCCATACCTATTCAAATCACCACAAATTGATATCCTGAAAATGATAGTCATAGAAAAAAATTCACATAAACTGTGCCATTGGGGTGCTATGGTTTGAATATCATTCAATTATTTAGTCATGTCCACAAAGGATCTATTACGATTGAAAGCTTGTGTCTCAAACTATTCAAATAACAAAACCTTTGAAAGTAAACCCTGGCAGGGATCCTTCTGTCTTAAGGGTGTGACTTTGGAAGGGATTACAGGACCTCAGCATCTTTCTTTGACTTCCAGTTTGGCATACCTTTACAATGACAACTGCGGCTAAGAGGCCCTTTACCAGAGCTAAATGGATATACGCACCGTATCCTTGTACCCCTGAAACTGTGAACTACATAGACCTTTTTTAGTAAAAACTTTAGTTGCCTCAGTTATTTTATTATAGCAAAACAAAGCCGACTAATACAGGAAGCTCTTTGATCATTGACAAACATGGCCACTTCCAGTTTTTGTTGGTGGTGGTTGTATGTGGTGGCAAGGCTAGTGCATACAAAGCTTGCAGTTTCTTATAGAGGTACATTTTACTTCTAGTTTTGGTTCGTAGTTGCTAAAGTGTGGCTGTGATGGTTTGAATAAAAATGGCCCATAGGCTCATAGGGAGTGGCACTATTAGGAGGTGTGGCCTTGTTGGAGGAAATATGTCACTGGGGATCTGCTTTGGAGGTCTTGGTAGCTCAAGTCAGGCCCAGTGTCTCACTTTGTTCCTGCTGCATGCTGATCTCAGCTATCTCTCCAGCTCCATGTCTGCCTCTATGTTGCCATGCTTTCTACCATGATGATAATAGACTAAATCTCTGAACTGTAAGCCAGCCTAAATGAAAGGTTTCCTTATAAGAGTGGCCAAGCTTATGGTGTCTGTTCACAGCAATAGAAACCCCAAGAGAGTGGCTTTTATCATTATGGCCCAAGATAGATTTCTGACTAATGTTTCCACATCTCAAGAAGTTTGGTGAAAGGCAGGAGAGAAGGGAGGGCACACATTACAGTTGTCTCTTAAAGGACCATTTGGAAACTTCCATGTAATCTTTCTTCTTCTACACCAATGGCCAGAACTTAGTTACTTGTTTATGTCTAGCTGCAAGGGAGACTGGGAATTGTAGTCATTATTCACGGCTGTCTCTGGCTCAGATAAGCTGTGGGCACTCTGAAAGGGCAATGAATATTGGAAATAACTGAGCTATCTATCTTAACAAATGTACATGATTTGCACACTTTCACATATCAAATGAGGACAGCTGGGACTAGAGAGAACTCAGTTCTGCTGGGTTCCCTGTTGTCCGATGGCATTTCTATTATAGTTTCTTATCTTGTCCACTGAGTAGTATATACACCTCCACTACAAGCGGAAGACTCACCGGTGACTTAATGGGTTTGCTTAAAATGTCATTTTCCTTTCTCTGTGTGAGCTATTTGGATGATCTACATGGCACCCTATATTTGTCCTCTTGTCACACCACACAGAAGAATATTCTGAAATCACAGGAGGTGACAGATTTGGGCCTCAGGTTATCCCCTGAGTAAATGAGATGCTGTGGAGAAGTGAGGCAGCAAACAGGAGTGGCTGAAGCTCACCAGAAGCCACAAGACAATCAGGAGGGGTGGAGCATGATGGGTACTGAGATAGGGCCTGTGGGTATGTAGCCAGGTGAAGTATGTGGGAAATAAAGCGAGTTTCTCCGCTCCTGAGGGTTTCTCATGTAATATATTTTCTAAAGGTGAAAGCATATTTATGATCAGTATGTGGTTGTTGTAGATAGCTTGAGACTAAAGATGGAAGTTTATCGTTTAAGCAGGGTGTAATAACCATGGATTCTTATTTCCTTTCCCCAAGTGCATTCTTGTGAAATAATAAGTAAAATTGAGGCATCAATATTTGCAGAAAAATGGTGCTTGCCTTACCTGACTCCACATATAAAATCTGAAAAGGACTAATTTTTTTATTTTAATTTTTTTTGCCTTGGGGGGGGGGGCAGGACATGGATATGAAGCCAGGGTAACTTTGAACTCGAGGCAATTCTTCTGCCTCAGCCTCCTGGGTGGCAGAACTACAGGTGTGTATCACATGCTGAGGTTTTAAAAGGACAATTGAAAATTAATAATGTCTTGGTCCTTTTATAAAGCCAGGTCCTCTAATTTCTCATCACAATAGAGGATGTGTGTAGAATCTTTCCCTAAAGGGTTTATCTTTGTGCTGAGGATTGCTGCTAGCTCTATATGTCTCTCAACAGGAAGAAGTACAGAGTCAGCTCAAATGTAGTGAATTCTCTCTGGCTGGATAACTGCTCCCAGCCCCTTTTTGAGGGGAGGGGCTTATCAAGGGAGTTAATGTTTAATCATTATACTAGGAGCATAATGAAGGATAACTGTGGCAGAAGCTAGGGAACTAAGAGTCAGAAAGGAGGAACTTGTAAACTGTCAGTGATGCTTCCGTTTTATGGGTGTGGAATGGATGGATGTATACGTTTGCCTTTTACATTCCTGCTAAGGGACTTAGAGTGCCGTCCAGTCAGAGAGCACTTGTCTGGCGTGTGCAAAGTCCTGGGTTCAATTCCAGCATCACAAAGACAAACTCATACAAACTAAATGCCATTATAGGTATGGTTCTTGTTTCTAGTAGCTACAGGGGGGCTGATTCAGGGGAAACAGTTTGTTAATGTACTGAAAACGTCTCTGGGTTTGACAGAGTATCAAACAGGCTACAATTTGAGGACTTCAGAGCACCCCACACCATTTGCCATTTACAGAGATGCCTTATCACAGGGGCAATCTCACTAAAAGTTTCACACTTGGTGCTTATTAATGCTCATTACAGATTATTTCCCTTAGCTTCATTAAACTTTAATCTCAGCTCTTTTCTGGCACATTAACAATATGGCAGACCCATCCTTTCGTCTCAGCTCCAAACTTTGTCTCTGTAACTCCTTCCATGGGTATTTTGTTCCCTGTTCTAAGGAGGAATGAAGTATCCACGTATTGGTCTTCCTTCTTCTTGATTTTCTTGTGTTTTGCAAATTGTATCTTGGGTATTCTAAGTTTCTGGGTTAATATCCACTTATCAGTGAGTGCATATCAAGTGAGTTCTTTTGTGATTGGGTTACCTCACTCAGGATGATATCCTCCAGATACATCCATTTGTCCAAGAATTTCATAAATTCATTGTTTTTAATAGCTGAGTAGTACTCCATTGTGTAAACGTACCACATTTTCTATATCCATTTCTCTGTTGAGGGACATCTGGGTTCTTTCCAGCTTCTGGCTATTATAAATAAGGCTGCTATGAACATAGTGGAGCATGTGTCCTTATTACCAGTTGGAACATCTTCTGGGTAGATGCCCAGGAGAGGTATTGCTGGATCTTCCGGTAGTATTATGTCCAATTTTCTGAGGAACCACCAGACTGATTTCCAGAGTGGTTATACAAGCTTGCAATCCCACCAGCAATGGAGGAGTGTTCCTCTTTCTCCACATCCTCGGCAGCATCTGCTATCACCTGAATTTTTGATCTTAGCCATTCTGACTGGTGTGAGGTAGAATCTCAGGATTGTTTTGATTTGTATTTCCCTGATGAGTACCATCCAGAAACTGCCCCCACCCAGGGATCCATCCCATAATCAGCCACCAAACGCAGACACTATGGCATATACCAGCATGATTTTGCTGAAAGTACCCTGATGTAGCTGTTTCTTGCGAGTCTAGGCCAGTGCCTGGCAAATACAGAAGTGGATGCTCACAGTAATCTATTGAATGGAACACAGGGCCCCCAATGGAGGAGCTAGAGAAAGTACCTAAGGAGATAAAGGGGTCTGCTACCCTATAGGTGGAACAACAATATGAACTAACCAGTACCCCCAGAGCTCGTATCTCTAGCTGCATATGTAGCAGAAGATGGCCTAGTTGGCCATCATTGGGAAGAGAGGCCCCTTGGTCTTGCAAACTTTACATGCCCCAGTACAGGGGAACGCCAGGGCCAAGTAGTGGGTGTGTAGGGGAGCAGGGCGGGGGGAGGGTATTAGAGACTTTTGGGATAGCATTTGAAATGTAAATGAAAAAAAATCTAATAAAAAATGGAAAAAAATAAAAACAAAATAAAAACCAAAACCAAAACAAAACAATATGGCAGACCAACAAAGGAAGGGTAGCCACAGATTTAATTTTATGTAAAATAATAAAATAAAAGGTCAGTGAATTAGATAGATTTGAAGACTGGAGCACTGTGCTAGTCTATGTAGAACATTCCAGAAAGCCTGTAGATCTCAATTGGGAACATCTTTAAAAACAAAAGCAAGGGGCTGGAGAGATGGCTCAAAGGTTAAGAGCAAGGACTGCTCTTCCGAAGGTCCTGAGTTCAAATGCCAGCAACCACATGGTGGCTCACAACCATCTGTAATGAGATCTGACGCCCTCCTCTGGTGTGTCTGAAGACAGTTACAGTGTAATAATAAATAAATCTTAAAAACAAAACAAAAAACAAAATAAAACAAAAACAGAGCTTGTGTATCATCCCAGGTTGGCCTCAAACTCACTACGTAGTCAAGGATAACTTTAAGCTTCTGATACTCCCACCTCCAACTCCCAAGTAGTGCTATTACAGGTGTGCAACGATGCCCGATTTATATAGTGCTGAACAGGCTTGCTAGGGGCTCTACCAGCTGAGACACATCTCCAGCCCTGTGCACAGCCTTGAGGAGAGAACAAGAGCAGTCAGTTGAAACCCTAAGTGGCCTCTTTGGTCTTTACTTTGGGGGCATTTAGATAGCTTTGGTGAGCACAGAGAAGATTTACAGTCGTGGCACTGTTGCACCCTCACTGGCTCAGACTAGACTGGGAGATGGGGGTCCCTTCCACAGGGTCCCCCTGGCTGTACTTGGGGCTGGCTCAGGGATGAAACAAAAGGGGAGGACTCTCACTGTCTGCTGCCCGTCTCTCCACTCTCTTTTAGCCATGTCTTCCCTTGGTGTTAGGTGTTCTCATTAGTCTTTGGTTGCCCAATGTCACTCACTGACTGCTCTTTGTTCTTAGGCCAGCTTTGATCGGCTAATGCTTTGTGCTTCAGACTTTCCATGGCTATTTTCTCTGCCCCTTTGCATTGTCCCTTCAAGGTCTTTCTTCAGTTAATGGAGAAACATTGTTAATGGGGTCAGAAATACCCAGTCAGCAAGAACCTCTTTAATAATGATGGCAACTGGGTGTGTCTGTTTTCCCAGATTTGTCTTCTGATTCCAAATTGGACCTTCTGATAGAAAGATAATTTAGGCAGTCCTCTGGCTGTTTCCACTGGCCACCTACTCTGCCTACATGTGGGCTAGACCACAGACGCAAATGTCTGCTTAATTATTAATGTGATTGATGGTTACCTATTGCTCAAGCTCAAAGGTCATAAATGTTTCACATCTACAGACACTTAATAAGTGCTTGTTGACTGAAGTGACCTTTACAGAGTCTTTGCCTGGTGATTTTTTTTTCTTTAATGTGTAAGTTACAGAGACAGGCAGGCATCCATATTTCAGCAGACACGACTTCAGCAGAGACAGAGCAGAAGCTGTGAGGTGAGGGTTATAATCATGGAGAACAAGGCCATATGATCAGATGGACAGAGTGGACAGCAGGCACCTGAGGCTGTAGGCCAGGGACATTAGCATGCCTGTGTTTGGAATATGATTTGGAAAAGGTGATATGCCATGGGGTCCATCACAGGAAGTGATGGAGAAGGCCTAATGTCAGGCAATACTGAAGCAAAGCAGCAGATGAAAACCCAATCAACCGGTGCATGGAGGGGCTCGAAGCATCTCAGAAGGGCATCTTTCCAGAGTGTCTGGCACCTCTCACATTCTCTTCATAGGTCCACCAGCACCTCAGGTTACAAGGTTCAGGCCTTACCTCTAGGAGACCTTGATGTCATGGGGCTCTTCGTATCAAATGATCGCATTCTGTATTCTCTTACTAAACTACGGAGGCAGGACAAGGACCAGTTTTGGTGACTAAGAATCAGGCCCAGGGTTCCATAGGCAGTAGGAATTGAGAAATAGTAGTGACTAAAAGTCTTTGGCTACTTGATTTGGCCATACGGTTCGGCAGAGCAAGAAGTAGACTTAGAGGGAGTCATGGTGACTAGTCTGGCTAACTTTGGGCCACACATGCCCTTTCTGAACCTCAGTCCCCTCTTTTCTATGGAAGAACAATTGTGACAATCCTGCCTGCCAGCCAGGATCCTCGAGAAGGTGAAATCAGATCATACTTATAAAGTGCCTGGTCTGGGCCACAGAGATGGTTCAGCCAATAAAGGCACATACTACCAGACCTGACAATTCGAGTTGATCCATGGGACCCAGGTGGTAGAAGAAGAGAACAGACTCTCGTAAGTTGTTCTCTGACTTACACACATGTGCTGTGGTATGGGTGTACATTTACACACACAGTAAATAATGTAATACCTGTTTTAGGGGCCAGAGAGATGCTCTATAGGTAAGAGCACTTGCTCTTTCAGAGGACCTGAGTTTGGTTCCTAGCATCCGTGTTGAGCAGTTGACAATCATACTTAAGCTCCCGGGCATCTGATGTCCTCTTTTGATCTCCAATGGCATCCTATGTACACACACACACACACACACACACACACACACACAAAACACACACACACACAGAGTTAAATAAATCTTAAAGAGTTTTTTTTTAAAATATTTATTTATTTATTATATGTAATTACACTGTAGCTGTCTTCAGACACTCCGAAGAGGGCATCAGATTTCGTTACGGATGGTTGTGAGCCACCATGTGGTTGCTGGGATTTGAACTCAGGACCTTTGGAAGAGCAGTCAGAGCTCTTAACCGCTGAGCCATCTCACCAGCCCTTAAAGAGTTTTTTTAAAGTGTTCAGTGAACTCTAAAACACCAGAGAGAAGGAACAACACAGATGTCCATTTTTATAGACAGGTACTCTATTTTTAAAAAAGATTTTTTTTAGTTATTATGTGTAAGTACACTGTAGCTGTTTTCAGATACACCAGAAGAAGGCATCAGATCTCATTAGGGATGGTTGTGAGCCACCATGCGGTTGCTGGGATTTGAACTCAGGACCTTCAGAAGAGCAATCAGTGCTCTTAATCGCTGAGCCATCTCTCCAGCCCAGATACTCTTTTTTTTTTTTTTTTTTAATTTACTAAAATATCTCTGCAGTACTATTTGTCCCTGTTTTTCCTCCCTCAGCCCTCCATCTCTGCCTTGATAAGCTAGACTCCTCTAGATACCTCACGGGAAATCCCAAAGCTTTTGTCTTTAAGGTACTAACTTGATTTCATCTACATAATGTTTTCAAGGTTCATGCATTGCTGTAGTGTATGTCAGAATTTCTTTTGTTTTTCAAGTCTGAATAATATCCCTTTAAACACACACCTCCCACACACACAACACGTTTTATCCACCCATTTGTTTCTGAAACTCAGACCAGCAGACCCCATGTGTGCTGCCGCAGTACTGGACACTGCTCTTAACACTGTGGGAACTGCTGGCTCCTTGCTTCTCCTTTGGGGTCCACATCTAGATTGGAACCTCTGGGTCTCTTCCGTACCATTTCTACAGCGGCTGCAGCGTTCTACACTCTGACAAGGAATGCACAGGAACACCCGGTTCTCCTTGATAACAGTCTTACATTGATGTGAGTGAAAATCTATCTTGACTTACCTGGCAACTGTCTCACTTTAAAAACAACAACAACAACAACAACAACAACAACAACAACAACAACAACTCGTTTATTTATTATTTTGCTTGTGTGAAGGACATCAGTTCTCTCCTTCTGTGTAGTATCTAGGGATTGAAATCAAGCTGTCATCCTTGGTAGCAAGTGCCTTTACTGGCTGGACTGTCTTTGCTGGCCCTCTTTTTTTTTTTTCTTCTTGCTTGTTTTGTTTTGTTGTGTTTTGTTTTGTGGAGCACTGGTTAGTTTTTGTTAACCTGACACAAAACTAGTTATATCTGGTTTAAGAGAGAATCTCAATTGAGGAATTGCCTCCATCAGATTGGCCTGAAGGCAGATGGGGTTGGGGCAGTGTTTTCTTGATTAGTGATTGACATGGGAGGGCTCAGCCCATTATGGGCGGTGCCATGCCTGGGTGGGTGGAGCTGAATTGAACAAAACACGTAGGTGGAGTGAGCCACAGAGAGCAAGCCAGTAAGCAGCATTCCTCCATGGTCTGTGCTCCATTCCTCCCTCCAGGTTCTTGCTCGAGTATCTGTCGTGGTTTCTCCTTCAGGATGAACTACAATCTGTAAGATGAAATAAACCCTTTCCTCCCCAAATTGTTTTTGGTCATAGTCTTTATCACAGCAATAGAAAGGAAAGGAATACAGATGGGATCTTACTCTGTGTCCCAGGCTGGTGTGGAACTCACTATATAGCTTAGGCTAGCCTCTGAAGTCATAGCATTTCTCTTGCTTCTGCCCGGGGGTGTTGGGATGGCTGGTTAGTGAGGCCATTTTTGACAGAGAGCACATGATCTTGTAAAGACTTTCGTAAGTTTCCCTTTGGTTGCACGATTTAATTGTGGCAGCTGTGGGAAGTTTGGCTGATCCTGATTTTGGCTGTCTGCACCTTGTTTTACTGGAGGATCTTATGAAGAGGCCCAATCCTTACCAGTCTCTCCTGCCTGAAGGAGGTGTTCTAGGCAGAGCTGCTGGCCCCATGATATGGCTGGATGTTCAAGAACCAACTACTTTTCAAGTTTGGGTTTCCTCTTACAAACAGCTACAAAATAGCATTATACATGTAGGATGGGAGACATTGTTTCCAAACTGATTTTTACTTTTTTTAAAAGAAATTTCTCAATTAAATTTCCCAAATGGGAATATTTTACCCTTATTTCTATGAATGATGTTCTGAATAGTTATTCTGATTCTTCAGGGGTCTTCAAACTCTCCTGAGGAAGTGCTCAGGAAATAACTTTAATTGCTGATGGTCCTCCGCAGGCTGGTGGTCCTTTATAGACTGGTGGTCCTCCATAGGTTGGTGGTTCTCCACAGGCTGATAGTCCTCCGCAGCCTGGCAGGAGGCCACCTTCTCCAGCTGAGGATACCTCTCACTGGAAGAAGGAAAGCAGTCAGAACATGCATCCACCTCCCTTCAAAGCTTCAGATTTGATCATTGGCCTGCTTACTAGCTCTATGGGAGCTTAGATTGAGTGATAAACTCGGGTTAGGCTGGGCAAACAGTGTCAAATTCTCCCTGTAAACATGATGAGTAACCCAGAGTTGGTCTTGTTTCACAAGTGTCTTTGGAGCCAATGACTCTCATATTTCCCACTCTTGTGACGCCTTTCTTTCTCCTACACATACTCTCCAGACAAGTTCCTACCTGATGGTGTGGATAGAAAGAAGGTGCTAGGGAGGGGCTCTGGAGCTGGGTGTCACCTTCCTGGTCAGCCACTCCTTAGAAACTTGTCCTGACATGGTGTAGAGGAACCTACTTACAGCCAGGATGCTTGGCTCAGGTTAAGCAGGATTATAATGTTTGATACTTCATTGAATATGATTGTTTCCTATTTAGGTAAAAAAGAAAAGAAAAGATCTCTCCTCATCTCAATGCCCAGCATGGTGTACACACACACACACACACACACACACACACACACACACACACACGAAGACAAAGAAGATCCAAATAGGTGATTGTATGCATATGTACTTTTATTACTTACTATTACTGCTATAGAAAATGTCTCTCTATGTAATTTCATTTCTTTCTTTCTTTCTTTCTTCCTCTCTTTCTTTCTTTCTTTCTTTCTTTCTTTCTTTCTTTCTTTCTTTCTTTCTTCCTCTCTTTCTTTCTTTCTTTCTTTCTTTCTTTCTTTCTTTCTTTCTCTCTCTCTCTCTCTCTCTCTCTCTTTCTTTCTTTCTTTCTTTCTTTTTTCTTTATTTGGACATAAGGTCTCTTTATGTTGCACTGGCTGGCCTAGAACTCACTATGTGGCCTAGAACTCACTCACTGTGTCACGCAGGCTGGCTTTGAACTCACAGTACTTCTGCTGCCTTAGTCTCCCCAGTGTAAGGATTACAGACAGGCACTTTTGGTAGGTGTGTGCTCAGATGAAGTTCTATACCTCAGCCGTGCCTGAGAACCCAGCTGAGGATCTAGTGTTAACTGATCCAGAGTTATGACTGAGGATCTTGTGTTAACTGATCCTATGCTATGACTCCCTAGCCATGTTCTCCATTCCTTTGTATGCCCATTGTGGAGTCTGCAGCATCTTACCAGGTAACTGGAGAGGTACAGGCTGGGCTTCTGGCAAGGGGACAGCTCTGCACAGCCAATTTGGCAGAAAAACAAAAAGCCCAGAAGGTCCCTGGCTCAGTGAACACCGTGGGATTGGCGGAAGTTTTCTGCTATGATTGTTATCGGCTTTGGCAACTGCAGGTGCTGCTTCTCTTGTGGATGGTCCAGAGTCAGCTGTCAGGCAGAATATCCAAGATTAGCATTTGTGGCCCAGACGTCCTAAGGGGATTAAACTGCTGGAGGCCTCCTTGTTTTATTCCCACCTGTACCACGTGAAATTTTGGCGTGTGAGGGGTTTTGCTGTCCTAAGTAAGTTATAAAGGACCTCTGCTGCTTGCTTCCCTCCCCCCCCTCGCCCCATGTCTCTCTCTGACATATTCCTCTGTCAATGGTCTCTGAACAATTTCTGGCATTTACAGGGGCTACTTCTCCAGACTATATCCTCTCTTCTGAACAAGATTTCTGTGATGATGACTTCTAGGCCTTTCCACGGTTCACCCTGACCTCTCTGGGGCTTCTGGCCAGTTGAACGATCTTCCTTCTGCAAAGTCCATCTCAGATCTCCTGACCCCTTATATCACAAATGTGAGGCCATTGCCTTTATCCCCCCCCCCCCAAATATAGATTTATTCTTTCCCCGTTTGATCAAAGACTTTGACAAGTAACGGTGAAAGGGTGATGAAGTACCACAATTAGCCAGCACTCAGTCACGTGTCCACCCCGATGGAGCCCTGTGACTCACTAGCCCTGGAAGAATGACATAGGGTGACCAGAGCCTGACAGAAAGAGCAGTGATTGTCTGGTCCACGTCTCAGCTGTCTACTCCAAGTGGGTATTTCTGTTAGGATAATGGCTCCTTACACGTGTCATAGAATTACTTTTTAAAGGGACTGGAGAGATGGCTCAGTGGTTAAGAGCACTGACTGCTTTCCAGAGTTCCTGAGCTCAATTCTCAGCAACCACATGGTGGCTCACAACCATCTGTAATGGGATCTCTTCTGGTGTGTCTGAAGACAGCTACAGTGTACTTATACATAATAAATAAATAAATCTTAAAAAAAAGAATTACTTTTTGAATTCAGCTTCTCTGACTGTCTACTGAAGTTCACAGGTATTTGTCTTATTGGATGAAGAGCGGAATTAAGTTATAAAACAATTTATATTTGAGGACCATACTTCCTAAATGGTAGCGTGTACATGAATCAACCTGTCATCATGGTTCTCATTCAATAGGACTGGGCCAGGAGCTAGAATTTCACATTTCTTATACTCCATATTAGCAAAATAATGCAGATGGCATAGCTTAAATAACAGGAAATTACCTTTTCCCCAGTGCAGTAAGGAATCCGAGATCAAGGGCAACTTCTGGCAAGGACACTCTTTGGGGCTGCAAATAGCCCCTTTCTGGCCACACCCGCACATAGCCTTTCTTCTGGGTGGGAATAAAGATGGAGGGGGTACTGGCTTCTTTCTCTGCTTACAAGACACCAGTTCCCTTGGAGTCCCCACCCCATGTCCTCATTTAACTTTAACTAATTGTAACACATTCTGTCCCTGCACACAAAGTCATCAGTGCTGAAGAAGTTACCCACGATATAATGAAGTCCAGGGGTTAGGGTCCCTGAAAGAAATGCCATGCTGGGAACACACACAGGACTAGCTTAAGAAACCGTCCACATCATGGGAGGGGTGATTTCCCAGTTTAGTAACTGGCCCACAGATTAATCTACATATCTAACCTAAATATCTAATATCTTAATCTACGTATGCAGATTTCCTGTAATGTCAGGGCCAGGTAGGGACAGAATGAGATTTTCTCTCTGCCTAGTTATGGCCAAGTGATAAATTGCTTTTTGTGTATTTTATGTTGTTCTCTCTTAATACAGGCAAGTGATTGGACTCGCCGCTAATCTTTATGACGGGGACTCCTGTAATACTAGTGTATGAACTATCAAATATGACTCATTTCTCTCAAATACTACAAAACTTTGTTTAGCACAGGGGATTAGACTCTCGTATCTCTCCCACCTTGTAAGACTTTTGCATAAATGCTTTAATGTTTCCTACCCAGTGAAACCTTTGTTCACACAAAGGCGCACTATTCTAGTCTAGGAATTTGATGGCCGTGGAAGGGTGATTCTTCATTTCCTGTGTGGTGATTCTTACTAGCCAACTGCATTGTGAGGTCAGATCCTAACCAATAGGGAAAAGACAGCCATCTTGTGAGTTAGAATGAGAACCAAGTACACTTCCCATCTCTGTGTTAGCCTTCCTGAATAGGCCTCAGAGACCACGAGTGAACTTTGCCTTTGACACTTCAGTTGGAATAGTGGTCTCTTTCTTTAGGACCACTAACTCATTTCTAGCCCAAGATACAGCTGGAACCCAGAACCCTACCCTCAGGCCTCAGAAGGACGACACACTGGTGGTACCTGCTGTGACTCTGCTCTCAGGTGATCACTGGTGATGTGTGGTGTCTCTAATTTGGTGATTAATAGCTGTTTGGTCACTTTCTGATTGGGTTCAAGGTTACTTTCAAGTAGATCTCCTTCCATTTTGAGAAGAAAACTTTTTGAGAAGGATTATGTAAAGTCACCCAACAGCCTCAGCCTTGCTCTGGGGAAGCCAGCTGGTGAGAGAAGAGAGCTGGTGTCAATGCAACCTCTCTGTCTTGTGTTTTTTATACCTAGAGGGCATCATAGGCTACAGGGGCTGAAGCTATTACATCACCACGGGGCACCATTTAATTTGTTAGACTGCTGCAGACCTACTATTGGATGAATTGTGCTTCTCCAAATTCACACCTAAGTACCTATACCTGGTACTTACTGTGTGCTATATTTGCAGATAAAGCAAGCCATTAGGCTGGGGTCCTGGCCCAATATGACTGGTGCCACCTTTAGACACAAAGAAAGAGACACCAGGAATACACTCACAGAGACAAGTCCACGTGAGAATAGTCAGAAGGCAGTGTTCGCAAGCCAAGGAAAGGGGCCTCAGGAGAAACCACACTCGTTGACCAAACTTTGATCTTGTCCTTCCAGCGTCCAAAACCATGAGAAAATAAATTTCTGTTGTATCCCATCTGTGGCACCTGCAACAGCAGCCCCAGCAGATGACACGAGGCCTACATGGCAAGTTTTAATGTGTGCTCAAATGTTAATTCATGTAACCAATAAGTACTAGGCTGAAACTATAGCCACACAAACAAAGCATAGTCCTTGCTCTGGTCTGATGGCAGAGACACCAGTTAAAGACCAGGGCGATGGAGATGGAGAGGACCTGGCGTGCTCAGGGAAACTTTGAGCCCTAAAGCTCTCTCTGTTCCTGCTGGGAGATAAAGTACGATAGTGGGATGACTAAGGATGAGCCTGCAAGGTCACTGGAGCCAGGTGTCAGGATTGGGAGGCCAAATTGAAAGTGACGGGTTTTAGACGGCGTGATGAAACTTGCATCGTACAATTTATTAACGGCAAGGGATTAGAGCAGGAACAGGTGACCCACGGGAGAGGTGCTGAAGAGATCCAGGGTTAGTATAGGGAGAGTAAGGAGCATGTTTAATAATTTAGGGATCCCTAGGGAGAATGGGGGGTCTTGCCTTATGTTTGTTAGGGTAGAATGAATAGACATGGAATATCACTTAGAATGGGGTTGTCTCCCTGCCCCCCTCCCATTACGTGCCAGGTAAGAGCAATTTCTGAAGCTTTTTCCTGTAGATGCTATCTCTATCCTTCCCACATGTGTGCACGCGCGCGTGCGCACACACACACACACACACACAAACAAACAGTGCATCCTTGAGGAAACAGGACTGCCATTAACCTCTTCTTTGTTGGTAATCCACAAGCTTCATCCGCTCAGTAGCCCTTATTTGCCTCCTTCTGTGAAGAGAAAACCTCAGACAATGCATGATGAGCCTTGCCATCCAAGCTGCATGTGTGTACACAGCAGGCAGCTCTCTCCTGCTAACTTGTGTCCTGAAATCTACCCTCACATTCTCCTATCGAGCACTCATCCCACCCTTCCTTAGTCACGTGACATCACCTCTCAGGCTAGCCCCAAGTCTCCGGCCTTGTTGTGAACAGACATAGCCTGGGTTGGCCTCGTGGTTTCCAGTCCTTCTGTCAGACAACAGCAGCCTGAGAGCTCTAGACTGCCCCACAGTCTCTCATGCAAGCTTGGAACGGAGCGGCTCTGAAGCTGGGACCCGCAAAGTCTCGTTACTGAAATCTCTAACAGAAATTTAGCATCACCCTCAGTTGTGAATGTAGGCAAGGGTTGTAGGCTTTGCCAACCAGAGCCCAAAGTTCAAGCTAGAGCCCAGGCCTCTGCTCCAGCTCGGGCTCCCAAAGGTGCCCAGCCCCCTGTGAAGGCCCCGTAGAAAAGGCTTCTACTGCCAATGTGAAGACAGATGAATTGCTGGGACACACCTACCCACACACTATTTGCAGATGACCAGTGTCTTATTCTGTTTTTACAAATAAACTTGAGGCAAGATTAAAAAACAAACAAACAAAACTATATAGGATTTGGGTGGTTCCTCTGTTGGGGAGTTCCTGTCCTTAGTGTAAATGCTTAGAATTGTCTTTTACAGGATACGTCCTTAATGAAAATAAATTCACTATCCATTTGCCATTCTTTGAAAAAAAAAAAAAGATGTTTGCTGCTTTTGTTCACGAGACAGACAAGTATAGGGAATAGCTTAGCAACCTGGGACTCCGCTTGTTTTGGGCCATGCACACATCCTTGTTGGGACTCTGTTGTCCTCTGTTGGGACTCTGCTTGTCTGGACCATACACACATCCTTCTAATAATGCTCTTGGCAGCCTGAGATGCTTACATATAAGTACAATACACACATCTCTCCCTGATCAGCACGCCTAGCAACCTTTTAGCACATAGGAGCCCCACTTGCATCAAACTGTCACCTGCTTTAAACAACAGAAATAAATTACCCCGCATAGAAGCCTCTTGTAATGCCCTATTTCTATTCAAACATGTCCTGGAACATGCCCTGAAACCAAGAGAGACCGTCTGATCTGGCCTGAACTGGTTTTGAGTGCTCCGAGGCCAACTCTGTCCTCAAAGCAAACTCTCTGGGAGAGTCTCCTGCTTCCCACCCTGTGCCTGTGCATAATTGGACATTCGTAGGGCTGCCATCAGATTCATTATGGGAAAGGACATGCATGGTAAGCAGAGACTTACATAACTCAAATTTGTTACTCAAAACAGAACTGCCCAAGCTACGCCACTTTGCAACCTAGCTCCACCTTCTGTCAAACCGCATTAGAAGAATCCCCACATGGTAGTCAGGGCCCTTGAGTGCCCTCACTCAGGTGGCCCACTGTCACTCTGATTTAAACTGTCACTTTGCTTTAAATAAAATTTCCCTGTTAGATCTGTGTTTATGGAAAAAATGCTTTGAATAAGACACCAAGCATCTGGAAATGACCAGCTCAGTCAGTGACTCTGGCCACCAGTCCTCTGTCCCTACATGTCCCATTCCCCTAGAACACCAGATAACTCGGGGCATCTCGCCCCCACCCCCCACTCACACACTGTTGGCTTCCTACTGCTTCTTTATTGTACACCGTGTTTGTTGTCTCAAATGTCTCCCTTCTAGGGTGTTTGTCAAGACCCCAATGTCCTGATCCCAGACACCTGTTGTCTAACTCATCACTCAACAATGTTTATTGAAAAGAAATTTTATTGGGATAAAATTCACATAGCATAAAGTTTATCATTGTAAAGCAAGGAATCCCATGGCTTATACACAATGCTATCATCTCTACCTAGTTCCCAGGATTTCCACATCCCCAAATAAAGCTTATGCTCACTAAACAATTAGTCCCTAGCCAAAGTCATCAGTCTATAGTGCATCTATATAACTTATATATTCTATTTCAGGTGTATTAGATTATACGATAAAAGCTTCGTCTTCATCATCTTTCACTTTGCATGGTATTTTCTAGTTTTACCCATGTATTGTGTATAGTTCAGAGCTACAGTTCTTTTCTGAGTGAGTAATATTCCGACAAGTGTCTATCTTATCATTTGTTTATCTCTTCAACTGGTGACAAGCATTTGTGCTGTTTCCATTTCTTGGCTCTTGTAAATAGTTCTATGATTGTGCATCATTCCAGGCATTTTTTTCCCCTGAGCACCCGTTTTCACTCCTTTTGGATTCTCCATCTACTTTTGTTTTGCTGCTACAGCGGGCCACTCCAAGCTGTGTCGAGTGAGGGCACAGGTGTAGACCCAGCACTGACCTTAGGTACTGTAGTGGGAATGACTAACCAGGAGGGCGCAATGGCTCCCCCTTGTGGTGAGCAGAAACAAGCCCACACGTCCCTACCTTTCCTGGTAGTGCTAATACAACTATTTGTTGAGTTTATAGTGATGAATCAAAGACAAAGAAGATGCCAGGTGGGTAGAAATGCTGAGTTCTCTGATCAAAAGAAGTGATATAGATCTATGTCTTCCTTTTATTGAAGAAACAAGGCAAAGGACTCCAAATTCTCTCTGCTCTGCTTGGAGAAAAAGAAGTAAGACTGATAGAAACGGCATTTGGTATTAACTGAATGGCTCATCATATGAAAAACATAGGACTTCTGCGGAAACTGTGCCTTTGGTGTGCTGTGCTGTAGGCTAGAGAGTGGCTACTTGTACCCTGCAGGGCTGTGTCTCTTCTCCTCTGTTGCCACTTGCTGTAAAACGGAATAAGCACACAGATCCTGATTCCTAACTGCTGGTGCCCCATTCACAACAGATGCCAGGAAGGTTCCGTACCCAGCGCAGTGAAGACAAAGAAAACCTCACCTGGCTCTCAGCATGCTCGCCCATCAGACTGCGCATGCTCTGAAGCTGCAGCCCTGCAATACCATTGAAGAAAAGAAATCTCATCGGCAGGGACTATAACGTTTGTTCCCAGGCACACATGAAAAATACACGGAATAGCTTCACTGTGCTCGTTATTTGGACTTTATTTGGACAACTGGGTCCGATCCTCAGACAAAGAGTTAAGTATTTTTTCAGATGTGTTGGCAGCTTTAGGGCTCTGGTTCTGGCATTAGTTGAAAGGCTGTAGATTAGGTCAGAGAGGAGCATTTGACAGCAGCTTCTGTCAACTCAGGCTATTTCACCATAAGAGAGAGAGAGAGAGAGAGAGAGAGAGAGAGAGAGAGAGAGAGAGAGAGAAGAGAAGAGAAGGATGTAGTCTGTGATGAGGGACCAGGGCGTGAAGCCCAGGTCAGCTGCTCACCTCATTGACCAGGAACATACCAGCTTCCAGTTGTTCATCTGGGCTCTGGCTTTTCTTTTCCTCCTTTGCCTCTGTGGGCAGAAGAAATACAAACAAACCCTTTTTCTGATCTAGTTTCTTATCGAGTCTGCACCCCAGGAATGCCAACAGCTCATTACATTCTTTTAAGATCACAGATCTGTCCTTGGACCCTAAGTTCCTCACGTCCGAGTTGGCATGGGCCATCACCAAGGTTTCTTATGTTTTGTTATTATGTGAGCTGGCATTCGGGCAGGGGTTACTACAAAGTCTGGTTGTTGTTTCTAAACACCATGGTCTAAACATGCGCTCCTCTCAGGTCTTTTATTTCCTGTACAAGCAACCCTTCTCCCTAAGCTGCACCCACAGGCCCCACGAATTGATTTCCACCTTGAGGGTGTCTATAACTTTGGCATAAGTTTGTTTTAAATAGGTCTGACTCAGTTAATGGCCAGGGGCGCTGCCCATCACTTCTATGGGTTCCTAGGCCCCTCCTTGACCCCTAGGCTGCTCCAGGAAGTATTTTTCAGGCCAGGCGTCTCTCCTCGTGTGCTTTAGACTATTTTCAGTCCTGCATCAATGGGGAAACAGCTTCTTCCACCGTCCTGAATAGTCTCACCAAGCAACCCCACCCAACAGTCCTGGGCACTGCAGACTAATCAGGGCGGGCAGCTCACGTTTGGAGAACCTGCAGCCCTCCTCTATCTGCCTTTCTTGTACTTTCTTTCATCCTTTCCCAGTTCTCAGGAAGCAATAAAAACAAACACTTCCTCTGATGTAGTTTCATATCAAATCTTTCCCCACCCACAACAGCCTTCCCTTCCTGGGAGGAGTCCCAGGGCGTAGGTTTTCTCCTGCTCAGTACTCTCTGGGTTTGGAATGCCACCCAAGTGCTAAGTTCAGGGCGACTTTGATCTAACCTGCTAGGGTTTGTGAAAAGCTCGGATGTCTATTTTTACTCTCGTGACCTATATTTGGTTTTTAACGAATGGTGGCTTCCCACCATGACGACTTATTACGGGTTCTCTTTTTGTCACACACTCTTTCTGCCTTCTCCGTCCTGGCTGTTTTCGGGTTGGAACTTCCTGCAGATGACCACTAGAGGGCAGATGATTTCCAGTTTACAAGATACCTTCCACAGCCAGTTTTCTGGAGCTTTGCTGACTACCAGGGCCGGTTTTTTTTTTTTTTTTTTTTTTTTTGTTTATTTGTTTGTTTTCCTTCAGAAGCGAGAGCAAAACACTTGAAGTTCTTTGGGTGCAGCTAAGACGTTTTCTACAGCGTTCATCTATGAAGTCCTGGCTGTGAGCAGCAGACATTCTGGCCAGTAGAGAGAAAACCGTGGTTTCTCTGTGTTCCTACCCAGGGGAAGAAAGCTGTGCCAGAGTGGTGTTCTTTCTAGGTTTGCTAAAAAGCATATACGTGTACCCTGCGTGTATCTACTCGGGTCTCACAGTAAGATGGCAATGCTTCCTGAGGCCTCTCCCACTATACCCAGGCTTCCTGCCAACATAGTACGCTCACGTGGTCAACCTGGATGTGTGCCAAGGCAAAGTTGATGAGCCATGAGGGAGGTAGAGAGATGGAGTGGCATGGGAATATATCTTCGTTGAAGTTCCTTGGAGCACTGTGGGGACTCTGATCTCAGACATGGGGAAGCGTGGGTGCTATTTCCTAGTCAGAAGACACGGGTAGCTATGACGCTGAAGAATTAAGTAGACTAGAAACAAATGGATATAGGCCCATCAGCCCAAGGTCAAAATTAGGAGGCTGACTTTTAAGGTAGCAGGTCGAAAGGTCAACGGGAGGTCAAGGGTACATCTCAGCAGGGGGGTGTTGCCTACACTCTGGGAGGCTCTCAGTTCCATCCCCAACACTGGAAAGAAAGAAAAAATGAAGTCAGTAGGAAGTAGAAAAAGAAACTTCAAAGGAGAACCTTCTGCTATGGATAAAAAGTCTGAACTGAGATGCTAAAGATAGTAAATTGATAGATAGCGCGGCAGTTAAATGTGACTCAGCTCTGGCCTTCCTAATCCTGCGGCCTTGGATAGGAGGCAGGGTCTTCTCTGGGGTCCAGTTTTCTCGGCTCTAATGGTGCAGCTTCCAGGTCCGAGGCTATTGGAAAGATTTCACACGATGACACACATTAAAGGGGGCCGTTTCCCTTTCTTCATTTGCTCATTCAAAAGACATATTTCCTAATGCCTGTATTGGTTAGATATGTGTAACTTCAATATTGGTTAGATATGTGTACCTTCAAGAGACAGAAAACATGATGTAACCAAACAATATTGAAAAGGATATTGACTCTGAGAGAGATATTATCACTATGAGGTAACAACACCACCATGACACAGGTAGGATCGTGAATGTCACCTCTCTCCAGGAGTCGGGGGGGGGGGGGGGCGGTGCTAGGAATGAGTGGTGCGGTCTTGGTGAGGTCACCAGGGACTTAAGCGCTCTCCATACCTTGGCTCTCTCATCCTCATCAGGTTGACGTTTATTCCTACACCCCTGGTACTATGGCCACTTGGGCCACGTGCGTACTCCCAAGTTTCCAGCAACTCTAGACTTTTTATGTCCTAGAGTCGCGGCAGTAGATCTTCAACATGGCCAATATCAGTGCCTTGGAAAGTAAATATCCCTGGGGTAAGAAGTTTCCTGGAAAGCCTCAGGCACGGCTCTGACCTCAGAGGAGCGGGAGGCATAGAGTAGGTGCTATATATTCTAGGGATTTGATACAATTGATGATTCACTGTAAGACATCTGCCCTGTAATCTTTTGGAGTTCTTGATACCAGAGAGAAACCGGGGCTCAGTTAGGTTAACTAAATAAGGGATGGCTTTTGAGCAGGCAATATGAGTGTTTTCCAGGCACTGTAGTTGCTGTGGACACACGGTAGTATACAGGTCCGGAGTGCTGGAGAATGGGAGGTTCTAGACAGGCAAATGCGCATGAACCATATAGCAACATTACATCCTGCAGGCAGAGCTGAAACACAGTAGCTCCTAATCGGAGGTTAGGGCAGACTCACGGGAGAGGTGCTGTTTAGATGAGATCTGACAGATCACTGGGTAGAAACAGCACAGCAGTACAAAGCCTGGTATAACATTCCTGGGTAGCTAAAAGTGGACAATGGGCAACAAGCCTGGAACAGAGTGCTTTGCACGGTCAGTAGGCTCCAGCTATGATGGTTTCAGCAACTGCACTGGAGTCCTATTGGGCCAGCAGCAGGTCTGGTTTCTTTAAGATATGGCAAATAAAGTCAACATTGTAGCTTTTATGTCAACGTGACAGAAGCTGGAGTCATCTGAGAGGAGGGAGCCTCCTTTGAGAAAATGCCTCTATACGTTTAGGCTGTAGGCAAGCCTTTAGGGCATTTTGTTAATTAGTATTGATGTGGAAGGGTCCAGCTCGGTGGTGTTATTCCCTGGGCTGGTGGTCCTAGGTGTTATAAAAAAAAAAAAAAAAGCAGGCTGAGCAAGCCATCGGGAGCAAGCCAGTAAGCAGCATTCCTTCATGGCCCCTGCATCAGCTCCTGCCTCCAGGTTCCTGCCCTGACTTCCTTCAGGCGGTGAACTAAACTATGGAAAATAAACCCCTGCCTCAGCAAACTGATTTTGGTCGTGGCATTGAATCCCAGCCATAGTAACCATAACTAGAAGCGGTGACAGGTAAACAGCATCTCAAAATATGACAAAAATTTCAAATTCTACGAGTCAATGACTGTATTGAAGGCACCGTTTGCATAGCTTCACGTAGGCACTACTGTGACTGCTCATGGTCTGCCAAGGCTGGCCCTGTCATTAGTCTCCTTTTGCTCATGAAGACCCAAAAGTGCATGTGCAAGACTGCTATAGGTTGAACTCTGACCCTTTAAGATAGAATGCTAACCCTAACCCTGGGCTCCTCAGCACATAACCATGCCTGAGGTGAGGATGTGTCTAGTATGTCTTGCATCCCTAGCAGAAGGGGGGTGTGTCTATATGAAGATGTCATTAGAGACTGGGGTGCTCCACTCCAAGCTCAGGAACATTGCAGGCTGCCTGGATTACACTTATGCCGGATGCACACAGCACATTTGCTAAATGACTATTGTGATGCCTTGCATACATATGCTCAGCCCAGGGAGTGGCACTATTAGAAGGTGCGGCCTTGTTGGAGTAGGTGTGTCACTGTGGGTGTGGGCTTTAAGACCCTCATCCTAGCTGCCTGGAAGCCAGTATTCTGCTAGCAGCCTGAAGGTGAAGACATAGAACTGTCAGCTCCTCCTACACCATGCCTGTCTGGATGCTGTTATGTTCCCGTCTTGATGATAATGGACTGAGCCTTTGAACCTGTAAGCCACTCCCAATTAAATGTTGTTCTTTATAAGACTTGCCTTGGTCATGGTGTCTGTTCACAGCAGTAAAACCCTACCTAAGACAATTATTAAAGGGCATACATTGAGGAACCTGAGTGAGACTGTCTTAGATCAGTGAGGAGCATGTTTGAGACTGCTTTAGATGGCAGCCATTTTGAAGTCTTTTGTCTCCTGCCTGCCCACCCCTATGAATGACTATCACCAAACTCGTTTCCACAGCTTCTTCACGGCCCTTCTCCCTCCTTCTACTTATGTCTGCAGTTTCACATCCGCCTCTCTTACTCATGATCAACCAGAGGGAAAGGACACGGGTGGCAAGCTGCCCCTGCTGAACCACAGGCCTCCAACAATGAGCCGAACAGCCCTGATCCAGCTGCAGGGGCGCGTGTGACATTTGTGGATGTCTTGAGTTCTATTCTGCTGAATGGATGATGGCAGAATGCACAGAGCCTCATCTGCTAAGAGCACGGTTCTGTCTCATGGCGACTGACAGAATTCAGCACGGTCTAGCTAATAGGAAGTCTCTAGGGGATTGATCACCCAAACTAAGGAAATGTAAATTTCTGTCTCACTCAGACCATTCTCAGGTTAGCATCAATTTTCCTCCGTAGGTGTCAGGATTAATTTAGGCTTTTTAAAATTAGGAACTTGATTCAATCTTCAGCTATAGTTAGAATCTATAAGCAGGCCCTGCTTTTCTCTGTTTCCATTCCAAGGGATGTTGTTCATTCACAATGTCGCAGGTGCTGGTGGTCATCTAGGGGAATGCTAAGCTCACTTCCTGGAATGGACGAAAAATAGACCAGGAAAGATGGAAGACCAACAAACAGAAAGGAAAAGTACCTGTTTCATCCCTAAGGATGGAGAGGCCTAAGGCAGGAAGCCCATTCAGTGGATGCGGGCTTACGTAACATCTGATAGGTCCCTGGATCCCACACTTCCCCTCTTAGCAATGGGCAGATACCCTGCTTTCATATACCTTCCTGCTGTTTCTCCTTGTAATGTCTTCTGGGGACAAGAAGCTGACATCTCAGGGAGTCCTTTCCTACTTCATGGCCCACCCATGTCTCTAACTCTCCTCCAGCAGATTCGTCATAGTGATTTAACTGTCATCCACATTTTGTTCTTGGTGACATCGTCCCTTTATCTGGGAGAGGCAAGAAGAGCACAATTAGGATGATCAACTGTCCCAATGTCTTTTAGCAAAGTCACTTGTCCCCTCCACCTGAGGACAAATGGACTATAAGCAACATTTAGACTGCCTTGTGACCTGGGCAAGTACTAATGGCAAGTTATACTACATATATGCAACTCACATATATACAACACACACATGCACACACACACACACACACACACACACACACACACACACACACACACACACTTTTAAATCTAACTAGCTGCAATATTCTACTTTTTGGAGCCAGCATTGCTTCCTAGGTGACTGGCAGGATAGGATGCCGCTGCTACACAAAAGCACATGACTAGCAGACATAATGTGGAACCTATAACTGTTTATGTTAAATACAACACCAATACAGACATTTGCATTAAGCAAATGTAAAGTCTCAAGAATTACTAGTTAAAGAGGGCTGGAGAAATGAGTCAGTGATTAAGAGCACTTGCTGTTCTTCCACAAGACCAAGAGTCAGTTCCAAGCGCTCACATGGCGGCTCACAACCATCTGTAATGCCAGTCCCAGAGGCTCTAATGCCCTCTTCTGGCCTCCTTGAACACTGCACACATATGATTCACATGCACATAAAAATAAATAAAAATGTTATGAGAACTACTAATTAGGGGAACAAGTCATAGCAGATAAATATCTGTGGTGGCAGACAGAACTCTAAATGTCACCTGAGGACTCCTACAGCACGCAAGTCCACCCTACTTCCCCACACCTTCTGGTATTTGAGTCCAGAAACGATCTGCCTTACTGCTTTCTTTCTTTTTTTTTTTCATCTTCATGATTTTTTATTAGATATTTTCTTCATTTACATTTCAAATGCTATCCCCAATGCCCCCTATAGTCTCTTCCTCCCCCCGCCCTGCTCCCCAAACCACCCACTCCTGCTTCCTGGCCCTGGCATTCCCCTGTACTGGGGCTTATGATCTTCCCAAGACCAAGGGCCTCTCCTCCCATTGATGGCTGACTAGGCCATCCTCTGCTACATATGCAACTAGAGACACAGCTCTGGGGGGTACTGGTTAGTTCGTATCGTTGTTCCTCCTATAGGGTTGCAGACCCCTTTAGCTCCTTGGGTACTTTCTCTAGCTCCTTCATTAGGGGCCCTGTGTTCCAACCAATAGATGATTGTGAGCATCCACTTCTGTATTTGCCAGGCATTGGACTAGCCTCACAAGAGAGAGCTATATCAGGGTCCTGTCAGTAAAATCTTTCTGGCATATGCAATAGTGTCTATGTTTGGTGGTTGTATATGGGATGGATCCTCAGGTGGGGCAATCTCTGGATGGTCTTTCCTTCTGTCTTAGCTCCAAACTTTGTCTCTGTAACTCCTTCCATGGGTACTTTGTTCCCCATTCTAAGAAGGAGCGAAGTATCCACACTTTGGTCTTCCTTCTTCTTGAGCTTCATGTGTTTTGCAAATTGTATCTTGGGTATTCTGAGCTTCTGGGCCACCATCTTGAGAGAGGTAACCCAATCACAAAAGAACACACATGATAAACACTCACTGATAAGCGGATATTAGCCCAGAAACTTAGAATATCCAAGATACAATTTGCCTTACTGCTTTCTTCATAGAGTGAGCGGCAGTGTGGCACTAGCCAGTCACCACACTCTTCACCTCACCTCAAAAACAGAGGGTTGTGCATCCCCCTTCATGTCCTTCTGCACAGGAAGGAGGAAACAAAGAAGCAAAATTTCTAAAGGAGAGGATATATGTAGGAATGTATCAGCAGAGCCATTCTCCAACTCAGTGCACACTGTAGCCTCAAAGGGGGAGCTGAGCTCTTCTTGCATGGTGCTTAAAGAAATAGACAATAGTCACAGGCCATTACGATGCCATCTGCTCCTCCTGAAGCAGGAAAGCCATGACGGCTAAGGCAGGGATCTTATATCACCTGCGGCTCTCCAGCTCCCCACCTTGTAGCCTGAGGATGGAGACTCAGGTCCACTTCCTTACTCTTCTGGTAGATTGGTGCCTTTTACACCAAGCCATGGCTCTGTCTGAACAACTGTTGTTTGAGACATTCCTAACGCTGTTTGGAACGTTGCCATAAGGAACACAGAGTTCAGGTCTGTGCTCCTGGTCGTGTCTGATCCAGAAAGGGAGAGGCCAGGGGAGTGTGGAAAAGGTCACTGTGGCAGAGAACATTCATCCCTCGGGAATGGGGTGTGGAAGGGAAATGGGGCTGAAAGGAGGAAATTAAACATGGATAAGACAAGCACGTAAGAGTCAAATCCAAGAAACACAACTCAAAATAAGCATGGTGCATGTTAGCACTGGCACCATCTGCAGAGACCAGGAGGCCACAAGTGGCTTAGATGCTATGAAAGGCTAAAGTTACATCTGGAATAACAGTCCAAGGGTTGGCATGCTGTTTACGAACCCGAGGAGCCTAGGTGTCTACCTTTCAGCTTTGTTGATTCTTATCCATGAAGTAGCATTTCTGAGGACACCTTGTGGTCCAAGATGGTACCTAAACCTCCAAGCTTTAGGCAGGAGGCAAGAGAAAAAGACCAACAGGGGCTTGCAAGTATTCTTTTAGTCAGCCTTCCCAGAAGACACTGTCTACAGCTTCTGCTTTGCAGAGTGAGCTTAGACGAAAGCAAGCCTGAGAAAGACCGTCTTTGCTTGCTGGAGTGAAATTGGTTCCTCCGGGAGAGTATTCAGAGAACATGAATGGGGGAGTGGGGTCAGGCAACTGGCAATCCTTTCCATTTGAGTTGAGGCCTCATGGTTAAGGAGAATCCACAACAGCAGAATACTGGAGTTAACGTTTAGAATCTACCATCTGCTAGCAATAATCTCGGTGATAGAGCATTAAGCCTTTCTGAGTGGCTGCTCCTTCGTCTGAAAAATGAGGGAAGTGCTAGAAACTTCCAGAGTCTCCTGAGAGTCAGATCCAGGCAGTATCAGGCACAAGAAAAACAGACCAAAGCAGCAGCTACTGCTATGACTCTACCCAAGGGCCCTGGAAAGCAAATTTTTGACATATAATAAAAATTAAGGCCCATTAAATAAATCTGCCACACGTAGAGTGTGATGGAGGGGTTTCCAAATCCATACTGATGGCTGCTTATATGTGTGAGGTCTCCAAGAAGATGGCTTGAAGGGCCCCTGCATTAAGTGAACGTTCTGACTGGTTTGGGAGATCCAATGAACTGGGGGCAGGGTGGGAGGTGCGCTCTCCCCAGACTCCTTACTGACACCCGGGTGAGGGTAGAAGAACAGAGGTTGCACATGCCATTAGAATACACCACCCAGGCACACACCCTTCACTGCTCTGGGTGTGTCTCTGCATCTGCCACAGACAGGAGAATAATGATCTGGGAGAGGCAAGACGGCAGTTTGGTTCAATAAGACCAAGTCATCGGTGTTGGTTCAAACCCTGTGTAATTTGGGTGGGGTGATATTTAAGCATTTTTTTTTCTGGTGATAATTAATTTAATCCTATGTGCACAGTAAAGCTTAAGACATGGCCACATTGAAGCTGTTTATAAAGCACTTCTGATACTTTCCATAAAGATAGTTTCTATAGAACAAGCTCATGATAAGTGCTTGGAGGAGGAGGGTCTGGTGTGGTCTCAGCCACACACATAGCACACGCGTCACCTGGATATTAACCATGTCTGCTCCTAGTTTTCTGGGTCAAACACAGAATATACATCTCTCCTCTTGCAGAGACAACCCTGTGTGTTGAATACGTCTGGTTCCTCTAGTGCTAATCCACGAGCACCAGGACCTCTGTGCCTCCTATGTCTTGCCCCATCTTTATTTCTCAAAGAGAAATCTGTGGCTGTAGTAGAAGCCAGGGTTGAATATATTGTTTGCATGGCTAGACTAAACAGTATAGACAAGCATATAAGAATAACTAACCAAGGACAGAGGAAAGCTGCTGTAACCATGAAGGCCATTCAAAGGTCGCTTGAGAGATTTTATCTCTTTACACAGATCATTAATTTTTTTAGAAGGATTTATATTTTGGGTGTGTTTTGCCTTCATATATGGAGTCAGATCCCCTGGAACAGGAGTTACAGATGGTTGTGAGCCTACATGTGGGTACTGGGAGTTGAACCTGGGTCCTCTAGAATCCAGTGCTTTCAACCACTGAGCCATCATTCTGGCCCTGCAGATTATTAATTTGATCATCGATGGTATGAGAGAAATCTGATGCACTAAGGTAACACATGCCAGGAAATTGTTGACAAACAAGATTAGTCTTGAGTAACAAATAATCTATGGTAGCTTTAAAAACAACAAAAAAAAAAAAAACCAAAAACCAAAAAACAAAAAAACCAAACTGGTTCTCAATTCACCCATCTTTTGAATAAATTCTGCTAATATTTTTCCTGTAATATTAGTAGTTGCCTTAGTGTTTTACTGCTGTGAAGAGACACCATGACCAGGCAACTCTTATAAAGAAAAACATTTCACTGGGACTGGTTTACAGTTTTAGAGATTTAGCTCATTATTGTCATGGTGAGAAGCAGGTAGACATGGTACTGGAGAAAGCACTGAGAGTTCTCTGTCTTGATCCACAGGCAGCAGAAGGAGACTGCCACACTAGGCCTAGCTTAAGGGTATGAAATCTCAAAGCCCCTCTAGGGGCTGGAGAGATGGCTCAGTGGTTAAGAGCACTGACTGCTCTTCCGGAGGTCCTGAGTTCAAATTCCAGCAACCACATGGTGGCTCACAACCATCTGTAACGGGATCTAATACCCTCTTCTGGTGTGCCTGAAGACAGCTACAGTGTACTCATATACATAAAATAAATACATAATTCTTTAAAAAAAAAAAGCAGACCTCTAGAGTGACACACTTCTTCCAGCAAGGCCACACCTACTCCAACAGGGCCACACCTCCTAATAGTGCCCCTCCTATGGGCCAAGCATTTAAACATCAATCCATGGGGCCATTCCTATTTAAACAATCACAAGAGTTTTACTAATCGTATAGGCCTTTTTTGTAACCTCTCTTTCTATCCCAGTGTGACAGTTTATATATGCTTACCCAGGGGGTGGCACTATTAGAAGGTGTAGCCCTGTTGGAGTAGGTGTTGCCTTGTTGGAGTGGGTGTGAGCTTTAATACCCTCCCTCATCCTAGCAGCCTGAAAGCAAGTCTTCCACTAACAGTCTTCAGATGAAGATGTAGAACTCTCAGCTCCTCCTGCACCATGCCTACCTAAATGCTGCTCAGCTCCCACTTTGATGATAATGGACTGAACCTCTGAACCTGTAAGCCAGCCCCAATTAAATGTTGTCCTTACAAGAGTTGCCTTGGTCATGGTGTCTGTTCACAGCAGTAAAACCCCTAACTAAGATACTCAGTAGTTGTCCCTGGGACTGGTAGTAAAAAGCCTGAAAAGTACTTAGCATGGCACAACAATGTCATACTGCCTCCTATTACAGAAGTGCCTGTTATCTCCCGTGGCAAAGGGCATTTGGACTCTGCATTGACAAGCTGAGAGTTAGCATGTAATATAGTCCGCAAGTAGTTTTTCCTGGGGTCTGTAGTACGGTGCCCTTGTTGTTTTCCTAAGTCATTGGCTTATTCTTCCTCTGGGGACATCTCCTGTTGATGTCCTCTGTCTTCAGACAATTTATTTGTCTCTGGAATGCTACTCTGGTCAGAGACTTTGAAGCAGGGGTCATCTGTGGCTTCATTCATTTTCTGGCAGGGTAAAGCACAAACTCACCCTGATACTAGGAGACCATCAGGACTTCCCATTCTCCAGTTTCTAGATCTTTCCATTTAACATACACTTTAGGCTATGTCTCCTTTAGGGCAAACACTTTAGGTCAGCAGCGGAAGCATTATCCTTTAAAGTGACAAACACTAATTTGCATGGCTAAACGTAGCACAGAATGTGGGGGCTTAGGTGGGCGTGTGAATTTTTATATATTTTTAAGTTCGCCATTTAGGTATTCTGTGGTGTCATTCCACAATAGCTTGACCCTGTGGATTGTAAGGGATTCTAGTAATATCGTTAATCTTCCATAAATTGTTGCTAGTAGATGCAGGATCATTTTCAGTTTCTAGTTTTAATGTGAGTCCTAGAAAGCAAGCACACGTACAAAGTCAAGTTCAAGATATGATATGATGTTATTTTCCTGGACCCGCCATCCCTGAGGCCCCATGCTATGTCTGGGCCATGCTCAGTAGCTGACTAGCTAGGGAGAGGCCCTGTGCACACCTGCAGTGCACTCTGACTGAGTACTGGTCTCTTTACACCTGACAGCAGAGAAAGCCCTGGACACAGACAGCCTTACCAGCTCCAGATGTCAAGCTGTTGTGTGAACCATTCACTAATGATGATGTACTAAAAGCCTGGAAGACTGTGTAAACTATGCCCTCAATAGAGGATAGGCTCTTCCCTGCCTCCTGTACCTTCCACCCTTGCCAGAATTTGATCATTTATGTCAGACCAAGGATAAGTCCAAAACAAAGCAAAAAAAATGACGACTACAAAAAACAAATGCACCTACTTAACTAACAGCGCTCACTAATTTCTAAAGACTTCAACCTAAGGCTATTTACATAAGATTTGGGGTCTTCAAGATTCAGGGTAATTTAAATTCTGAGCTCAAGAAGACTCTCCTACTAGATGTCCAGATACTCCAAAGTACCTGAGAAACCATCACAGAAATCCCCGAGGGAGAAAACAGATGGGGTTCCCCATGCAAGCAAGAAAGTACACAGTATCGCTGATGCTGTACAGGAAACAAAACCGTGACCACTGAGGAAGCAGAGAGGTTCCACGGAGGAAGAACTAACTCGCTTTCCCAGGGCTTCCCGCCCTGTGCGGGTCTTACGACATATTGCAGGCAATCACATGTAACAGAGTCTCAGGCTGGATCAAAATAATTTTAGGTGAAAACTTCAAAATAGTCTGACGCCTACCAATTGCATTTCCAGTTTAGGTCCTTCAGCCTCCAAGGGAATCTGAGAAACATGCAACTATGTTTGCATTCTTTGGCCAGAATTATCCAGAATAATCTAAAAACACCTTTGTGGTATCAATTTACCCCTGTTTTCCCTCAGAAGTCTCTCCCAAGCCCTGTTCACACTGTTATTTTGAACTTTTTTGTTATGTTGTATAAAAATGTGAATTAAAAAAACCTGAAGTTTTAGTAATCATAAATTCAAAGAAATCCATGGACTGGACTGTCATTGTCTGGAAATGAGGAAATGTACACTTTTGATGTAAAGGACAAGGTGAAATTCCTTATTTTGCTAATGCTGCAAGTGTGTCATTGGATGGATATGTATGTATGTGTGTGTGTGTGTGTGTGTGTGTGTGTGTGTGTGTGTGTATGTATGTATGTATGTATATGAGAACACTGTCACTGTCTTCATACACACCAGAAGAGGGCATCAGTCCCATTATAAATGGCTGTGAATCCTCATGTGGTTGCTGAGAATTGAACTCAGGACCTCTGGAAGAGGGGTCAGCGCCCTTAACTACTGAGCCATCTCTCCAGCCCTGGATGCGTAATTTGACCAGGCACCAGCAGGCAAAGACTCTCCCAGTCTCTCAGCAGCCAACAACCCACTGGAGCAACCTCCTACCAGTGCATGGCTGCAACCACACCACAATGTGATCTGACCCTCTGAGCCTCCCGTGGCCTGTCCAGGCTCAAACCTCCACAGCCAGAGCCTCTCCTCACCGACACTTGTGCAGCAGTAACCCTCTGTCATCTTTCACAGCGTGTTAGGTACCTTTTCACTGCTGTGACCAATAACTAAGAATAGCGTCTTGAAGGGTAGGAGCTTTATTGGGGCTTATGATTTCAGATGGTTCAGTCCGTTGTGGTTTGGATAGGGTGGAGTGGGGTGGAGAAACTCAGTTATATCTAGGCAGGACAGGAGCAGAGAGTGAGACCAGAAGTTTCTAGTGGTATGTACCCACTAAGGTACCTGTCCCCTCCACAATCTCCCAAAATACCGCGACCAGATGGAAACCAAACATTCAAAACATGAGCCTTTGGGGGTGTTTTATATTTAGTCTATGACACACACTGATGGCCTTCTCTGACAAGCCTGGCCAGGAAGTACTGGTTGTGACCTGATTTTTCTAAACTCCAAACAATGGACTCTTCGATATTTTGAGACACTTGAGCCCGGAGATTTCTTGGCATGATGAATCTGTTTCTAGAGTCACACCCAGTCAGAGAGGATAGTCAATGAAGGGTACAGTCAAGGTTAAACTCAAGTGTTCTCCTCTCTCCCATTTTGTTTACAGAGAATGTGAAGAAGGAAGTCAGGCCTATAATGTGGAAGTCAGTTGGCCACAACTAAAATTATTTGGCTAAATCGGACATAGAAGGCTAGCAAACATGATTTTGCTTGTGTGCGATAACTGGAATAGGCAAGTTCATAGAGACAGGAAGTAGAGCAGAGGTACCCAGGGACCCGGGAGGGTGACACAGGGAATTGGTGTTCATGGGGTAGAACTT
This sequence comes from Mus musculus, assembly GCF_000001635.26. Taxonomy (NCBI): domain Eukaryota; kingdom Metazoa; phylum Chordata; class Mammalia; order Rodentia; family Muridae; genus Mus; species Mus musculus. Next base: position 59,425,669 of record NC_000068.7, on the reverse strand, counting down.
TTGTTTGAAGTTAAGTGAAAAGCCTATGAATGATGAATGATCCATGATGCTGCACAGCATTGAGAATATACTGAATTCCTTTAAACTGTGCATCAAGAGATGGTCAAATCGGAAAATTTGCATTGCATTTTCTTTACCCCCCCCCCCCAGAAAGCAGACCAAGGGACATGTAGGCATGTTAGAGGGTTTAGTGTTGGCTATCCTGAGACAGCATCACCCACTGTGGGCAGCTCCTAATGTGAGTTGTGTAGCAGAGCCATGGTCCTGGGGGAGCAGCTAATGGGCTAGGTGGAAGTGCTGCTCAGCCGTGGGGTGAACAGCTCCTGCTCTGGCCCATCTTGGGGTGTGTGTGTGTGTGTGTGTGTGTGTGTGTGTGTGTGTGTGTGTGTGTGTATGGGGGTTGGGGGAGGTGGCACGGGCACTAGGATGTCCTACTTTATCACCTTAAGTAGCTCCCTTGCTGAGAAGACATTAGAAGAGGTCTTTTGCTTTAGCAGGGCTGGAACAGACTGGAAAAGCCAGGTGTGGATGTAACCCCCCCCCCACATACACACACACACACACACATACAGGAGTGCTTAGAGGGGTGTGTGGGATCACAGCGCCACAATTCTAGAAACAGGGACAAAACCAAGCATACTCTGAAAACACCAGTTGTCTGAGTTCAGTCTTCCCCTAGGATAGATGAGTTGACCATGGAGCAAGTTTCAGACAGAGGCCTCTAGATGGTGCACAGACCGTGATAAATACCCGAGGAGGCAGGGCTTCGTCTGTAATTGGAGCCTCAAGGCTCACTCCAGATGCAGGGGTTTTATAACATGCTCTCCCTACTCCAGCCAAGCGATACCCCCACCCATGTACCCTTCTGGATAGTTTCAAAGATGGCAGCTTTGATCATCTTGAGGGCAGTGGTAGAGGAAGGAAGTCCTGTAGCCCTCTACCAGCAAAGAGGCCAAGGATACAGAAAATCTCTCAGAAAGGGTGTCATCCACCCAGGCTATAGGTTGCTATAAGTCAAAGGTGAAGGCCATTGAGCACTAGCTAAGCATCATGAGAGAAGGGACAACTCTGTTAGCTGGGAGGAAAGACTGATTTCAAGTCTTGAGGCCTGGAAACAGTGGGCTTTTCTTACTGGGGTGTTTAGCCTCAGTAAGAGCCACAAGAAAGCCAGGGGCAGGATGGAGCTGTGGCTCAGACCTGCAATCCAGGACAGCAAGGCTGGATAACTTCTCTGCCTGCCAGGGCCATGTTTACTTATGCAAACAGCTGACACATGGCTGCAGACCCAAGCAGGGACAGCCTCCACTGTGGTCTAGACAACGGTGCAGCAAGCCACTGCTATGAGAAGAGAGAAAGTGGGGCTCACTCTCAGTCTGTACCCAGGTCAACCCCATGGTTTTCCACGATACCATACCACTGCCTGAGCTCTCAACTCTCTTCCACTGTTCAGGAAGCTGGGCAAACAGAGCCAGCGGGTTGGGTTGGTCAGACACATTTACAGAGGCCCTCCAAGGACTCATGCTTGACGTAGCATGTGGTGAGGTAAAGGTTGTAGAAACTTGTGCCTCAGGCCTCAAGAAGATGAAGTTTACAGGAAGACGGTTCAGCAGTCATGCCTGCCTGACTTTTCGAGGCTATTCGAATTACAATGAAAGATAATTAAGATCAACAAGTTAACTTCTAAGTCTTATTTGTCACATATGGAGGACGTAATAGCCCCAGCGTGCAGTGGCTACCACGTGGGCGGCACAATGGTTGCTATCATTGCAGAACACTCTACTGGACAGCGCTGTGGCATTGTGGGTACTCATGGACCATGCCATGAGTCCACTTATGCAGCTGTCGATTCATAGCAAATTAATAAGAGACGAGACTCAGAAGAGCTGTGCTCCTCAGAGAGTTGTTGATGGCCCTAGAGTACAAAAGCATTGTGAGGATGTTCATAACTGAATGGTTCTCTGGGAGTGCTGGCAAGTATGGGGATAGAATTTACAGTAATATAGAAGTGCACTCTCTTAACTGTAGCCTTCAAATGTATGGGGCCTCCTTTCTGATTCATGGGATATATGGTATTCTCTCCTATCTTCTGCCTTTGGGGACCTCTCTGTCACTGAGAGTTCCTCCAAGGGTGTGGCCAAGGCAAGGCTAAGGATTTTCCCAGACCCTATTATTTCTCTCCCTTCTGAGAGGTGAGGACTTGGGACTTGCTGCCTACCTCCACAGCAGGTTCATTTCTTTCTCCACACACCCTGCTGCTTCCCAGCCATGGTCATTCCAGGACAGGATTCCACTCCGACCTTCTGGGTGGGCCTAACTGGTCCAAGAGGAGTCCTTTGCTATAGGTAGGCTGAGGAATCCAGCTCAGGGCTAATCTTTGTTCTGATATCTTCATGCCACAGCAAGTCATAGAAGGGCACATGAGCCAGGCCTGTGCCACAGGCCTGAAATTCTAACTAAAAGAGGCTGAGGCAGGAGTATTGTGAGTTCGAGGCCCGCCTGAGGCTGCAGTGGTAGATGTTTATCTAGCATGTGTGAGGCCCTGGGTTAATAACCAATACAGAGAAACATTTATGACTCCTTTGGGCCAACAGGAAAAGAAAGGCAGGTGGCAAGCATTATGCTTCGGCGGCATTGTAGAGACAGAAGGCAGAAAGGGACAGGAGTCTGGCCTTTAGCAGATGGGACTGAGTTTATTAGCTCACACAGTGAGGGACAGCCTCTCTCAGAGAGAAATTAAGGTATGGTCTGCCAGGGAAAAAAGCTGGCTGTGGCCCTTTATAGCAGAAGGGTGGGAGCCTAAGGAATGAGGAAATGGTTGCAGCCATAAGAGTGTACTAACTGCCTCTCCTGCAATCTCTCCTTTCTGAAATTGTTTGCCTTAGGCAGGACAGACTACCTTTTCTAGGATGGCTAAAACAGTTGAGCAAGGTCATCTGTCATTGATCAGAACCCTGTTTTACTAGAGAGGCACTCTGTCACCAGGGGCCTTGGTAAAAAATTTGCCTTCACTTAAGAGAGGGACTGCAGGGGTAGGTGTGGGTACAAGTCTTGGAAGTGTGTAGCCACCTAACACACCATGAGGCAGGGAGCTAAGATTCTCACAGAGGAAGGAGCAGGAGAACCAGGCTGGGTTCTGGGCCAAGTGGCCCAGGGCTGCTTAGCCCCTGATTGCTTCAGCCTTGAGCCAGCTAGGCTTCTGTGAACCTCACATAATTATCTCCCGCGGATATTAAACTCGGGCCGAGAGCACATTGGGAACTTGCCACAGGCAGTCACCAAACCAGTACAAGGCAGAAGCAGAACATAAACATAGGTGTTTCCATCCCAAACACAAGCTCTTTGCTCTCTACCAGGCACACGTGTGCCATCTGCGTTTCAAAGGATCTGGGGGGAGAGACCATGTGAATAAAACCCAAGAATGCTACCCGCAGAGAACACAGTATTTTACCTTGAATATTGCTTGAGAATGCTTGGCAACTTGCAAACCACGGGCAGTCTTTAACACATCGTGGGCAGCTACCTTCAAGGGCCTTTCTATTTCTTGCTTTTTCTCAGGGCGATTGGGAAAAATCTTCTGGGGTATTTGTTGTCTTTACTTTGTTGTTTTAAAGACTGCATATGAAAATTCCAGAAAGAACTGATGAATCCCCAGGAGGGTTAAATTAACTATTTTGTCTCCTCCCAAGAACTCAGCAAACTGATCTTTTCAGCCAGACTTTACCTTTGTTGACTTCTTCCTGGGAACTTGCACGTGAGGGCACCCACCACGCTTTGATGTCAAGAAGCTGTGGACTTTGCCCACCCAAGAGAAAGCTCTCAGCCTTTCTAGATTCAGGTCCCACTCCTCGGGGTGGGGGGTAACTATAATCCCGGTCTCTTGGTTTTGTGACTCCATCGCCCAACAGTGCACCTGACCTTACCAGTTAATGAAGGTCACCTTTCCAGCAAATATCACGGTATATATTCCACGCTCTGATCAACTGAGAGCTTTCCTAGCAGAAAGGTCACAGCAGAGAAACAGCCTCATGTCTGTATCCTGGGATGTAGCAGAGGAGAAGCCTGGGGCATGGAGGTGGAGGGGAAGTTACAAGGTAAGCCGTATGGAGCACATGGGATCCTCATGGCCTACCTGCTGCTGCGGAACTAAACAAGACCAACCTTTACCTCAAACAAGGCCCCTGTGGGATGGAGAGCTCCCAAGGAGAGCCAACATTTGCAAGGCTTGCTTGTTGCCCAGGTCGGCTGGCTTGGTGGCTCTGTCCATCAGCTGGAAGCTCACTGCACCGTTGCTTACCCGAGAAAGATATCTGCACCAGGAAATCCTCTGTGGGCTTTATCCAAGTGACCTGAGCCACAGCAACTCTGCTTGTGAGGAGTGGAGCCGGGTGGCACAGGCTAGGAGACTGAGGCAGGAGGATTGCAAGTTCAAGGCTTGCTTGGCTTATGGGGTGAGTTCAAGGGTATCTTGGGCAACTTACCAAGACTGTGTAAACATTTTTTTTAAAAGGCCTACAGAGATAGCCGAGTGGCCCAGCTCAGCCTAGCATGTGAGGGGCTCTAGGTTCAGTGGTCAGCGCTGCAAACAAAGTGATATTTCTAACCAGACAGGTACGGCTGGAATCACAGCCAGATACAGCGTGTGTTTGCATGTGTTTGGGTGTGTTCATGGGAGGGGATGAACGTGTGCAAGGGCATTTGTACTCTTTCTAGTGTGTATGAAGAGGTTCTCTGGTGGTCACGTGCAGATACATCCAAGCAAGCACTCAGAAATGCCTTCCACTCTCCCTCTAAAGTCCAGGATTCTAGTGAGTGCTGCCACAGGTGCCTGTGCGGTTTGGAACACAGCTCTTCCTGTGAGCTGTGCACCTCAGTTTGGGATAACTGATGCAGGAAACTGCATCCACTTGATTCCATCTCTGGCTCTTTGTGCACTGCTTCCCAGAGAAGCTATTCCCTGCTTGGCAGCGTCCCATGGGTCAGGCTGCCCTTCACCAGCTACTCCTTAGGCACTCGGAGGAATATCAGCATCCCCATCCTCTAAGGGTTTGCCACCCCCACTCTCTGAACATTCTTTCAACCCTGCCTCCCTCTCTCCTCTGTGAGCTTCCCCCCCCCGCCAACCCCCCCCGGGGGGGGGCTGGACTCTACCCATAAGCCTTTGCTTTTCTGTTTGAACAAAGCTGTTTAACTCTTTCAAATGATCCTTCTTGCTAAGGTAAGAGAAGTGACTCTTAAATCTTCCAAAGGGCTCCACAGGAGAGGCTGTTATGAGCTCTCTCTCTCTCTCTCTCTCTCTCTCTCTCTCTCTCTCTCTTTCCCTCTCCCCCTCTCCTTCTCCCTCTCTCTCCCTCTCTCTCCCTCTCCCTCTCTCTCTCTCCCTTTCTCTCTCTCTCTCTCTCTCTCTCTCTCTCTCTCTCTCTCTCTCTCACACACACACACACACACACACACACACACACACACACACACAGGGGTTGGGCGTAATGGCTTTTCCCTTACAGTGAGAGTGTGCTTACACACAGATGATGCCAACAATGGTCATATCAGGTGACACTGCTTCTCTTCTGTAGCCCCAACAGCAGGCACAGAGAGGGGGAACCCTGGAGGTGAACTGCTACCCAGCTACCCAGAGGTAAGGAAAGCCAAGCAACTTATCCCTAAGGGCAATACAGTGGGTGTGGGCAAGAGCAGAAGCTGTCCGACCTGTATGCTCCTTGGACCTCAGACTGCCTCTCATCAAGCAGAGGCTTTCAGGGATGGAAGGCGGATATTGCTTTCCTTCTTTGTTTTATCAGCTATATGATTGCCTGGAAAATTCCAGTGGTTCCTGTAGGTCACTCAGTCACACATCATGGTGTTAGTCACAAAGCCCACTTGATCCCTGATATCCAGACCATTCCTACCCTAACCATCCTGGTAGGCAGGGGGGCCCTCACCAACTCTTTCCTCTAGCTGAAAGTTGTGGTGGCTCTGGGCATTGCCCTTTCAGAGTTACAGGCTCCCTTGGTACCCTGTCCTCATGGGCAAGCTATGGAAAATTCTGGAAGAAAACCACAGAACTCATGTCTCAGATTTCTACTCACCAACTGACCTTAGACAAGTTTTTTTTTTAAACTCTTTGTACTGCATTTATATATAAATTGGATATTATTTTAGTAACTACCCAATAATCATAAGTACATTAATAGCCTGCTATATTCTGGGGAAAGCATCAGCTGTGGACAGTAGGCAGCATTGTGGCTATACATGTCCTGTATCACAAGCAATTTCCCAGAGTGACTGTCCCTGCTTTCCTTGCTAGCTACTCATGGGTGATTGCGTAGCTTGTATCCTAGGACGGCAATGCTGATTCCGAGAATATCTACCTTGCTCCTGCATTTCCAGCACAGACTGAGGCATCATTAGAGTTGGGTGGAATGTTCCTCAGTCTTAAGGTAGCTGCTGATTATTCATTATCATGGAGGACTGGGTGGGAAGGAGTCAGACATAGAAAAGTGGATATGTGTTGAACACAGCTGGCCAGATGTTGTGCTTCTTGGGCCCTGAGTTGTCCTGTTTCTTCCCTACTAGTAAGAACTTGGCTGTCCTAGAAATGAATGCTAATTGATTCCTTGGTTTCAGTGGTGAAGAGAACACATATGGGAAGGAGTGCTCTAGTAGGGTCTATAGCACATAACATCTACTGACCTTCAGTCGACACCAGGTAGGGAGATGTCTTCCTACCCAAACCATCTCCTGCTTCCTTATATATGTAGACCTCTCCTTTGTTTAAAGGCTTCAGAGCCTGGGTAGAGTGGACCTGTTGTGTGAGGAAGCCCAGTTTCTTCCTTTGAATCTGATGCACCCCTCTGCTCAAAGATCAGTACTTACAGGCATGATCTTCCAGGCCGGGAGTCAGAGTATAAGTATAAGTCTAGTAGGGACATCCAAAGCTTGTTTCTGACATGTGCTGCCCAAAGTATTGTCTGAGAACTGCCTGAAGAAGTCAGTGATTAGATCAGATGAAAATGCCTGTCTCGTTTTTTTCCTAACTGAATTCAAACACCCCATGTGGTAGCTACCATGGCTCCCTTCTTCAGAGCCATCTAAGGGTCATCATGTGTCCAGGTTGAGGAGGGCACACACAGCCTGACAAAGAGGCACACAGGTCATCAGCCTAGATCAGGAAGAGTTCCCAGTGGACTGCAGAGCCAACTCCATAGGTGAGTAGCTTGCAGAGATCCCATCCCACCCTAAGGCCTGGAACTTGGTGGAGCAGCCTGGGCTCTGCTCAGCCTCCCATGCTGAGCACAAAACACAGTTCTCTGGACACAGTTTGGCATCCTCAGACAGGAGAAACCATAACTGATCTGTTTCCCTGCAGGCTCATTATTGAGACTGCACATGTGGACAGCCAGTAGGGGCTCTTAGAAAAATTCCAGACCTGGAAGCTGACCACCCCTCCCATAGGGTGAATCTAGCCCTAAAAAATTAAGTTCAAGCCTGGCATAGTAGTGGCACACACCTTTAATCCCATCACTCAGGAGACAGAGACAGATGGATCTCTGGTCTACAGAGTGTGTTCCAGGATAGCCAGGGCTACATAGAGAAACTTTGTCTCAAAAAAACAAACCAAACAAACAAAAAACAATAAGCAACAACAACAACAAAACTGAAATAAAGGTCATTACCAAGAGGCTATAGAGCCTGAAAACCAGCCCTACATAGTCCTCTTCAGGAACCCGCAATCTCACAGGAGAGGTGTCTGAGGAACAGGGCTCCATCTTTGCTGCTCTTCACATCACAAGGATCTGCCAATGGCCGGTGAAGACCGAAACATCTGCCTTGCTTCTGCAGACAGATCGCCCGCAGAGGGCTGTACTGTGAATCATGGGCTCTGACAGCCACGTCAGCTGATGAAGCCAGGCGCCTGGCAGACCCTCAGGCTGAAGAACATCTGCTGCCTTTGTGAGCTTGTCTCTTCTCCACTTGCTCAGAAGAGGCTTGCGAGAGTTATTTGCAAAAACAGGTGGAGGGCTTTGAAGAAAGGCGGTATACAAACAGAACCAACACAGACAGCAGTTGCTCTGCCTTCAAGCTAATCCAACCCTATCCTACCCAGGCACTGAGAGAGGCAAGGCTGTGGCCTACCCCTCAGAGGCCATTGGAGACTGTGGGCAGGGAAGTGTGACTGAATTGTTGGACTTGCAGGACCTTACGTTGACCTCTAATATGGCCCTTCTATACGGTCTGGGCTGTCACTCACCTTGTTCACCAGCCTTGTGTCATAATTTGGGGAACAGAGCAAAGCCGAGCTACTTTTGTGCTGTGTCAGGATTAACTAGATAACAGTGATTGCCAGAGGTGGTGGTGATGGATGCTCTTGGACAAGAGGTCTCCATTATTTCAGCCATTTGTAGTTTCCTGCAGTTTGTCTTTTTGGCGCAATATATTCAGCACCGTTAGGGTTTTTCTGGGCAGGGGGGGGGGGAGGTGTGGGGGGTTGAGGTTGTGTCTCCAATTTATTTCTGTTCCTCCAAGGCCAATAGTTACTTTAGAGATAAAGAGATGATGTGGTCCAAGTCTGACTCACTCACAGATAAGAATCCTGAAGCATAGTTAGAGCCTACGTTTGTGCAAAGTCTCACAGCTAGCTGGAGCTGGAGGCAGGGGGTGGCAACTGTGCTAATTCCTATGTTGACTTTGTCCATGGGAGGAAGGCTCACTAGGGTGCCTGCAAGCACAAGCAGGAAAATTGGAGCGGATTTAACTCATGCTCGCTCCGCCCATAGAACACGGTGGGAGAGCCTTCTTTTCATTATTTTTAATGAACTTTTAAATGACTTATGGTTCCTTCTGCTAGAGCTGCCAGTGGACAGTTCACTGTTCTTCATCCAGAGGGGCCAGTGTGCATCCCAGGGTCCGAGCTGTGGCCCTGCAATGTGCAGAGGAAGCTAGTCAGTGAGTCTGAGCAGCAGACCCATAGTCTCTAATGCAAGCTGACAGCAGTGCCAAGCTGCAGTCTGCAGTCTAGAGAGCAAGCTGGACAATGGGGCTGTGCTGCAGTTTTGCAGTCTATAAAGCAAGCTGGTAGCTTGGCAGTAGCAACACCAGCCACCGTGGAACAATCTAGAGGAGACTGTCTGCAGTCTTTATGAGCCATATAGTGAGTGCACATTATGTGCCCGAGCTCCATGTGATTGAGGGAGCCCAGGACTTTCTTGCTGATTCACTCAGAGGCCTGCATGGTGCCTGCTACCAAAGAAGAATGAAAGGGCCATTGTGTCTGCACCTATGTAATATACGCGCATGCTGAGCAATACAGCATGACTCAGGACCATTTCCTGGGTGACCCTGCACCACCTGCTATTATGAAGAAGAGGGTTGAACAATCTATGGGGTCCCATCAAGAACCCTACAGTGGATGGCTCTTTCAATCTCTGTTTGGTTTTAATTACTGTTTAACAAAAATAGCCTGTCTGTAGTTAGTAACCAGTGAGGTCAGGCATAGCCATCACAGAGACCTGTGGGGGTGGAGAGAGGGCTTCATCATGAAACCGGCCAGGTTGTTTTCTCCAAGGAGGGCCCAGATGATGCCGTGGATGGCTTTCGTCGATTGTCAACACCCATCTTCATTTCTGTGATGAGCCAGCAGCTGGCTGTGCAGGGCTGCTGGCTGCTGTGGTGACAGCGGATAATGGGAGAGGCATAAACATTCAGTAATGAGCTCTGTGAGAGCACGGGGGGGATCTGCAGAGACCTTGAGTCATGGTACAGGTGACTCCCGTCCATGTGGGCCAGCAGAAGCTGGAGGTTCAAAGCCGAAGTGGAGTTGGCTAGAGAACCAGCATGCTTGAGGGGTATGGTAGGGGAGAAGAAGCTGAGCTCTGATTTGAGGGGAAATACTGCATGAGGATGCTGGGTCCTGACTGCCTGGTCCCATCCATGACTCGGGAAGGAGGGGACCCAACTCTGTCCAAACACTGCCCTTTGGCAGGCCCTGGGGTTATCCCGTGGATCCACATAGGTGGTGAACTTCAGAAGAGCCACTGTTCATGGTGGCTGGCAACTGAGGAGTCTGCTTGGCGATTCACAGGACAGCAGTATGAGAAAGTCACCTGGAGTACTGGGGACAGGATCCATCCCCGCCTGAACCTTCCCCTTTGTCATTCCACCCATCCAAGACAGTCCATCCAATCGCTGTATCCTACTGCCCAACCAGAGGTGACTTGGTTCTTGGGCTTCCTCCCATCATCTGTTTCTTGTCTCCCAGCGCCAAGAGGCCTCTGCAGCTACTTAAAAACAACTGTGACTCCTTCCTCTCTGTGTGTTTCTATGATTGTGGCTTTACATTTTCTTTCCTTTTTGGCTAGTTGCAAAACACATTCAGGTGAAGGGCTGGCTCGTACATTTCTTTTCTTTTTTTTTTTTTTCCCATCTGTCCTCTCTTCCTAGTGAGGACTGTTCGAAGCAACACATCTTCTGCTCCAGAGCCCATGCATCCTAGGAGAGACTGGCCACCCTCTTCCTCATACAGACTGCACACACCTGCAAGGGACAGATGGAATGTTCTAACCATGGTGTACTAAACATTTCCCTTGGATTTCCCCAGCTTCCAGAACATGTATATACTCATGTATACATGTGTTGGCTAAATTTTGCCCACCTTAAAAACAAATCACCTTTACATTTGCTTGTATATCTGAGGGACCCTGTGAGGTCTTAACCCAGGAGATGTGCATCTTTGTTTAGAGCACAGTACTGCCATGACTAACTGCCCCCAGTAGCGAACATAAAGGTATCTCTTTGGAAGGAAAAATCTACTGCTATCATTTTGGTCCCCTGTGGGGGACACACGTGCACCACAAAAAAATGTCAATTGTCTTTTCCTGGTAATCGCTCATATTAGAGATATACCTCGGGGGCCCTCCCCTCACAGATCAATTTAATTACAGGCACAAATGCCCACTTGGGTTGGGGAGCCAACTGCGAACCTTGGGTTTCAATAAAGTCCAAGCCGCTTTGAAATCTAAATACTGCCAGCCTTCCATTATCCACGCCGAGGAAAGGGAGCGTGGATAATCCTGAGCAGCAGATGATTAAAAAATCATTTCTTTTGGCTTTTGGGAGGTGCCATATGCTATTTGCAACGGAGCAGCGAAATTTCCTCTCCAGTTGTGTTTTTGCTCCGATTAATAATGCAATGAGCTTGCATTTCTCCGTGCGCACCTGCTGGTGATGGCACAGTGACTTGGAGAGAAGGGACCGTTCAGAAGCTGGGTGAATGAAGGAGGCTGACTTGACAAGGATGGGGGTTGGGAGGGGAGTGGGGGTGGGGCGGGTGGGATCAGAAGCACTCATGAAAAACCAAGGTCTGGTCTCTTTCTGAGAGAGAAGAGAGGAGAGAAAGAAGGAGGCAAGGCAACAAGTTGAATTCCAAACTCAGGGACTGAAGTTCCCCTGGGTCAACATCTCAGTCTCGTTAAACCCTCCTGCTGATATATGGTCCGGTTGCCTCGGGCCGTGGTTCCAGACACCAGGACTACACAGTGTTCTATGACTGCTCCATCCCTTTGGCCTTGTCGTCCCACCTGCCTAACATGTCCTTTGCTCTCTCGTCCTGTGAAAGCTTCATCCATTCTTTAGGATCCACTTTCTTTACAAGTGCTTTTTCTAACCCTGCCCAGTTGAAGCCAGATTTCCTTCCTTTGTGCTCACTGCATCCCACAGGAAGGTGTAGACTTTAAACTAGTGGCTCTTCATACTGAGTTGTCTCAGACTGGGGGACTTGGAGATTGACCCCAGAGGTGCTGCTTCCTGTAGGGTGGGTAGAGTTTTATAAACACACACATCACCAGTACTTGCGTTGTTGAATCTCCAACTCTGTGTTCCATTCACTGGAGGTGATACCACCACGTGTAGGTAGTCATGGGTTGTATAAGAAGGCAAACTGAGCAAGCCAAGGAGAAGAAAGTCAGTAAGCACCATTCTTCCGTGATCTTTGATTCCGTTCTTTTAACAGAATTGCCTCCAGGTTCCTGCCCTGACTTTTCTGCATGAAGCGGTGTTAATCTGTAAGGTGAAATAAACCCTTCCCTCCCAAGTTGCTCTGGGTCATGGTGTTCCTCACAGCAACAGAAAGCAAACTAGGCAGCTGTTTTCAATTGCTGCAGCAGGTACTAGACTCGTTTTCACAGATGAAGGAGGTGAAGCTGGAAAAGTGAGGTGACTTCCCCCAGAAAGACCAGGATAGTCAGGGTGCAGAGTCTCGGGGACACTTGCCTATGTCTCTAAGGGCTGTGATGGAATTTGCAGGCTGGGGTGGACAAGCATGGCTGTCTCCAGTGACAGACTACTTGAAAAGCTTTGTTATCAGCCATCAGTACCCTGCCTCTGTAAACAGATCCTCTGGTGAGTTACCCATGGTGCTGCCTGTTAGCCAATAATTCCCAAGGATGGGAGCCCCTGTGTAAAAGCTACTTATTCAACTGTTGTAATTGTCCTCTAAGGCTTACTGCCTCTGTCTGCTGCTAAGCTAGGCCTAGTTCTGGAATCTTTTAGCCTCCATACAATCTAATTTAAGCCTCCGGGACTTGCTGCTGAATAAGCTCACTCTTCCTTGTTCTTTCTGAACTCTGACTGAATGGTTCAATTAGAGAGAAGTTCAAACTCCTCTCTAAGCTGGTTGAATTCATCTGGCTGTTCTCTGCTTCTCACTGAATTGCTCTGCTTAGCCTCCAACTAACTCTGGCAACCTATTCTAATCTTCTGGCTCCTTCTCATTCTCTGGCTCCTTCTGTCTTCATACGTGTCTAGCTGTTCTCTTTTTAACCTGTCTCTGTAAAACTCTCCCAGTAAAACTGCCTCTTTCCCCTCTGAACTGCTGTCTCTTAAGTAGCTTCCCTTTCCTCTCTGTTCTTGTGAGACTTGGGCATATCCTATTCTGTCAAATCTTTCTCTGATTCATCACTTTGTCTACCACTCAATGAGATATCACTTTCAAACATGGATGCTTCATTATACAAACTATCCCTAACTTCATTATTTGGGATTAAAGATGTGTACTAAGGCTATATCTGTATTCTAGCCAGAGGGATTAAAGTATATGTTAAGGGTTAAGCCACACTTCAACTAGAAACAGGATTTTTTGTTTTTGTTTTTGTTTTTCAGTAAATAACCCAACCTCAGAGTTCACAGTGTGATCAAATATCCTGCAATACCCCTGACCTTCATTGCTACCTACTCTTTTTTTTAAAAAGATTTATTTATTTATTTTATGTGTATGAGTACTCTGTACAGATGGTTATGAGCCTTCATGTGGTCATTGGGAATTGAATTTTTAGGACTTCTGCTTGCTCCAGTCAACCCCGCTCGCTCTAGTCAGTCTAGCTTGCTTAGGCCCGAAGATTTATTTATTATTACACATAAGTACACTGTAGCTGACTTCAGACACACCAGAAGAAGGTGTCAGATCTCATTATGGGTGGTTGTGAGCCACCATGTGGTTGCTGGGATTTGAATTCAATACCTTTGGAAGAGCAATCAGTGCTCTTACCCGATGAGCCATCTCACCATGGAGAACACCATGGCTACAGTGGAGAAGCTGCCAGTACCTTATATTTTCTTCCCATGCAAATTCCCATGTGGAGCTATTTTCTTACAACTCTTATTTCTTTTAAGTTGAAGTCAGCTTTCTTCAAGCTGTCCCTATGTGACTGGCCCCATGCCCAGCCTTGGAAATGCCATCTCATTCCTGACCCTTGGCCTTGCTTTCTGACCTCGCTGAGATGACCTCAACACTCTCACCCTTTTCTAAGTTAATTCAGAAACTACTTAGTTAAGTTATCCATCTTATGTTTCATAGCTACTCAGTGGCTTTCCATCTTTGCTGACAAGGAGTCTCATCTGGGACATTAAAAGCTCTCCAGGGTTTGGTCTAAACTTCCCGCTGATTGAATCAAAATGTCTGCAAAGGGTTTCAAGGCCAGTAGATTTCAAACTTGAAAAGTGATTCCAGTATTCACATGGATGTGCAGGGCAGTAAATCATGTCACTTCCTTCCTTTGGCTTCTTCCCAGTGAGGTTCTTCCCTTTAAGTTAAAAGCTTTTCAATTATCTTCTCTCACCTACCTATACACAATCATTTTCCAAAAACAACTTTTGCTTCTTTTTTTTTTTTTAAATGCAATACTTACCATTCATCTCTAGTCTTAATGCAGATGTGTGAAGAGATGCTGCACACAACTAGCACTGCAGTCTGGGGGTGGCCCAGCACTTTCCCCACGTGTGTTTCTGGTACATGTGTGTGCACCTTCTTGCATATTCCTTTTTAAAGGTCTCTTTCTCATCTTCTCAGCTGAACTCCAACCACTTGCTGTCTCTCCCCCATCCTGACATTAGTATTCTGGTAAGTTAGTCTTTTCTTGAGCCTTTCAACCCGACGACCTTCTGCCGTGAATGGTGAAACCTCTGTTTATCCTAGTGGTTGATCCCCTCAGATTCACTAACATGCCCCTATCTGGAGTCCCAAGCGGCTCTACCATCTGGCCGCCCAACTACTTGAATCAGACGTACCTGAGTCACCTCAGGTTCCTTGAGCACTCGTACCTCATGCCTATCAAAGCATGTCCATTGCAACTCATACATCTTCAAAACTCATATTCCATTCTCTGTTCATGGTTTGGTTTCTGCCTGGGCTACAATTATTGTTTGCCTCAGTTGCTACAGTCTCTTTGGGTCCACAACACCTGAATGATACCATAGAGTCAACCTCCTTGCCTTCAAAGTCCACAGTCCTTACCACAGGATCCAGTGGTAAATAGTGCCTCCAATATTCCCCCTACCCCCCACCCCTTGACCTGGTCCACAGCCACTGCGAAAACAGACTGCTTTTCTTTGTTCTGCCTAAAGCACACATTTCACCCTTCCTTCTGGGGGTTGCCTACCTATTGTGCAGGTCTCACCTGACTCCCTGAAGAAGGCTTCTCTAATGCCCTGACTCCCTGGAGAAGGCTTCCCTAATGCCCTACAGTTGAATTAGATGCCCTAAAGTTCTCCTCTTCTACAAAGCCACCTCACAATCAATCATCACATTGCTCTGTTTGTCTACCTTGGCTTCAGATATGGACTTGGGGGCCATCTCTGTCCCACTCACCATCATGACCCAGCATCTAGCAACAAATACTAAAAACACGAGCGGCCAAGTCCCACCATCTGTTCAGTGTGCTCTGTACGGTGTTCAAAATAGCTGGTGTCTGGGACCATGACACGAGGGTTTTCTTTTCTACCAACCTTTGCTTCACAGCCTCTTTCCTACTTCTCTTCTCTCCTCTTCCTGGCTTTGCAGCATTCAATTCAAATTAGCTAAGTTGAATTTTGCATGAGCTTAGTTTTCTTTTTCTCCGTGGAAACTGCTTATCTCTTCATTAATAATGGATACTATTGTAACCCAAAGCCCTGTAGCTTTTCAAGTAGAATCATGTAATAAGTATCTGGTGTTAGCTTGCTAGCACTACCAACATCTCCAACGCTTTAATATGGGCTTAAGAAAAATAAGGGATGGTGAAAACAGACAAGAATGCATAGCTTATAGCCTTTATTTCCAGGAGGTTTGTTTCTTTTTTCAATATGAAACTTTCTGGGCGCCCTGAGCTGAGATAACATCTGGGCATGGACCAGGTTTTACAGTCTTATGTAAATGCAATTTGGGGGCCTTTAGGAAAAATAAGCATACTACTGATAGGTTTTGAGACTAATTATACAAGGAACCCCGGAAGATCAAACTCCATCAGAGAAATCAGCTGTCCATCTTCTGCCTTAACTTTTGTAATTAGAGAAATTGGGGACTAGAGTAGTGGGTCACTTTGAGGACTGTGTCTGGCTTCTCCCTCTCCTGGGGCTTGTTATAGAGCTATAGGATGAAACCACTCTTGACATTCACATAGGCTCAATGTCTGGGGGGGTGGGGAACACATGGGTATTTTTAAAGGGGCAGGGGGAGATGACTCAGTGGTTAAGAGCACTTCCTACACTTGCAGAAGACCCATGTTCTAGTCCCAGAACCCACATGGAGACTCAAAACCACCTGTAACTCTAATTGCAGAAGATCTTATGCCCTCTTCTGGCTACTGGGGGCACCTGCATGCAGCTGGTGCACATAAACTCCAGTAGGCACACATATGCACATAAAATTTAAAAATCTTAAAGTGAAATAAATGTGTTGGAGAGAAGGAAGAACCCTTTGTGAGAAAATGAGAGGAGTAGGTCTTGTTCACACCACGGAGTGACTGTAAAGATAAACCTGCTTAGGATCTTGAAGCTGATTCATCTTCAGGCAGACAACACATCTCCACTTTTTATTAACAGAGGACAGAATTGTCCGATGGTATAGACAATGTAGATAACTCTCCAGAATTTTTCTTTGCTTGTGTGTTGAGACAGGGTCTCTTTATTATGTAGCTCTGGCTGCATTAGAACCCACAGCATTGAGCAGGCTGGCTTCGAACTCACAGAGACCTACCTCTGCTTCCTGAGTACTGGGGTAAAGGCATGCCTGACTCTTCAGTATTATACAGAGGAAAATGATGGGAACCAGAAAGGGCTGTGCATGGGTAAATATAGTCAGAGAATTATTTGATTGTACAGAATGTCATAGTGACATGCTTTTGGGCACCTAAGATGCCCTATATGCTCTCAGCAGCTCTGCGGAATCCTCTTGTCCAGAGGAGAGGAGAGATCCTCATGGAATCAGAGAGTCCTTCTGATAAGACTTCATGTTTGCACCTTGTCGTGGAGCTTGTCATCCTGTGAGGAGGAAGATGTGGGCAGGCAGGGACGTGGCACAGAGAAAACCTTCAGTTCCAGCTGTGTGCCTTAGGGAAGGACGTCATCCACTTCCTAATCCATAAAGCTGACATTTGACCTCAAAGTCCTAAGGCCATTTGCATCTCTACCTTCTGCAGATACTCTGTTAAATTTGAATAAAAATTTAAAAAGGGGGAAAATAAAATAAAAGAAGGTGGCCAGGTGTGATGGAGCACATGTGCAATCCCAAGTTCTACAAAGGCTGAGGCAGGAGGATCATGGGCCAGCTTTAGGCTATCTAGAGAGTAAGACTCAAGGACAAAACCCAAAGAAACAGAAACAAAATAAAAACACCACCCCAAGCCCACATTAAAAAACAAAAGCCAAAGACAACAGGAAAATCATGTGGAGAGTTCCCTTGCCTGGTAGGAATGCATATTTGTTTACTTACTGATGTCACGATATGCAGGCCTAGGCTGATCGGGGCACGTTGCTCTGCTTGCAGAACTTTCTGTTTTAAAGGATGAACCTTGAGATATTGTCAAGTTGTGATAAACGGAGAGGGTGTAGTGTCGTGAGCTGGAAGGGATTTCGGGCCAGTATTCACTGGCGGCTAGTATTTGGGCCAGGCTTGTGGGCACAAGGAAGTGCTCCGCAAGGAAGCAGCAGGGAGCTGAGGAGACTGGCAGCCTGGATCAGGCTCCATCCTTTCTAGAAACCAAGGGAGAGGCAGAAGCAGGGCAGGAGCTATGAAGCCAGGTGGGGACGGGTAGGCTGATCCAGAGAGGAGGCTACACTGCTGATATCCGTGGGGCAGACTTATAGGAGACTTTTTTTTTTCCCTAATGCTCTAGCCCCTCTCCTAAGGAGGGAGAGTAGGGGGTGACGTGGCATACCGCGTATCTGTAGAGGGTTTCTGTAGTGGGGAGATGCCTCTTTTCCAGCTGGGTATGAGCTTCCCTCATCCACCCACTGTCGGGCCTTGGGCGCCTGAGACCACAAAGGTTTCCCTGTGGATACCCCAAGCTTGTGACCTCCAGAGTCAATGTTAGTCAGGCGATTGTCACACCAGTCCTGTTTTCTAAAGCTCTTTAAACAGCTTGGACAATGGCAGGCCTGTCCCACAGTTGGCTTCACAGCTTTGAAAGACACTCTTGTTCAGAAGGAGCCCCCTAGAAGGCCCGGGGCACGGAGAGGTTCACTCCCGCTTTATCCCGTCTGGCTGCCAGCCCACACTGGCAGTGGACACTGGGCGTGAGGCTGATTTGCCGAGAGGCTCCAAAGGAACCAAACAGCACAGTCCCTGGAGCCCATCCGGATTCTTGTTGATAGTGATACGGGTGCTATGCGGGCGTGGGGGTGGGGAGGGAGCAATTATATTGAGTCCTGCCTGCCCTCTGATTTTCTGCAGACTGATAGGTTTCTTGGGGAGGAAAAAGACAAGGACTAAAAGGGTCCAGTTGTTAACTACCTCAGGAGTTCCTTGGTGGTGCAGAAACCAGGCCATTCCGCAAGCTACAGATAACAACAGAGCTACAGCTATTCTCCCTGGTCCTAGAACATATCCCCTGGAGCCTGTGGCTATTGTCCTTTGCAGGTGGGATTAAATTAAGGATCCAAAAGATGGAGGCATTATCCTGGATTATCTTCTGGGGCACACATTGTCCTTTTAGAAGCAGCACACAGAGCACAGAAGGTGATGTGAGAACAATGCATGCATTGGACAGCCGTGGCCACAAGCCAAGAATACCAGCAGCCAGCAGAGCCTGAAGAGTCAAGAACAGACTCTTTCCAGAGCCTGTAGACACAGCAGAGGCCATGACACTTTGATTGCACCCAGCAGCACAGTGGCCAACATCTAGCCCACAGAACGGTCAGAGGATACATTTCTGGGGTTGATATAAAGACATCGTGTTAGAGCATGCATGTCTTAGGGTTCCTATTGCTGTGATAAAAGCACTGTGACCAGCCGAGCGTTCTAGGACAGCCAGGGCTATACAGAGAAACCCTGTCTCAAAAAACCAAAAGGGAAAAAAAAAAACCCAAAAAAAAACCAACAACAACAACAAAAAAAAACAAACAACAAAACAAAAAAACCAAAACCAAAACCAAAACCAAAAACAAAAAAACAACGAAAAAAGGTACTGTGACCAAAAGAGACTTGAGGAGGAAAGGGTTTATTTTATCTTACAGTTCTCAGGCCACACTTCATGAGGGAAGCGAGGGCAGAAAGTAAGAGCAGAAACCTAGAGGGTGGATTTGAATCAGACTCTATGGAGTGCTGCTTACTGGCTTGCTCTTCAAGGTTTGCTCAGCATGCTTTCAGAAAACACCCAGGGCTACCTGCCCATGAGTAGCACCACCCAGAGAAGCTGGGCCCTTGCACATCAATCATCAATCAAGATAATTAAATAAAACGCCCCTACAGGCTAATCTGGTAGGAGCATTTTCTCAACTGAGGTTCCTTCTTCCCAAATGACTCTTGGCTTATGTCAAGTTGACCTAAAACTAGGCAGCACAGGGCTGCTTCCCAGAGATGGCTCAGTGGTTAAGAGCACTGGCTGCTCTTCCAGAGGTCCTGAGTTCAATTCTCAGCAACCACACGGTGGCTCACAACCATCTGCAATGAGTTCTGATGCTCTTTTCTGGCATGCTGGTATACAGGCAGATGGAGCACTCGTATACATAAAATATATGATTAAATCTTAAAACAAAACAAAAAAGCTTCACAACATTAATCATATTTGTAGTTTGGTGGCACTGGGCATGCACTGTTCTATCGACGCTGCTGCCGTTCATCTGTAGACGTTCCTCATCATCCCCAAATTAAGCTCTATGTACAATGAAGAAGCCTTCTAATTTTCCCTCCTCCAGCTCTGTTAAACTCCGTGTTACTCTTTACTTCAACTCTTGGCTACTCCAGGTACCTCATATAACTGGAAGAATTCAATATTTGTCTTTTTTTTTTTTTTTTTTGCGTCCACATCATTTCATTTGTTATGGTTATAATATCCATGAGATTTACCCCTGCCATAACGTACATCAACATTTTCTGCCTTTCAAAGGCTTAATTGTCTAGATATTCGATATTTTGTTTACCCGCACATCTCTTAATGGGTATCAGGCTTGCCTGTACTTTTTCGGCCAACGTAAGTAATGATGCAAATTTGTGGTAATTTTTTCCCCAGGTTGTAGAAACTAATAGAGATGGTAACCTGACTCAGAGGCTTTCCTGAATTCCTCACCAGAGGTCCTGTAGGAGGGCAGCATCTTCGAGGCATGGGCAGCTGATCCCTAGTCATATCCACCTGGGGGAGAAGTAGTAGCCTATGAAAGCACAGAATTCCTAAATCTACATAGGTCTTAAGAATCAGATTTTATCAGGATAGGGCAGAGAAGCTGTGTTTTTGAGATGTATAGATTTCCAGTACATCAGAGTATAAGAAATAGTGGGTCAGCATTCACGCATGAGATGTTTTCCATGATTTGGCCTGTGGTTCCTAACCTGAAGGGATGAGGCTAAGACAAATTCTCTGAGCCTGTTTGTCACTCGGCAGAGTGGGCAGAAGATTGGAGTCCAAGGCATTGTTTTCTGTTGGTTCAGAAGGAAGAACCGCACTTCTGCTTGGGAAACAAAATGACAACCCTCCCCCCTCTCCCCCCACCCCTGCCTCACTCAGTAGTGAGGTCCCCAGGCTCAAGCTGCATGTATGATACGTGCTAATGGAAAGATGGACAAGTTGCTCCTGGAGGTGATGTTTTGTTGGATCTAACAGGGGAAGAGCTGAGCAGTCGGAAGACCAGCAAGAGTTGGTATGGTGTCTTGAAGGAGGCTCCCAGGTTCTGCTGGACAGCACAGGGTGAGGTAGATGGAAGACAGAGATGGAGAAACCCCCAGAAGCAGAGATGCTGACAGGCACAGGCCTGCTTTGTATGCTAAACTTCCCTGCTCTGCAAACTCTGCAGCCAAATCTCTTACATTTGGCTCCTGAACAAAGGACTTTGAAGTAAAGAAGAATATTCCATAGGCCATCCCAGGAGTAGAGGGCACATTAAGAGCACTGTGAGAAGCAGAAAACATGGGAACCCCCTGACCCTGGAACTCCAGCAGTCAGAGGATTGGGACATTCTGCCCGGCCAAGGCTGTTTTATTTGGTATTGAGGGAAAGAAAGGATACAGACCCTGTGGAAAGAACAGTCTTGTCTGTCTACAGGAATGGATCCATGAAGGCTGCCACGCATATAGGTGGGTGACTTTGGATCATCATTTCTAGGCTAGCTAGCCCCACCCACCCACATCACTGAATTGAGTTTTCTGATATCACAGCTGGAAATCCTTGGTTGCAGTCTACCTGATAGAAGGTGTGTGTGTGTGTGTGTGTGTGTGTGTGTGTGTAAAGCAGAAGATTCATCAAATTATTGAGAGATTAATAAATGATATTCTGGAGGAGACAATTAATAAAAGACACAAACTTCTCTTTTTGACATTTTTTCCCTACTTTCTCCTAGGCCAAAAGCTCAAGAATTTGGGATTTAAATAATTGTTTTAAGCCAAGTCAATTTGAAGAGGAAGAGTTGGAGGTTTATAGACTCCCCCGGTTGGCATCGGGTTGCTGATTAATGGTGCTGAAGCCTGTAATTATCCTCCTGTCAGGAGGCCTAGCGTCCTCAATAAATCCAGACTCATCTGCCTTGCCAGGGCTCCAGAGGGGAGTATCTTGATTTATTTCCCAATTGGCACATAGTCTCTTTACTGTACCTTCGGGAGTGTTCAACTACTTAATGGCTTGAGCGGTCAATTTTCGTATTGCCTATATTGAGCAACCCGGGATGTAAATATCCTTGCCCACGACTGTGAGGTCAGGAATTGGGTTTTCTTTCTTCTTGCCTTTGCTGTTCATTTCTTTTCCCCTAACTAACCGGTTTCATTAGGAACCTAGGTGTGTTCGATTGACAGCCAGCTTACTACCCATCACCTCTTGAGTCTTTGGCCTTAATCTGAGCTAGCCTTGCTATTGCAGCTGAGAGGATACAATGGAAGCAACCGTGCACACAAGTTTCAAGGCTGGGCTTCAAGTGGCCTTACGTTCTTCCCTCTGCTCAAGGAGCCTGCCAGGTTTGAATTCTAGTGAATCAGCCCAGTCTTGGCTAAGGAGAGGCATGGGGCCTCTCCCTCCTCAACCCTTCCCCATCTCTAGAGCCTACAAGCCCTGAGCTCAGCATAGACCAGAAGAACCACCCAGCGGAGCTTGGCTTAAACAGTTGAATGATGGAGTGAATGGTGCACTATATAAATTGCTGTCTCAAGTTTGGTTTTCTGTGCAGTATTATCAGAGTAATAGAGAAATAGAGAAACAGTTTTGTCTCATAAGGAAGCTTGTGTCCACTGCCAAGGAGAGCAGTCTGACTACTATGCACTCGTACTGGCAAGTAACACGGAGAACTTCTTTTCATTGAACATCACCTGTATACCTGTCATGAGGATAGGCATTTATTTTATTTATATCACCTCACTTAAACTTTGCTGCAAGCCCCTGAACCTGACACTAGTATCATCCACTTTATAGATGGGGTTGCTAATGATGCTGCCTCCAACTAAGTCTCTGGCTTCTGCCAGCTCTGATGCCTACCTTTTAACTCATAACATAATTGAAGAATTAGAGGGAGGGTCATCTAGCCTTTAGGGGTAGCAGAGAAATCTTTCCTAGGGCATGGCCAGTTGGAGGGACCAGAGTCCCAAGTTCGCAGGACACCAAGTCACTGTGGCATGAGGGATTGTGCTCAGGAGTTGAAGGATACATGCTGGTGACAGACTAGAATACTCATGGCTCACTTTGGGATGGAGGCTAAAGAAGGCAGACCAGAACTTGGGAGAGGGGGCAGGGGTGCATAGGACAGAACAAATTTTGTTTACTTTGTGTAAGCAGAAATCTGATGGAGAATTTCTGCGTTCCATGGATTAAAAGAAAACAAAAGATACTTTTAATAGGAAATCAATTTCTCGTGTTGCCTTTTTTGTACCATTCTTGTAATGTGTTTGCTTATTTAACATTTATATTGCATTTGAATGTCTGTCCATGTATACACCCACTTGTGTTTGTATGTGTGCGCGCACGTATGTGTGTGCGTGTGCGTGTGTCTATGTTCAGAAGACTCCCAACTCAAGAGTCTGCATCTCTGGGCTTGTCCAGCTTTCTTCTGAGGACTCAGCTGGGTGAGGGAGTGGGGCATACTGTGATACCCATAGTGTTGGGTGACTCCCCATCTCCACTAACTAGAGTCCTTCTCTGTAAATGTCCACATGGGGGACATTGCTCCAACAACATTCGACTCTCTACATTTGCAGAACTCAGCTTAGTCTGCGAACTCCCTGCAAGAAGCAACCAGGGCTGCCCGTGTTTATTGTTTCTCACTGGAAGGGAGGTCAGAGGCAATAAAATCAGTGGCTGTGGGCACAACCGTGCCTGGGCTCTGCGGTGTCTCTGTGAGTTAAGTCACAGAACACAGACACCACTGCTGTCCCAGTTTCGTGCATGAGCAAGCAGACAAGAGGGGGCAGCTGTAGTCAAGGCCTCACAGCTGGGACGGAGCTGAGTGTGGGTTTGAACTGGATCATTTGGTTCTGGAGCCCATGATCTTAAACTCTGCTCCAATAATCTGGAAATTAAACCAGGGAGGACAATGACCTGGGGGCAGGAGGGGAAGAGGAATGGCTGGGTTGTTGTTCAGAGACCTTCATCGTACACTTTACACATTTCCGTAGTGTTTGGAGGGAACACATAACAGAGACAGTACTGCCGTGACACTCCTGTTCCTTCCTGTGGGCTCCACCCAAGGACGGGCTATGCTAAGTGCCTGCTGCTGGCCTCTGCTCTGCCTGATTTTCCCATGTCAGCTTCCCCTTATCTGATCTTCCAGGCTGCTCCAGATGCCCAGAGCTCCCATGCTGGGCTTGGACTGACTACAGAGACTGGCCACTGCCTGGACCTGCTGCTTTGGCCAAGATATGTGGTTTTCTGATGTTCCTGCCTCTCAAATCTACACTGTGGCCACATCTGATCTCTCAAGCCCTCCTGGTCAAACTGTAAAAGTGAACTCAAGTTAGAGAATAAACAGCTGGCACTGTTTCTCCCTTGCAGGTTATAGCTGGTGTTTATAGCTAGAGTGGCGGGCAGACATGGAGGCTGCGGGCACATTTCAGACTATAAAATCTCAGCGTCCTCAGTGTCAAAAAAGAGTCACTAAAACCGAAGAACTAGTTGCAGGGACACATTGATTTTGTTTCCTGGCAAAGCTGGTCAGACCAGTGATGTCAACCATAAAATTCCTTGCTGTCCTTTATCTCTTTCCTCTAGGAAGAACTGTCCACTCCTCTCACCGTGTGTAGAAAAGACGGGCTGTGATGACCATGGAGGCAGTCAAAGAGCATCTTTCAGACGATCTCCCTGGGACAAATGCTTCGTTTTTACAGTGTCATCCCATGCCTTATTTTCTGTGGTAGCGTCATCCTGTGCCTTATTTTCTGTGGTGATCTTTTGCCCCCACACTGAACTGTCCCCCAAATAAGAGCGAGTGGTCATTTCCTCCTCTGACTACTGAAGCACACAGCAGACAAATCTCTATTGTATAGTTCTGGGAGTGGGGACATGTTGCTCTTTTCTTCTCAGTCAATCCACTCTCAGGCTACTTCCTCTCTTGACTTGCACAGCAGCCTGTAATGGCTGAAGAGGAAGTGAGGGGTCAGGGACTAATTTTGATCCTCATCCTGTATTTAGGATTCTAGTTCCCCTCACCTCCCTAGAGGTCTTGATCTGGAAAACAAGTTGTTTTTCATGGAACAAAGGCTTCTGGGAAGCAGGAAGGGCATCCCAGTAGAGCCCTGGGTGGGGAAGTGAGCCACCAGTGAGCTACTAGCAGCCCCGTGGGTGATTTTGGTTAGGGAGGACAAAGGATAGAGATCCTGGAAGGCTGGTAGAGAAGGTTAGGCCACACCCACTCCTGTCAGGATGGGGCTCCAGGCAATATGACAAGCCTTTGGTCAGTACAGCTCATGTAAGAATACTACATTTTGTTGGACCATGTCACCTGCAAAATGGAGACAGTAATACACTCCTCTTGTAATCTATCTATCTATCTATCTATCTATCTATCTATCTATCTATCTATCTATCTATCTATCTATCTAATATAATATATATCAATATATACGTATATATGTGTGTATATATGTATATATATATATATGAGATAAAGGTTTACAAGTTACCAGAGTCAATAAAGTGCAAAGAATTATTGTTTCTCTCAGCCCTGCTGGGCATGCTCCATTAGGACAGAATGTCCCCCCACCCCTTGTTGTTTTGTTTTGTTTTGTTTTTTTGAGACAGGGTTTCTCTGTATAGCCCTGGCTGTCCTGGAACTCACTTTGTAGACCAGGCTGGCCTCAAACTCAGAAATCTGCCTGCCTCTGCTTCCCGAGTGCTGGGGCCCACCCATTTCTAAAATGCAGTGAGAGACCAGCCCCCTCCCTTGCAGAGTCTGAGCCCTGAGCTAGTTCTCTCAATATTTCCAAAGTGGCCACTCTGACAGGACATCGTTAGACGCCTAGAGAAGAATCTTCTGTTTGGTTTAATTTGGGAAACACTGGATGAAAAAGCTGGGCATGTTCTTTACCCAGGAAATTTACTGTGAGGATTTCTTGGAGTATGTTGAGGGTGAAGATCAAATACAGCTTGTCTGGGCACTGGAGAGATGGCTCTGATCTTAAGACCCTCTACTGTTCTTGCAGAGGACCTGAGTTTGGGTTCTAGCACCCGTATCAGGTGGTTCAAAACTGACTGTAACTCCAGATCCAGGAGATCCAGCGCCTTCTTTTGGACTCTGTGTGCAGAGTCCAGTGCATATGTGAGTACAGTACCTGTGACCTGTGACCTGTGCACATGGCCTGTACTCACATGTGCACACAGACATACGTATACACATTATTTAAAAAGAAAGATAGGTGCTGGAACCACGGTAGGTAGCTGAGCCCAGGCCACGCTGCTGCTCGCCTGTCACCCCCTGCCCCCATCATGCACTAGTGGTCTCAAAAGATTCAAAGTCCAAGATGGCAACCCTCAAGGACCAGCTGACTGTGATTCTTCTTAAGGAAAAATTGTCTCCAGCAAAGACTATTGTGTAACTGCAAACTCCAAGCGGGTCATCATCATAGGGGGGCCGTCAGCAAGAGGGAGAGAGCCGACTCAATATGGTCCAGCGAAATGTGAACATCTTCAAGTTCACCATTCCAAACTCTGTGAAGTACAGTCCACACTGCAAGCTGCTGATTGTCTCAAATTCAGTGGATATCTTGACCTATGTGGCTTGGAAAACCAGTGGCTTTCCCAAAAGCCAAGTTATCGGAAGTGGTTGCCATCTGGATTCAGCTCAGTTCCATTACCTGATGGGAGAAAGGCTGGGGGTTCACCCTGAGCTGTCACGGCTGGGTCCTGGGAGAACATGGCGACTCCAGTGTGCCTGTGTGGAGTGGTGTGAATGTTGTCTGCATCTCCCTGAAGTCTCTGAACCCAGAACTGGGCACTGATGCAGACAAGGAGCAGTGGAAGGAGGTTCACAAGCAGGTGGTGGGCAGTGCATAGGAGGTGATCAAGCTGAGAGGTTACACATCCTGGGCCATTGGCCTCTCTGTGGCAGACTTGGCCAAGAGCATAATGAAGAACCTTAGGTGGGTGCATCCCATTTCCACCATGATTAAGGGTCTCTATGGAATCAATGATGATGTCTTCCTCAGTGTCCCGTGTATCCTGGGACAAAATGGAATCTCAGATATTGTGAAGGTGACACTGACTCCTGAGAAAGAGGCCCGCCTGAAGAAGAGTGCAGATACCCTTTTTCTGCAGTTCTAAAGTCTTCTCAGGGTCCTAGCACTTCACTGTCCAGGCTGCAGCAGGGTTTCTAGGGAGACCATACCCTTCTCATTTGAGCTGTGGTTAGTACAATGGTGTTGAGGTGGTATGGAGAAACATCTCAGTTCCCACAGCTCTGCCCTGCTGCCAAGTGGTACTTGTGTAGTGGTAACCTGGTTAGTGTGACAGTCCCACTGTCTCCAAGACACACTGCCAACTGTGCAGGCTTCCATTACCCTGCGAGCCTGCTGCGTTGCTGCCCTGCGCACCCTCACCAAACATGCCTAGGCCAACGAGTTCCCAGTTAGTCATAACCTGGCTCCAGTGTGTAATCCATTATGCATATCTTGTGCATAACTGTTCTATGGGCTATTTTATGTATTATATGTGTCTGTAGTGTGCATTGCAATATTATGTGAGATCTGCATATGGATGATGGAACTAACCACTCAAGTGTCATGCCAATGAAAACACCAAATAAACCTTGAACAGTGACAAAAGAAAGAAAGAAAGAAAGAAAGAAAGAAAGAAAGAAAGAAAGAAAGAAAGAAAGAAAGAAGAATTGGTTTTAGCTTGTTATGGGGGCCACATGCCTTAAGTCCTAGTGCTAGGGAAGTAGAAGCAGGCAGGTTTCTATGAGTTCCAGGCCAGCCTGGCCTGCACAGTGAACATCATGACCAGCCAGGGATACACAGTAAGAGCCTCTCTTTTTTTCTTTTTTATTCCAAATGTAGCTTTTCAGAAATATTTTTGTCACAGAGGAATTTTTGTTTTAAATGGCACAATTGCTAAAATGTCTCAGAACAGAGTGGAAGATGCTGATGTTTATTTTTGTGCTTCTGGCTATACAAAATATCTATAGTCTTTATATTGATTTTGACTTAACAAGATTATGCTATTTTTATCAGCCTCATTAAAAGAATCTCTCAGCTGAAAATCATTTTCTTAGAATTCTACTTCAAGAAAGATGAAGTTAAATATGTTTTTTCCTATTCATCCCTCTAAATGCAATTCAACTCACTGGCATTTGATTTTTTTGTGTAACTACTTTCTCTGAATTGAAACATCCCCTCCCAAAAGGAAGAAGGAGTCTGGGGGAACTCATTGAACTTAAGATGCCCAGGAAGCTCATAAAACTTACAAGACTCAGGAAGATCAGAAAGTTACAAGACTCAGGAGACCCTGCTGTGAGTTATGTAAGCACTAAGCCACTGATGGGGAGAAGAGACTTCTCAGTGAGGCTGCCTGCAAGTTGAACAGGAAGTTCCAGAGAAGTCATTTTTATGAGTCATGAAACATACTAGGATGGGCTTTTCAGTGAAGGAGCTGCCTAAGAGAGGCTCATCTGTAAGTAACACCTTCCCCATGCTCCAGAATTTAGCCCTGATACTCTTACTGTTTTACCAAGTAGAGGGCTGGAATACTTTCTTTGGCCTGTTGATCTGTGATGAACAGATCTTTTCTTTCTTTCTTTCTTTCTTTCTTTCTTTCTTTCTTTCTTTCTTTCTTTCTTCCTTCCTTTCTTTCTTTCTCTCTTCTTTCTTTCTTTCTCTCTCTTTTTTTCTTTCTTTCTTTCTTTCTTTCTTTCTTTCTTTCTTTCTTCTTTCTTCCCTTCTTTCCTCTTTCTTTCTTTCTTTCTTTCTTTCTTCCTTCCTTCCTTTCTTTCTTTCTTTCTTTCTTTCTTTCTTTCTTTCTTTCTTTCTTTCTTTCTCTCTCTCTCTTTTCTTTCTTTCTTTCCTCTTTCTTCCCTTCTTTCCTCTTTCTTTCTTTCTTTCTTTCTTTCTTTCTTTCTTTCTTCTTTCTTTCTCTCTCTTTCTTTCTTTCTTTCTTTCTTCCTTTCTTCTTTCTTTCTCTCTCTTTCTTTCTTTCTTTCTTTCTTTCTTCTTTCTTCCCTTCTTTCCTCTTTCTTTCTTTCTTTCTTTCTTTCTTTCTTTCTTCCTTCCTTCCTTTCTTTCTTTCTTTCTTTCTTTCTTTCTTTCTTCCTTTCTTAGTTTATACAAAGCAATTTATTAACAGAAAATAATTTGAGAAGTTCTATTCACAGACAGTGACTGCAGTGACTCATGCTCCTTCGAGTGCTGTCAGAGGAGATGGAGTTGACATCCTCAATCTGCCTCTTCATCCCTGAGTGAGCAAGAGCTCTGAGGGATGACTAGGCTCTAAGTCCAGGGGTCTTGGTCCTGTTTCCTCCTGTGACCTGGAGTCTGATGTGCAGAGCAGTGATGCCCAGCTCCTTGCACCTCTGGGCCACATCCTGGACAGCCAACATGGCTGCAAACAGAGAAGACTCATCTGCATCAGCCTTTACCTTCATTCTACCAATCACTCAGCAGATGGTTTCCTTGCCAGAAAGATGGGTACCATGGACAAAGATATGTCAATGAGGGATGCAGAGATGTGGCAGACACCAAATACACTCTCTCCTTCAGAGTGTACATTTGAGGTCCAACATTGATGACTTATTCTTCCTTCTTTGCCTACCCCTTGCCAGATGCCATTTCTGAAAGTCATCTCCATACTCCTCCACTGGTGCACAGACATCTTTCTTTCCACCTCTCTTTAGGAAGAGTCACACAGTTGTCTAATGTAAGGATTCACTGAACAGTAGAGAGAAGGCAGGCTGACTAAAGGCCGGACCTAAGGAATGACACAGGATGGACTCCCTGGGCTGTGCTTGTGCCTTCCATACTCTAGACTAGATGGGCACAGTAGCAAGTGCATGCCAAAGAGCCCTCAAGTGTAGGCAAAGGCCTGAAAAAGGGAATTCTCACAGACTGGGCCTTTAGGACAACTCCATCTTTACTACAGGACAGCACAGAAAAGCTAAGGCCTTATACCCTTGGGAGAAAGGCCAATTGAAGAATCCAGAGTTGTGCCCTCACCATGCCCATAAAGAACCTAATGTCTCTACAGAGTGATGCCAGAGAAGGCCACACATGGAGTGAGAAGGTTTGGCCTTGATGACTGACAAAGATTACCCTAGAGTGTATGTGGAGTCCATACAGGAAGTCTGGACTAAGTCCCCACCTAAGAGTAATGATGTGTCCTTCAAAGATGAATAGTCAGGACTTTCAGCCTCTCTCATTGTTAATGAGATGAATGAAGGGATGCCATGGACTGGACTCAGTTGGCCCCTCAACCCACAGGAGAATCAGGGTCCCGGTATTCAGGTGGGTAAGGAGTCAGCAGAAAAATGACAAACAGATGCTGACCCAGAGAGAGTGCTGTATCTGAATGTAATTTGTCAAAACGAGTATCAGACTTAAATTACAGAAGAAAACAAGGAAGTTAGGCAACGCATTAAGGTCATCCAAGGTACATTGAGGTTACCCAATGCAAAATGACTCTTTACATAAAACAGAGAAATGCATACACAAAAACTAACAGGAACCAGGCAGTATTTACAACTGGGATAAAATTCAGTGATTACAACTGGGATCAAAAGCAGCCCCACCTAAGGTCAGCTTATTCTTAGAAGCCAGAGGCAAGGGCTTTATACCCTTGCCATAGCTCCAATTCTAGTCTATTGTATAGTCCACCTTCCCCCTAGGCCGTTGTAAATTCCTGTGTATGGGAGTGACTCAGCTGTTGTTCTAAGTATTTATTCTAGTTCCTTCTTAGACCACAACCTTCCTTCTTTCATGCCATTGTAAATTCCTGCACATGGGAGTGACTCAGCTGTTATTCTAAGTTTACTTTGTAGACTAGCCCTGAGATTTCTAGCTCTTTTCCAGTAAATTGTAATGCCTGATATCTTTCACTGTCTACACTGGAGGCACTTTGTCTGAGTGAGTAGCATTCTTACTAAAAACAAAACCCAAGGTTGGCTCAACAATTTCCTAGGATATTAGAACACTGGTGGAGGCTAATCTAATTTAGCTATATGTCAAAATCATTCCTTAGAAGCACTTAAATAGTGGTAAACCACCCTTACTTAATGCAGCTTGTAGGAGAAGGGGTTTATTCTTGCTAACAGTTCCAGTTTTATTATAATTAAACAATATTGAAGGAAAGCACAAAGATCCGTTCACCGACTGATGTAGGGACAAGTTTGGAGCATTCGTGCTATGGGATGCTAAGACTAAGTTTCCGTGAAACTTTTTGCCTCAGAACTGCATCCAAGCTTTTGGGCCTCTCACATGGTTTTCACTAGAGTGGGTGTGGCAAAGGGACAATCAAGACATTCTGAGAGAAAGGGAAATTGACAGAATTTACTACAGGCAGGTGTAGTCCAAACACATGGCTAGAGGAAGCTTTCCACACAGTAAGGGTCTCTTCTTCTTCTTCTTCTTCTTCTTCTTCTTCTTCTTCTTCTTCTTCTTCTTCTTCTTCTTCTTCTTCTTCTTCTTTTGTTTTTGTTTTTGTTTTTTGGGGGCAGGGTTTCTCTGTGTAGCCCCGGCTCTCCTGGAACTCACTTTGTAGACCAGGCTAGCCTTGAACTTAGAAATCCACCTGCCTCTGCCTCTCAAATGCTGGGATTAAAGGCGTGTGCCACCACTGGCCGGTCTCACTTCTTTTTAAGAAAAGAAATTTTGGAATATTAAGTGGAAAAAATATGGTTGAGCCACAGTACATTTTGCTCTCTTCATAGTTTTCTAAACTATGTTTGATGTTTAAAGTAAAAACCATACCTGTTTGATATGAATATATATATATATATATATATATATATATATATGAAACATTATTTAAGGCAGTGATATTTTATAAGGTGTAGTTGTAAAGAAATGTAAGGGGGTATGGTGTTTCTAAACTTGATGCACACTGCTGAAATGACACCAATAGCCATAATGAAATGCCTACAGTAACTGCTAAAGTACTATGCCAAGAGATAGATACATTGAAAATGATACATAAATCCAAGTGGAATTCTAAAAAATGTTCAAAGAATCCTCTAGAAGGGAAAACACTGAGGGCCAGTGAGATGGCTCAGCAAGCAAAGGTACTTGCCACCAGGCATGATGACCTGAGTTTGTCCCTGAAGCAAACACAGGAGAGTTTCAATTCCTGCAAATTGTTCCCTCGGTCGCCACACATGCATGGTGGAATGAAGGTGAACATCCACACCACTACCCAAATGAATGGATAAATAAAATGGAAACAACTAAGAAAAGATTGAAAACATGGGGAATATATAGAACATAACAAATAAAATATCAGACCTAATCCTAGCATGTTAATACGTATAAGTGATCTAAGATACCAATAAAAAAATGCAGAAGCTGGATGAATGTGTTAGCCACCTTTCTGCTGCTGTGATAAACCACCCTTGCTAAAGGCAGCTCGTAGGAGAAGGGGTTTATTCTTGCTAACAGTTCTAGAAGAATCGAGTCCACCATGGCAGCAAAGCAGCAAGCAGCAGCCATGCCGGCAGGAGCAGAAGACCCAAGAGCTCACATTGTCAAAAGCAAGCAGAAAACAGAGAGAGCTAACCAGAAGGACAGGCTATCTAGTCTCAAGCTCACCCCAGGGCTTTACTTCCTCCACCAAGGCCACAGCTCCTAAACCTCCCCAAATAGCTCTGCCAACTGAGAAGCAATTATTCAAATGCCCATGCATAAGGGGATCATTTCTTCTTCAAGCCATCACAAAGACTGAGTAAAAACCAAACTCAACTGTATCCTGCCTATAAACACTTCCTGTTAAATAATCATGACAAAGGCAATCTGAAAGTGAAAAGAAACACTCTAAACCCAGTAAAATAGCCATTGCTAGCACACACACACACACACACACACACACACGAAAGTAGCATTAGCAAGGGGTTGGCCCCTATGAGCAGTCAATCACATACTGAGGAGATCTCATGTGAACCTTCTCCCCATTTTAACTGCTCAATAAAGGCTAGAGCCTGTGATTGGGCAGTGGAGGAGAAGGGTGCGGACAGGTAGAGAGAGAAGAACAAGAAGGGAGGAGAGAAGATGGAAGAAGAGGAGGAAGACAAGATAGAGCAGAACCAAGTGGAGAAACTACGAGTAGCAAAGGGTTTCATAACTGGGGAATAAATTAGTGTAGTGTTATATCTGCCCGATCTAGACATATAGCTTATAATATAATAACTAGATTGTGTGCTTTTGATAAGGGCTTATTGGGTTAGAAATTACTACAACACACAGACACCACACCATACCACACACACACAGACACACTCACACATACACACCACATACCATACCACACACACACACCACACACACTCACACACACACACCACACACACACACACCACACACTACACATATTACACACTACACATACAGACACACACACCCCACACCATACCACACCACACCACACACACTACATACCACACACCACACACACGCACACACAGACACACAGAGATAGTAATTAGCTGTAGGAAGAAATTATGACCTGCTACAACATGGGTGGAACTTGGGGGCAAGGTGCTAAGTGAAACAAGCCAGCTACAAAAGAGCGAGTAGTCTATGCTTTCATGTACATGTGATGTACCTACTAGAGTCAAATTCCTAGAAATGGAAACTAGAAATATGGTTGCCAGAAGCTGGGGAGAGAAGCAGAGTGGGTTGCTGTTTAACGGCTTCAGAGTTTCAATTTGAGAAAACGTAAAAATTCTCTTGGTGGTGATGGCTATGCAGTGATGTGATCAAAGCAGTGAACAAGGAAGCAGATAGAAAGTGTGTATTATATGAATACGGAGCAAAGGAAAACTCAAGTGGGTTTATTAATAGGAAACAGTGCAGATGTCAGAGGAGAGAAAGTGCCAGAGGACATAGGGACACTTTAACACAGCCAGTTTCCCAGTGTAACATGGTCATTCTAACCGTGCATGAGCCAGACAACAGACACACATACATAAAACAAGCACTGACAGACTAGACACAAAGAAGTCCACAGTTACAGGTGGAGACATCGATACTCCTCTCTCAATAACTTATTTCACTAGCTAGAGAGAAAGTGCAGGATATAAGAGCAATATTAACCAGCAGGCGGTAACCAACATTATTAGAAATCAACAACAGAAAGACAGTTGAGAAATCTCAACACTCGGGACCTAAGCAACACGTCTGAAACTAACCTGTGGGTCCAAGGAAAGGGCTTGAGGGAAAGAAAAATATCTCAAATGAAGAGAAATAATGTCTTAGTTACTTCTCTAGTGCTGTGATAAGGCACCATGACCAAAGTAACTTATAGAATAAAGAGTTTGGGGGTGGGGACTTACTCTTTCAGGTTAAAGTCCATGACCATCGTGCCAAGGAGAATGGTGGACAGGCAGGCATGGTGCTGGGGCAGTAGCTGAGGCTTTCCATCTTAAGACACAAGCGTGTGTGTGTGTGTGTGAGAGAGAGAGAGAGAGAGAGAGAGAGAGAGAGAGGGAGGGAGAGAGAGAGAGAGCGAGAGGGGGGAGGGAGAGAGAGAGAGAGAGAGAGAGAGAGAGATCTAACTGGGAATGCTTTGAGGTTTCAAAAGCTCACTTCCAGTGACACATCTCCTTCAACAAAGTCCCACCTCCTAGTCCTTCCCAAACAGTTCCACCAACTGGGGACTAAGTATGGGGTCAGTCTAATTTAAGCCACCACAAATAGGTAACGCAGATCTGACAGGAGGTTTAGAACATGAATTGCACAGATTAGAAACAAAGAGAAGTGTGCAGGCAAAGATGGCTCATTGTGTAAAGTCACTTAATGTGCAAGCCTAGTGACCTGAGTGGAAGGCAAGCACAGACTCTACAAAGTTGTCGTCTGGTCTCCACATGTGTACCATAGAACGTGTCCCTCTATCATAATATATTTTTAAAAATAAATGTGGAAGTCTTCAGTTAATGGTCATAGCTGTGGTGGAGACACCTTAGGAGTATAGATGAGGAAAACAAACCAATCAACAAAGACACAGAGAAAACAGAAAAAAAGGAAATACTCAAGTAACACTTGAAATTCATGAAATTAAAACACACACACACACAATCTGGAAAAATCACTTATATAGCTGGATTTTCAAAAGAGCAGCAAAATTGGCATTTTAGAAGTAAAATTTACAAGGGCATGTGAGATGGCTCAGTGGTTAAGAGTACCTGCTTACCGGGCGTGGTGGCACATGTCTTTAATCCCAGCACTCGGGAGGCAGAGGCAGGAGGATTTCTGAGTTCGAGGCCAGCCTGGTCTACAGAGTGAGTTCCAGGACAGCCAGGGCTACGCAGAGAAACCCTGTCTCGAAAAACCAAAAAAAAAAAAAATAATAATAATAATAAAAATAAAGGCAACCTAGATTACCTTGAGATGGGAAAAGCAATCCCCCAAAGTTATATATTCAGGGGCTCCATTTATATGAAATGATACAATTATAGAAATAGATGACATATTAATGGATGCCCATAATTAAATGGGGATGAGGTTGGGACAGAGAGGATATAGCTTCAAAGAGCAGGTTGAGGACACCCCCATGTCAGGATACAAATTGTGTCAATGCCATGTTGATGAGACTATAGTGTAGTTTCATTGCACGTTGTCATTGGGAAAACTGGGTAAAGGATATATGAGATGTCTGTATTTCTCATAGCTGCACTTAGGTCTCCAGTTATTTCTACATAAAACATCTAATCGAGGAAATCAATTCTGAGTTGATCATCATACCATATATACATGTATGAAAAATGTCAAATCATCTCCCATAAATATGTACAACCATATGTATCAACTGAAAATAAAACTTAAAATCATTTCATGTGGTTATTAGAAGGACAGATTAAATTAAAATTCTCCATCTGCTTGGCATGATTGGCATTCACTCAGTGTTGGTGTCTATCTCCATGGCAACGTGCAGTGAGAAACCGAGCATCATAGGTGGCTTAGTAGGAGAGGCATAGCATACGGAAGAGCAGTGGTTTTGAAGCCGGAAACCTGGATGTGAGTCTTAGGTCCCTCGGTATTATTAATAGCTTGTGGTCATGGGAACTTAATGATCATGGTTGACACTGGTCAAATGGAGATAACCACACCCTCCAAGATACTGGGCATCACAAGTGACAGCTCCAACACAAACATCACCAATCATTAGTCTGGGAAGCACAGATTCGGGCAGACTCCAGACTCTGACATTGCTTGAACAATGTATATTTAGGAACCTCGGCGGTATAAAGTTAAAACAATTAGTACTTTAATGCAGTGCCAAAGTTCTATTCCACCAGAGACAAGAAGGATGTCTCTGGCTAGGTGACCCCAGGAAACAGTGAAAGTTTAGATGTCTCAGAAAGCAGTTCCCCTTCAAAAAAAGGGCAGATATAGGGCTGATGTTGTCTGGTGTGTGGGGTATGGTGTATGTGGTGTTTGTGTGTATATGTATGTATATGTGTTGTTTTTTTTTTTTGAGATGGGGGTCTTGTTATTTATACCAGGCTAGTCTTGAAGTCACTATCCAATCCAAGCAAGCCTCACACTCACAGAAGTCCTCCTGCTTCAGCCTTCCAAGAACTGGGAGTAAAAGTACCACTATACCAGTTCTATCTTAAATCTTTCTTCGGTGCTCGGAATTACACTTAAGAGTCTCACACATGTTTTTGCAATTGCTCTACCGCTGAGATAGATCCCCATCCCTTGAGTCATTTTAAAAAGTCAACTGTAAAAGATGGGCTGAGAAAAATTAAGATACACTAATTTAATGGAATATTAAAGACGTTTCAGAAGGCGTTTGATGTCGGCAAATGTACTGTTAATTTAATGAATGAGAAACGCAGAGTTTTCAAAGAGTAAATTAATAAGCTTCATGTTTTGGGAGCAGCTTTAGATTTATAGAGCACTGGTTAGACATACAAAGCTTTTGTGTGCTCTTCTCCCCCGCTGCCCCTGCTTTTACATCCTGCATCACTATGGCACGTTTCCAACCACTGATGAACCATCAACAGCAATCCAGCTCTATCAGCTAAAGTCCACGGTTTACCAGGGGTCCTTCTTCACCTTATGCTATGAGCTCTGACCACTGTGCACTGTCACATAGCCAGATTTACAGCAGTGAGCCGAACACCTCTGCTCTAAAAGTCCCCACAGATTTTCAGCTCATTTGGGTAAATGTCTGGTTGCGTGACTAGTTTGTAGGGGAAGAATATTCTAGCTTTGTAAGAAAGTGTCACGCAGTCCATGCAGTCTTACAGGTGGCCAGCAGCATTTTACATTTCAACATTCAGGAAGTTTCCTGTTTTATAACAGCAGCAGCAGCAAGTGGTCTTGGTTTGTTGGACTCTTTTTTTTGGGGTGGGGGAGGTGTTTTCTATTCTGATGGGTATCAAGTGGTATTTAACAGCAATCATCCTTCCACTTTAGCAGGGACAGTTCTGGAAAGTTATCCACCACAATGCTGCCAGCAGTTGTGAACGTGTAGGGTTTTCTCAGCCTTATTTTTGTTCTTGCTCTTATATGTATCCACAATAGCATTTTTTTGGGGTGGGGATACATTATAGTTGTAATGGGTTGTTTCCTTATCTTTGATTTTTCAACAGTTTGAACATGATGTTCTTGAGTGTGATTTTTGGAATTATTTTGCTTAGTATTCTCTAACCTTCCTGGACCCATGGTTCATTCCCATTAATTTTAAGAAGTCCTATTACTGTTGCTACTGTTGTTTCTCCTCCATCTCCTCCACCTCTTTCTCCACCTCCTCCATCTCCTCCTCCTCCTTCACCTCCTCCATCTCCTCCTCCTACAACCTCTTCCTCCTCCCCTCCCCCTCCCTCCCCCTTTCTTTGTCTCATTATTGTTGTGCTGTTGCTCCTTTCTTATTTGACCCATAATCTTGTAGATTCTGCTCGGGATTATCACACATTTTCCAGTTCTTATAGGCATTTCATCAAATTTACTTGATTTTTTTTTCCTTCAGCTATGTTTATCCAAAGCATTTTCATTTCCATTACAGTCTGATTTCTAAATCTCGGGTCTATTTTATTCTTTAGAACTGTCATCTGTCTGCCCACTTTGTCCACCTACTATGTGCCAGCTAGCTTCCTCGTCAGGAGCTTTACTATGTCAGTCAGAGTCCCTTTAGATTCCTGGTCTGACTCAATGAGCTAGGCTCAGCTGCTTCCTTGGTCTTCTTTAGCTGGGCTTTTTGCTCTTAGTCTGCCTTGTAATGTTTGGTTAGAAAGCTAGACACAAAGCACTAGGTAGAAAAGACATGAACTGTCTAATGAGATAGATGGGCAGGGGGCGGGGAGATAGGAGATATGGTTACTCTTAACCTCTTTCTGAGCCAATGCCTCTGGGCTTGACCTTCCCAAGCGCTTCTCAGTAACCTGCCTCCCCACACACTTTGGTGGGTCAGAACCTAGGGAAAGATCACCCTGTTAGATATCGCCTTTCTCCCTTGGCAGAGCTGGAGTTGACTGTTGGGGTCATCAGAGGTCCAAAGGGCTGTTCGTGATGGATATGGTCTTGCTGTTTCTTTAGGTCTCTGTTTCACGGGCCACGTGACAAACAAGTGGGCGGGGCGGTGGTGGCACACGCCTCTAATCCCAGCACTCGGGAGGCAGAGGCAGGTGGATTTCTGAGTGCGAGGCCAGCCTGGTCTACAGAGTGAGTTCCAGGTCAGCCAGGGCAACCTTGTCTCGAAAAACCAAAACCAAAACCAAAACCAACCAACCAAACAAACAAACAACCCAAGCGACTTGGATTCTTCCTCTGGACAGCTGCCACCAGGGGTTCTGAAGAGAAAACCTCTTGAAAGGGTAGGAAGACTTTGTAGAGCCTGAAGCCACTAGGCTCTTTCCCACCCCCACCCCCACCCCCACCCCCACCCCCAGGAAACTTGCTGCCATTCTGTTTTCCACGGGGGATAGACTTGGGAACAGGCTCCAGTCCCTTGCACACTCTTTCACTGTCGGGGAAGATATTTGCCGTGAGCTTCAAAGCAAGACAATCTCGCAAGAGAAGCAAATGAACAGCCTGTGCCATCTTGGGGGAAACATGCCTAGGGATGTTTTGACATGCTTAATCCTCCTGAGTTGCCGTGGCTCTTTCAACGGTACTTTAATTTGGTTTCCCTAAGAACACAGTCTTGCAGAAAATTTAATTTAGACAAAGATAATCTAGGTGCTAACTCTGAATACACTGTGCTCAGGAACAACATAGAGGCGAGGGGTAAGGCAGAGCTTCATACCCAGGTGGCTTCCTGGCTGGCGTTGTCAAATCTTATAAGTCAAGGTTTCCTTATCCCTAAATTAGGGAGAACATCAGCCACTTCCTTGGGCAAAGGCATATAAATGATGCAAGAAACTGCGGCAAGGCAGAGGATTAATTAAAGCTGCTAGCATCTAGTTTCTTTCCCTCCTATGGGGCTGTTTTTCTAACATGGAGATCCAAAGAGAGACAGGGGGAAAAGGAACAAGGAATTATACGGTGAGACATCCTTTCTCCTTCCCAGGTTCAATTCTTTATTGTCTGACAAGCCACCGCACAAGCTGTGCTGCAAAACCTC
Organism: Mus musculus; assembly: GCF_000001635.26. Classification (NCBI taxonomy): domain Eukaryota; kingdom Metazoa; phylum Chordata; class Mammalia; order Rodentia; family Muridae; genus Mus; species Mus musculus. The sequence continues at coordinate 59,386,544 of NC_000068.7, read as the reverse complement.
TTCTGATCCCTACCAGCCAAGGATTAAGTAGGTCATGTTAGGTATGCCTGGTCCCTGCTCCGTGATGTCCGAGCCACAAACTAGAAGGCTTGGAGGCTAAAGGTGAAGTTAACTGAAGGTTTCTCCATGCACACATTTTGAGCTTTGGGTTGCGATTGCTTGAACGAAGGGTAAGAGGCTTGTGGTCATTTCTCCCTTCCCGTGCTCTCAATGGTCCTTCCCTTGGTCTCTCTGACATGATGACCTCAGACTGTGTGAGCTCCTGCCACCATGCCCCTGTGAACTGAGCAGAAAGCCATTTGTGACCATGTGACTTCTCCTTTTGACAGAGGTCCTACAAGCTCACCCAGGTTCAAGGGATGGAAATACGGTGTTTACCTTTCAGTGGGAGGTCTACGTGAGTTGGTGGCCTTGATCTGAATTACAGCTACCACCGAGGTCATCATGGGGGCCTCATAGCTGTAATCTTAACACAGAGGAGGCAGGAGGGTGGCAAGTTTGAGGCCAGGCTTGGCTATATAACAAGAGCACACCTCAGAATAATGGCCACCAAGAAAAGAAAACATCACCACCAAGAAAACAACAGAATACTGCCTCTAAAAATCCTGCCTCAGGCACCATGGACTCTGGCAGACCCTGATATTCTAGTTTCATTCGAGTACTTTCTGAGGGGAAAGGGACTGTATAGGAGAAACTTGGGAGAGAAGGTCAAACCGTCTGGAATCTAAACTCACCAACAGAGAGCTGGAAGGGTAGGGCTCACCTCTGTTGCTCTTGCTTCCCTGAAGAGATGCTTTGGGGACTTAGGGGTCAGGAATGGACAGAATAGACAGTAGGTTTTGTATTTCAAAACATCCATTGTCACCACTCCTAGCCCAGAGGCCATTCCTTCCTAGGGTGTGGTGGGCTGAAAATTCACACATAACTTCAGAGGGATTTTTGGTTTGTTTGGTTTTGGTATAAGGTTTTCTTTTCTTTGTAACTATTTTGTTGTATTTGTGTAAGGTATTAGGATTTTTATAATTAGTGAGAGATCCTGAAATGAAATCATGTCATACTTGTAGATATTCCAGATCTGGCAATGGGTTTCCATAGGAACAAAAGGTAAAATCAGCAGGGGGGGGGAGGGGCACTTTCCTAGCCTGTGGCAGGAGGTCCTGGGGACCATCCCCCACGCTGTGGAAAGGAGAGAAGCAGGTATTGATTTTCAGTGCCGTAAGCCAAAGAAAACCTAGAGCCACTAAATTTGTTGGAGACAAGAAAGGGGCCTCTCTTAGGCCCTTAACAGGACTGTGGCCTGGTGGCACTGCTGGGTTCTGAGGCTATAAGAGATAGATTTCCACCTCAATTCACCTAGCAGATTATGACTACCCTAGATTCCGATGCGCTGGGCACATGCAGGAACTTCCTTGACAGGAGCTTCAAGCCCACACAAGCATTAGAGGAAAAGATGGTCACTGTGGCCAGGTCACCAATGCTTTTTGGGGCCTGATAATTTTTTTTCCTGGCATGTAGGATGGTCAACCATATCCCTGGGATCTTCTTTCTAGATGCCAGGACCCCACCACCCCAGGTGTCACCCTAAAACTCTCTCTGGCTTTGTCAGATGTCCTCCAGGGAAGCAAAACAGCTCCCAGGTGGAGAGCCACCGGCAGAGATAGACAAGCGGTGACCATGGAGACAACTGGCCTGAAGAACTGGAAAGAGGAAAACAATTACGTTTCTGCCTTTCAGGTTGCTGGCAGCCTGGCAGGATGGTAATGGGCTGATGTGATAGCACATTTGTCTGCTCTTCTGCTGATTGATTCCTCCCTGGGCTCGGACACATCCTATAGCTCATCTCCAGAAGGACCACAGGCCAGTTCAGAGGGAGAGAGTGAGCAGCCAGGGAAAGGGTAACAAGCGGGTTGCAGAAGCCAGAGTCCTTTTGCAGAGGCACCTGCAAGGCCTGGGCTAGGGGCACTTTAGAATTCAATTCCTGGGACTGTGGCTTCTGGGGCTGGGTCAGGGAGTCTACTACCACGGGCCTGATCTGGCTCTTGAGAATCCCTGCAGCAGGCAGAGACAGGAGCAGAGGAAGATGGGAGAGGAGAGCTGAGCACAGGTTTAGCTCATAGCGCTTATAGGGAAGGCAGTGCTCTTAAAATAGGTTCAAAGCACCCACTGTTGTGCTTTGTGTCTTCTGTACAAAGCAGGAGGAGGGAGGATCTCGGAGGACCCATGCCAAGCTGTCCCTCTACATAATCAAGCCATGCGACAGACCTAGTCTGAAGACGATTTAACAAAAGGGGTAGAGACAGAGAAGGGATGGGGGACAGAGAAGGACCAAAAGGGAGAAAGAAAAAAAAAAAAAAGGAAGAGGCTGGCCCGGGAACATGTGGGGACAGAGGGACAGAGTAAAGGGGAGAAAGAGAGAATAGGAAATAGTGTGGTAATGAGAGGCCTTCTTATAGGCCTGGCTGGTACCAGGCAGGCGGAGTCACAAGCTGTTGCTAGGTAGTTGTTGGGTGGAGCCTAGCGGAATTGTAAGTCAACACCCATGGTTTTCTTTCTCCCTGTAATTTTTCTTATTATTTTATTTTGTGTGCAGGTGTACAGAGGTCAGAGGACAATTTGCAGCAGTCAATTCCTTCTGGAACCACTCAGGTGGTCAGGCATTGTGACTGGTGCCTTTTTCTGAGCCCTCTCACTACCCCCTTACCTTTCATCCTGTAGAGTCAACTCATTCATTAGCTGTTCCGTGCAGCAGGCTCTTGTATTAGTAGCGACAGGAGTCAATGGCGTGTAGCTATTGGAAACCAGGAGGGAGCTCCGTGCCCACTGACGCTATGGCTATGGCATTTATAGAAGAACCCCAAGAAGAAAGAAGTGAGAAACATGGACCAAGCTAACAGAACTGCTTGATTTTTTTCTGTGTCTTTGGTTCTTTGAAGATGTACATCTGTGACTGTAGGGCCTGACGGCGCGACTCCGCCCTACCTCACCGTCCGGCAGTGGCAAGTGTTCCTCAGCCATTCCTCAGGGTTCTGGTGGCCCATCGACAGTGAAGAGCATCTCACGCTAGACTTTACAGTTCTGGATTCAGTGCCGAAGCCATGGCATCGCACACACATATACATGCGCACTTGTAGCCTCCTGTCCCGCCTTCTACGCTTGCTTAAACCCACACAAGAGCCCATGTCATCAGAACCCAAGTCCGGAAGAACTCCAGCTAGCTCCGCTCAGGGCCAGGGATTTGTCGCCGTATTCAGACCCCTGGGATAGATAGAGACTGAGGACTGCCACAGGGCTGTGGCAGGAGAAAAGCAGGCATGAGGCTGCTCAGCAGAGGAGTGGAATCCTGCCGTATCCGGAACAGGATGCAAGAAATTTTTGCCTCGTAAAGGATCAGATTCCAAGTGTGCAGGTTCCAAGTCTTCACCTCTCGATTTTCTTCGCATTTTTTGTCTTTATCGGGTAGGCCGGCACCTTATTCTGGAGAAACCATTACCCTAGTGCAAACACAGTTTGGGAAGGAGCTGGTGAGGGGACTGCCTCTCACAAGCTGACGTTGTGATTTGGCCGTCCACATTTTATGAGAGGAGAGATACCTAAAAGTCTACCCTTGCACTTGTCTTAGGCTGGGGTCTTTTGCCACGCACTTAAAAACCTCATCTGTATCTTTTTCATCTTTGTGCTTTCTCTGGGCACCCTGGATAATTTCTTCAGAAACACTACCCACTTCACTAGCTTTTATTTCTATTGACTTAGATACCACAAGGAATGCTATTAATTCTTATATCTATGAAATCTGCTAGGATCTTTTATAAGCGTGACTGGGCATTTTCAAAGGGATATACACTGTGACATGTTAAATATTTCTTTGGAATTTCACCTGATTGTCATGGTTCTGATTGGACACGGTTCTGAGTGTTGGTTTTCTCCGGCCTAGTTTTGCTGGCTCCACTCTTGGTGGCTTATTTCCCTGTGTCTTATGTAACTTGATCTTGGAATTAGTCTATCTTTGAGACTCCTTTAAGTCTTGGATTAAACGTGAGTTTTCTAAAAACTACATTTGTGATTGCCCTTTTATTCAGATTGCTAAATCTCTGGTGTTATCTTAGTTTTATTTAAAATGTATTTATTTAATAAGCCCCTTCTGAATGAAGTCTTATTCCCTGTATAAATGTCAAATAGTGTAATCTAAGAAAAAATTTACTTATCCAGGCATTAATTTCTATACAAATTATCAATTTGTAAATGAGGTCATGTGTTGAGAAAACTATTGCTGTTTAATTAATTAATTGATTATTGGAAGCATTAGTGTTTGAAAACTCTTCCAAAAATATATCTCATTCATTGCCTTTAATATCACTTTAAAATTGTATTTTAAATTGATGCATAGCTGGGCGGTGGTGGCACACGCCTTTAATCCCAGCACTTGGGAGGCAGAGGCAGGCGGATTTCTGGGTTTGAAGCCAGCCTGGTCTACAGAGTGAGTTCCAGGACAGCCAGGGCTACACAGAGAAACCCTGTCTCGGAAAAAAAAATTGATGCATAAAGCATAAAAATAATATATATGTTAATGGAATACTATGTACTGTTTTGGTATATTTACTTAAATGTTTAAGTTAGGTTAAACATCCCTTTCTCACGCATTTATCATTCTTTATGGTGAGAGTTTTCAAGATCCTTACAGTTGTTTGTTTGCTCTAATTTTATTAGAGTTCAAAAGAGTAACCACAAGTGTGCAACTGTAAATCCAGGCAGCGACTCAGAAGGGGGAAGGGGGAAAGGGGAGGTAGAGGAGGAGAAGCCATGTGGCAGAAAAATCAGGAAATAACTTTATGAAAAAAGAGAGAGAAAGCCCAGAATGTCCAGAGAAAGCAAGGGTTTGATTTTTTTGTTTGTTTGTTTGTTTTTTGTCTTGTTTTCCAAAAGAAACAGACAAGAAGCAAAAGACCAGATTTCCCTTTTCTGTGTTACTCCAGCCACATGACTGTGACTCCTTAAGCAACCGCCTCTCTGGTGTGTTTTAAAGCACAGTACGTTGTCCATAGTCGCCAACTTTCGGTAGCACACCGAACCTCCTGTTCTCGCCTTCCTGTAACTTAGTACCCACTGATGAATCTCTCCCCAGTCCCCCACTCACTGTACCCCAGCCCTTAGTAACCACCATGGGACTTTTAACTTTTATGATATGAGACACATTACTATTATTATTATTATTATTATTATTATTGCTTCCATATGGTTTCTGTCTTTCTGGGCCTAGTTTATTTCCCTTAACATAATAATCTGGAATTCCCTCTATGTTGTTGTGAGTGATGGGGCTTTGTTCTTTTAATGGCTGGATACCATGCCATTGTGTAACACCACATATTCTTTATCCATTCATCAGCTGGTGCACACTTCTTGTTTCTCCCTCTTGGCTATCATGACTAGCAGCGCCACGACGAACACGGGCACGCAGGAGTCTATACAATATTGATTTCATCCCTTCAGACACAGGAGTAGGACTGCTGAACCGTATGTCAGTTCCATTTTTAGTTCCTCGAGGAGCCTTCGTACTTCTCTGCAATGAACGCATCCATTCATATCCCCATCAACAGTGGGCAAGCGTCCCTTTCTCCTCACCTCTGCCGTGTTCATCATCTAGGGCTGATCCCCTTTGTTTTCTCCACAGACATCCTCACTATGGCAAGGTGATAACTCATTGTGGTTTTGATCAGTATTTCCCCAGTGATTTCAATAAAAGTGGTAGATGTGGTGCTTGCTTATCTTCTCTTACAGAACGTCTCTTTTAGATTTACTGGCCATTCAGAAGGCTGGGTTATTGATTTTCATGCTATGAGATTTTGGAGTTTCTTACGTATTCCAGAAATATACATCACACATATCTTCTCCCAGCTGTAGGCTGGCTGTCTCCTCAGGCTGCCGATTGCGTATCTCTTGCTGAGCAGAAGCACTTCATTGAGACACGTTCATAGTTTCTATTTATGCTTTCGCTTCCTGTGCCTCGAGGGTCTTGCCCATCCCAGTTTCCTGATGCAGTCAGTCCTCATGGTTTTTGTCCCATTAATTTAACAGTTCTTAAGTGAAAGCCTGTAAGTTGAACTTTTGAGTTGGATTTTTGTCACAGTTGAGAGTCCAGTTTTATTCTCCTGTATATGGATATCTAGATTTCCCAGCAGGATTTCTTGGTGGGAAGATTATTCTGTCCATGAATGGTCTTAGGACCCTTGTTGGCCATGGATGTGTGGATTTACTTGTAGGCTTTTGTTCTGTTTCATTGTTCCAGTGTCTGTTTTTATGTTAGGCCTAGGCTGTCTTAGTTTATAGTATGTTTTGAAGTCAGTTAACATAATGTTTCTAGCCTTGGTCTTTGTTTTTATTCAATATTTATTGTTTATTAATTTGTGTATGTGTAGATCCACATACATTTTAGAGTTGGTTTTTTTCTAGTTCAGTGAAGATTTCTATTGTTTTGTTTGTTTGTTTGTTTGTTTGCATTGACTATGTATATGTCTTTGGATAGTGTGGCCCTCTGGACAATGTTGGTTATCCCATCTGTTGAACATAGGGCATCTTTCTGTTGTTTTGTGTACCGTTCAATTTCTTTCACCAAAGTTTTATAATTTCTTAATAGAGATATTTTTCCATTTCTGTTCATTTTATTCCACATTTTTTTGCATCAGTTGTAAATGAGCTTGCTTTCTTGGTTAGTGCTTCAGATAATTTATTAACACAGCCATATTGTTGATTGATATATATCAGTTCTATATTCTTTGATAAAATTTTATGGGTTTTCTACATATTAGCCCATGCCATCAATGACAGATTACTTCCTTTTCAGTTTGGATGTCCCTGACCTCTTCCTCTTGCCTAGTTGCCTTGGTGAGGATTATTTCAGGGACCATGTTGAATGATAGAGAAAGTGGTCCTCCTTGTCTTCTAGAGCTAATCGCTCAGGTTTCTCCCTTCAGCAGAATGTTAGCTGTTGGCCTATTGTGAATGGGCTTTATATGGTAGAGTGCATTCTTCTATACATCCCCTGTCCAGTGTTTTTCATCACAAAGAGGTGTAGAATTTCTATTGCGTCCTGCTCGACCAGCAAGAAAGACGCAACAAACCAGAATCTTCTACGGCAAGAGCTTTATTGCTTGCTTCTCAGGAAGATCCCAAACCGGGAAAATGGCACTGCTTTTATAACCCGCAGCATGACGTTTCAGCTCCTGATATGGCGTGACAGCTCCTAATTCGTTGCTTGCCCATCACCCCACTATTACACCCCGAGAATGGGAGTGACTAGGAGTGAATTCACTCTCGCACCTGCGTACAAGGCTTGTTTACTAGTTAGGCACAGCAGAGGCCCGCGCCATCTTATAATGGCGATTGCTCGCGGCACACATGGCTCTCCTCAGAGATTACTGGCGGCAGGCACGCGATCGCTGCACGTACCGGCTCTCCACAAATTTCACCCAGTATCTTCTCGGTAACACTTGAGGATGAAGCCGAGGCGTCTGTCTTTTGTTCTGTTCATGTGCATTGTGCTTGTCGATTTGCATATGTTGAAGCTTCCTTTATCCCAAGGATGAATCTCACTGGGTCATGGCAAATATCTTTTCAGTGTGCCAATGGTTTCTATTTGTTAATGTTTTATGGAGGGCTCCTATAGCTATATTCATCAAGGTCATTGGCCTGTATTTTTCTTATGCGTGTGTTTCTTTATATTGTTTTTGACACCAGGGTCAGGTTAGTATCATAGAATGGGTTTGAGATAATTCTTTATTCTTGTTAAATTCATTACATTTGTAAGTTTCAGTTCTCACTCTGTTTTTTATTTTCTTTTGTCTTTTCTCTTTCTTTCTTTCTTTTTTTGAGGCAGTCTTACATCATATAACTGAGGTTGACCTTGAACTCACTACATAGTATAAGCTGGCTTTATGTAGCCATCCAGAGACCATGGATAAACTAGGTTACCTGAAAGGGGGGCTGAAAATGAAAAAGGATGGGTGCAAGAGAAGAATGAAGCCAAGATAAAGTTCCTGATCAAGTCTCAAAGTTCAATATTTAGCATTGCGTTTATATCGGGAAAGTCCACAGACCCCATCCTATGTTTTAGCTGAATAATGTTGCAAAGCAAGCTCGCTGGGCAGTCTACTCCTCAAAGCTCCCGTAGGGAACTGCAAATTCAGTGAGGCCAGGGACTCCAGCTAGGTTGTAAAACCATTGTGGCAAGCACTCAAGGTAGGTTTAGCCTGCTCAAGGCTGGGAGAAGGGCACAGCTTTTGATTCAACAATCTTCTCCCTCCGCCTCCCAAGGGCAAGGATTTCAGGTCTGAGTGAGCACAGCTGGCCCAGGTTTTCTATTTCTTTGTAATTCTGTTTCGGAAAAGTGCGTGCGTGTGTGCGTCTACTTTAGCCTTTCTCTCCTGTAGTTGTTAGCTATTTCTGAAAAGCTCCAGGAGTCCTTGTTGCCATAATGCCTCCCTCTTGGCTCCTGTCTCTTTTTCCTAGTTTAGATGAGATTTTTTTTTCTTTGTTTATATTTTTGAAGAACCAACTATTCATTTTAGTCACTGCCTTTCCAGATTTTGAGACAGTCTTGAAGTATATAGCTCAGACTGGCCAGAAACTCATAACAATTCTCCTGCCTCAGCCTCCCAATGCTGGGATTGCAGGCCTGAGTCGCTGCCTAGCTGATGTTTATGTTTGTTTGTTTGGTTTTTTCCTTTTCTTTTTTCCCTGCAACAGGATCTCACTATGTAGCTCTGGTCAGCCTGGAACTCATGATGTAGATCAGGTTGACTCTGAACTTATAGAGAGCTGTCTGCCTAGGCATGGGCCACCATTGTGTGTGTGTGTGTGTGTGTGTGTGTGTGTGTGTGTGTATGCGTGTGAGAGGGAGAGGGAGAGAGAGACAGAGATACAGAGACAGACAGATACAGAGACAGGGATAGAGAGAGAGAGGAGAGAGGAAAAATAAAGTTTCATTATGCTACTTAGTGAGGCTGGCCTTGAACCATGCCTCATGCCTCATGCCTCATCCTCTATGTTCTAGAATTACAGGCATGTACTACCATGGCCAGCATGTTGTATTATTATTTTTAAGTCCCCATTTAACTTATTTCTGCTGTGATCTTTGTTTACTTTTCCTACTGTTAATTTGGCGCTTGGCTTGCCTCTGCTTTTCTGCCTTCTTAAGCTGCAGTGGTTGTTTATTTAGCAGTGTTATTATTACCTTCTGACTGTGAGCTCTGATCACTATACGCTTCCTTCTTAGACTTTGCTGTTCTCCGTAGGTTTCAGTACGTTGTGCTTCTTTCACTTAAGAAATTAAGATAAATTATTTTATATGTATGGGTGTTTTGCCTGCATGTATATGGAGGTCAGAAGAGGGCATTTGATTCACTGCAACTTGAATTATAGACTGTTGTGAGGCCCCATATGGGTACTAGGAATTGAACCTGGATCTTCTAGAATTAAATTCTCTTAACCACCATACCATCCTTCCATCTCTCAAGAAAAATGTATTCTATTTTTCATTTTTTTCTGAGATTACTTACTGGTTATTCAAGAGAAAGTTGCTTCATTTCCACCTATTCATCTGATTTCCAAAGTCTTTCTACCTCCTTTTCTGCTTTAATGCACACTATGGTCACGAAGGTATCTGACATGACTCCATTTAAAAAAAAAAATAGGTTGAGTCTTGCTTTGTGGCTTGGAGAATGTTCCATGTTCTGATGAGGGGAAAATGCACTTGGCAGCTGTTAGATGGAGTATGCTTTAGCTTTCAGTGTAGGAGCAACTTAAGCCTGCTGTTTCTTTGTTTTTGGTCTGGGTGATCTTTACTGAAAGTGCCCTGTTTAAGCCCCTAACATGTTGGCATCTATGTCTCCCAATTCTTCTTGTTAATGCTTTCTGTCTATATGTGGAGGCTTTGAGACTGGGTGGATTGTTATCCCACTTGGGAATTACTCTTTTGTGTCTCTGCAGTGGCCTTCCTTGTTTCTTTTTATTGCTTTTTATTTGAAGTGTGTTTCCTCTGATGCAAGTTTGGCTGCTCCTATTTTCCTTTGGGCCCCATGTGCGTGTGATTTATTATTTCATCTTTAGAGGTGAGATCATTTAATCAACTTGTATTATTAATGTAGAGTCTTATCCCTTTCACCTCTTAGACATGATGTCTGGAAATTTATTTTCTGCTCTTCCTCCTCCTGCTTCTCCTCCTCCTCTTCCTCCTCCTCTTCTCGTCCTCTTCCCCCTCTAATTGATAGAGTCTTACTGTGTAGCCCAGGCTAACCTCAAAGTTTATTCCATTCCTCTGGCTCAGCCCCCTGAGTACTGGGATCACAGGTAGGAACCACCACGTCTGGCTTTCTCCTTCATTCTTTGTTTCTCACGTGAGACTCTCACCTCTTTGTACCTTGCTGGTGTGTCACCCAACTTCCTTATTGTCTTCTACATAAAAAGTCTGATGCTCAACTTGACATTACATTCAGATTCCACACGACCTCTCCTGTGTGCGTCTGTTTGTCACTCATCCGACGCTTTGCCCACCCGCAACGAGAGACACGTTCCACGCAGACAAAGGGGCCCAGAGGGTCTGTGGCAGAGTTATGTCTAAAGTTTCTCCCGAGATATCCACAGCTGGGCAGTTGGGACAGGCCTGTATGTTTGTTTTTGTCTCTTGAAGCCTTGGGACAGCTTTCCTTATCTTTCATCCTTAAAAGAATTGGATTGTAAGATATCTTCCAGTAGAATTGTCTGAAATGTAAGGTGAACTTTGACCTTCTGTATGTGGGTGTGTGTCCTATTGGTTGGGAAGTGTGTTCTGTTCTTTCTTTAAATGAGCTGTATAGTGGTCTGGTTCTCTGAAGTCTTTCCTGAGCTCTGGTAACCCAGCCAGTCACTCTCTCAAGGTCATTTCAACTTTCTCATAATCGTTCTTCGTCCTTTTCATTTCTTTTTCTTTTTTTTTTAAAGATTTATTTATTATTATATGTAAGTACACTATAGCTGTCTTCAGACACACCAGAAGAGGGAGTCAGATCTTGTTAGGGATGGTTGTGAGCCACCATGTGGTTGCTGGGATTTGAACTCTGGACCTTCGGAAGAGCAGTCGGGTGCTCTTACCCACTGAGCCATCTCACCAGCCCCGTTCTTCGTCCTTTTAAATTCATTTATCCTTCCTGTTTCTCCTGTCTACTGTATTTTCAAACAGCACATCTTTGAGCTCATAGCTTGTTCTGTCCAACGCCTTTGACTACACCTAAACTTTCATTGACTCAATTTTGCAGCTTGTGAACTTCTGTTCCTTTAATTGCTGCCATAGCTTTGTTAGCATGTTTGATTACAATGTTGAAACATTTCCCTGTGTTTGCTGAAGCTCACTGAGATAACTTAAAATAGCCACTTCAAATTTTATGTCAGTTCCTCCAGAATGAGCAGCCTGGTCAGTTTCTGGCTTCTGATTTTGAGTGTTAGGGTGAAATCCTAGTTTACTGAAAGTTCCTGATGTTCTTTAAGGCTTTCTGAGGACTGTCACACAGCATTCAATGAGAAGGATTCTTTCTGATCTCCCTATACTGGCTATATTTATGTCTATATTTCCAGAATTTCTGCTATGTAGTTTCTCTGAACCAATATTCACTGTCTACTGTTTCATTATTCAGTGCTTGCAGATCCTGGATTGCTAGGAGTCTACTCCTGGCCTGCTACCTTCAGAACTAGAGGGCAGTTCGAGCCACATTTGCTGAAAATACATAAATGACTACTAAAGAAGTGTTTAGGCATGGTGTACCAGCCTGCAATCCCATCACTTAGGATGCTGTATAGGAGGAACATGGTTTTTGAGGCCACCTTGAGCTACATAGCAAGACTCTACTCAAACCCTCTACCCATGGTGGGAGAGGCAGACCTAGGAGAGCAGCTAGGGAAAGTAGTTTGCTCAAAAAAAAATCTCTTTCTGGGGCCAGGATGGGCCAAGATGCCTCATTCATAATTACCGGACTTATGTTCAACACCATAGGATTCTGCTAATCTCTGGGATGGATGGATGAACCACGAGCTTCTATGCTAATCTCTGGGATGGATGGATGAACCACGAGCTTCTATGTCACACTTATGCTATGTCCAGCAGTACTACCAACCTGTGTCTACATAACCTATACCAGGACTGACACAAGGGAGGCCATGGGGTGTGGGTGTGGGTGTGAGGTGTGGGGCATACTAAGGATGCATGCTGTTGAGGTGGGCTCATGGTCTATCTCTTCACTAGCTGGAGTAGAAGTCAAACAGACTGGAGTTGTATACATCCACTTAGCAGTGGAGCAGTTCCAGGGGTCTGGTTAGAATTGACACAGATGAAACTCAGACCTACCTCCCTAGTACACGGGCCTCTGCCTAATGCCAGGGCCAGCCTAGAGGGATGTGTCAAGGAGCTTCAGTTTCTGCTGTGACTGGCTCATGTCACAGTGGGCCTGTGATTGGGCTCCAGGTGCTAGCTTTCGTGTTCTTCTCTGTAGGAGGTAGAGATCTGTTCTTTGCTCTGTTGTCCAGGGTTGTGTGTGTGTGTGGGGGGGTGGGGGGTGTGTGTGGGGGGGGGAATAGAGGACACTGTCAGCTTTCTGGCTTAGCTCAGTTGTATTGGCTTATACATAGATATTGGCCTGAGGAGAGGGGCTGTGGAGCTTTGCCAAGCACTGGGTTTCCTTGTGATGGGTCTGGTACTGTGTTTCAAATCTCAGGGCTGAATTTTTCTTCTCTTTGCACTCTCTAAGTAATATGTGTTTCTTTCTGGTCTAGGAGGTTGAAGACATTTCTCTCCCCAGCCTCCTTCACTTTGTTATACTAAAAGCAGGTCTCTTGCCTGATTTCCTTAGGTCTTATGGGGGGTATTTTGATGTGTGAACAGCTGTGTTTCCTGGGTCTTTGGATGGAAGATGATTCCTGGAGGACTCTACTTATCTTCTCATTTACTATTTTTTTTTTTTTTTTTTGTTTCACAAGAAACTACCAACCTAACTTTAATTTATGGTTACATTTATTTCTGTATTTTTCTATGTTTGCTGGGGAGGGGAGGGAAGAGGAGGGAGAGCCATGCCACAGAACATGAATGGAGGTAAACAGACAATGTGTGGAATTCAATTCTCTCCTTCTACCATGTGGGGCCAGGGATGGGACTCAGCAGTGCCTAAACCAACTTTAAGAACACTGTGGCATTCTGCATTGCCACCGGCAGTGAAACGGCAGGTGTTCCCATTCCTCCAAATTCCCATCAGCATTTGCTGTTGTCAGTGTGGTTTGGGTCACTCTAGCAAGTGTGTAATGGCATCTCACTGTTGTTTTAATGTGAAATTCCCAGATGGCATATGATTGATGTCTTCTTTTCATATGCTTGCCTATCATAGCTATATTTTTTCCATTGAGGTATATGAAGATCTTGACTACTTTTTTAAAAAAAAGATTTTATTTATTATATTTATATGAGTACACTGTAGCTGTTTTTAGAGACACACCAGAAGAGGGCATCAGATCCCACTACAGATGGTTATGAGCCACCATGTGGTTGCTGGGGATTGAACTCAGGACCTTTGGAAGAGCAGTCAGTGCTTTTTACCACTGAGCCATCTCTTTGGCCCGATCTTGACCACTTTTAAATCCTTTAAATTATTGTTGAGTTTCAAGAATTCTTTTTGATAACTCTCCTTTTTTAAAAAATTTTTTTTAAAGATTTATTTACTTATTATATATAAGTACACTGTAGCTGTCTTCAGACACACCAGAAGAGTGCGTCAGATCTCGTTACAGATGGTTGTGAGCCACCATGTGGTTGCTGGGATTTGAACTCCGGACCTTTGGAAGAGCAGTCAGGTACTCTTACCCACTGAGCCATCTCACCAGCCCTTGATAACTCTTCTTAATCAGTTGTGTGGTTTGCAGATATTTTCCCCAGTCTGAGGCCAATCTTCTGTTCTTGCTATTATCTTCTGCAGAATACAAATTTTTAACTTGAGGTTAACATATGACCTAAATGGCAATGCCTGACTAGCTTGGCAAATTCTCTAATCCCTCACTGTACAGGGGATGACACTGGGACTCTGATTGGGCCATATCCTGTGCCCCAGACCACCCTGATGGACACTGACCAGAGTCAGGATCTCTGTTCTACCCGCTTAGTAACAAGAATCAAGCCTTGCCTTCTCCAAGTGCAAGGTGTTTCTCTCTGTTCCAGGAGAGTGATACTATGGGTGCTTATCTCTCCAGCCTTCCTCAGGACATCTTTTTACCTTAGTACTCTGTTATACTAAAAGCAGCTCTACAAACCTCAGTCTCACAAACACAAGGTTTGCAGAGGGGCCAGATATGTAGCTATGGTTTGAAGCAGGATCCTTGGGGACTCCTTTTCTCTCATTTTTACCCAAGGGAGAAAACCTGCTTGCTGTGTCTGACACTTCACCTTTGGTCTCTCCAGCTATTCTTTGCTTCTCTAGACCTTTGCTTCAGCGGGTCTTAGGAAGCTGACCCAGGGGAAGGGGCTCTGCAGGAGGCACCAGCAGCTTGTGGCCTTTATACTCAGGTCTGTTCTTCTTTCTGTGGGTTCAGGTTCCCTTTTGTGTCTAGGCTTCAAACCTCCATGGGGCAAAGATGAAAGACTGTTTCATCTTCTCCTATACTCGAAGAGGAACAAAAGATGAATCTTCTTGGCTGCCTCATATCATGGAGCCCTGGGAACCCTGCAGGAGAACAGAGCATGGATTATAGATAAAGTTTAAATCCATTTTTTTTTTTTTTGCAGGAATTAGGTGGCTTACAAATGAAAGCAATATCTGTGGTTGGACAATGACTATCTTGGGGCCCCTATGGCTTTAATGAAATTCTATAGATCAAAAATCTTTAAGATCCTCTGAGGCAAGATTGTATAAGCTGACCTCTGCTCTGCTGGATCCCAGGAACCACAGTGGATCTTGGCAGGGATGGGCGAGGAAGCCATTGATGGGCAGGCTGAGCTCTCAGGAAGTGCGGCTCCATCTTGGGGAGTCAGTCGGGAGCAGAAGACAAAACATTGCCTCTAATTCTCTCAGGTATGTGCGATGAAGGAAGGAAGTGTCCCAGTTATCCAAAGTAGTGGTTCTTGAAGGGTGGTATGGATCTCGGGGCGCAGAGATGCTTTCTGGGAGCTCACAAAGTCAAAACTAATACCCTCTTATCATTTTTGCTTTCCTACTTTACTCTGTCATGAGCACATAGGACCTCATGACCTGCAACAGATAGCAGAGGCAAAAGAGAGAATCTAGCTGAACATGGATGAGATGCCCCAAAATAAAACAAATACAATTGTCTTACTGAATTGTAAAATACAGTTATTTTTCATAAATGGGTAATTTACAGTGACACTTTATGACAGAGGTGACTTATACTGGGTTTAGTTTAGTAAATGAAATTTTAAGTTTAGGGTTTTAACCTTTCTTCTTTTCTCTATCGCTTGCTTTGTTGAGAATCAAACCCAGTGCCTTGTATGTGGTAAGCAACAAGTCTTCCAGTAAGCTGTGCTGCCATTTCCAGAGTTTTCATGTCTAATATAAATATGAATACAGAGAACACTCATCCACAAAAGTCCTCTGGGGTACAATTGAAGTTACCTAGTGTATGGAGCACACATGTCATTAGAGTGTCTCTGGGCTACATTATGTATTCATACTTGCCTGTTACAGGATAAATAAATGAATTCAGATTTTCAGTTAGACTATTCAAAACTTCAAATTTAGTCCAAGAAGGTATATTTTAATTAAATGCGCACACTCGTAAGTGAGAAAAAGAACTCTCACATATGAGTCTGGGGAAATAACTTTTTATGTACTCATATCTCAGAAACAGTGTATTTCTGAATCGGGTATTTACTGCATGTCTTTTCAGAGCCGCCAATGTGAACTTTAAGGCATTGTGAATCTCTGTAGGAAATAGACTAGGTTGCACTTTCCAGACTCACTTAGCCATAAACCTTCTCTTGGGGATAGCAGATAGACCCAAGGATGTAAGGGACACAGTGGGAAAATGCTGAATGTGGCTGAAGAATGAGCTGGTTCGAGGGCCACGAGTCCTAGTCAAGGGCATGGGCCATGGGTCCTAGTCAAGGGCATGGGCCACGAGTCCTAGTCAAGGGCATGGGCCACGGGTCCTATCCAGAAGCACACTTACTTGGTTGAGTAAGCGCCTTAGTTACTTTTCTTTCTTTCCTTTTTATTTATTTTTTATTTTTTTAAAATTAGATATCTTAGTTACTTTTCTAATGCTGTGGCAAAACACCATGATCATGGCAACCTATAGAAGAAAGCATTAAATTTGGAACTTGTGCTTCCAGAGGGTTAGAGTGTCCATGACCATCATGGTGGCAGGAAACACAGCATCAGGCAGGCATGGCATTGGAGCAGTAGCTAATAACTTACATACGATCCAAAAGCATTAGGCAGAGCCAGAGCCCGAGGGGGGGGGAGAGAGAGAGAGAGAGAGAGAGAGAGAGAACACAAATTGGGAATGTCAAAGGCTTTTGAAACCCCAAAGCCCACCCAGAGTGACAAGAAGGCCACACCTCCTAATCCTTTCCAAACAGTTCCACCAGCTGGGGACAAAGCATTCAGACAGGTGAATCTATGGGAGCCATTCATTCTCATTTAAACCAGCACATCAAGGGGCCCACTGGTTGCACTTTGTACTTGGGGATGTGCAGGTATGAGTGCAGTGGGGAGTGATGTAGATTGGGAAGAATCCCCAACCTGATGGTGAGTAAGGTGGAGGTCGGGGACCCCCTCCCTGACCTGAAGCAGACCTAGAGGCTTTCTAGATTTAATCAGAAACACAGGATCCTGGAGATGGTAAGGTAGAGCTCTTCATGGGACATCATGCTATAAAAGTTGAGAAGCTCTGTTTGACCTATCACATTGGAGGGAGCATCAGTGGCAATCCCACCTAGGTCAGGAGAGGATGGAACACCACAAAGCTGCTGGCTGGATTCCTGGTCCTCCTTTCTGGTGTTCCCCAGCAGGCTGACAGTTGCTAACCGGAGAGCCTGACACTCTGCCACTCAGGTAGGTTTCTTAAATAGCTTTGCTGATCTTTCTCATCTCTGGATGAAGTCAAGACAATGGAATTTTCTTCTCAACAGCCTGCTGAGATCTATGCGAAGACTTTGCTTATTGTTTTTTGTTAGTCACCTGGCTAGAGGGCACCCACTCTTTTGTGTTTTATTCCCATGTATAAGAACACTGGAAGGCGACTCTGGGAGGCCATCCTCTTTGATTTCTCTGGTCCCTCTTGTGGACTCTCTGCTTGTTTGGGAAGTGCGCTGGCTAATTTGATGTCAATTTCATGCAAGCTATAGTTATCAGAGAGAAGAGAGCCTCAACTGAGAAAATGCCTTTGTAAGATTAGGCCCTGGGCAAGCCTGTAGAGCATTTTCTTAATTATTGATTGATGGGTGAAGGCCCATGCCAATGTGGGTGGGGTCACCTTGGGCTGGTGGGGTCTATAAAAAAGTAGGCTGAACAGATCAGTAAGCAGTATCCTCCGTGATCTCTGAGTCGGCTCCTACCTCAGGTTCCTGCCCAGTTTGAGTTTCTGCCTTGGCTTTCTTCAGTGGACTGTGATTCAGGACATGTAAACCAAATAAACCCTTTTCTCCCCAAGTTGCTCTTGGTCACGTGTGTCATCATAGCAATAAAAACCCAAAGACTGGAGTTGGTACCAGGATCATGGGGAGACCTGACCATGTATTTTGGGGAGGACTGTGAAAGAGCTTTGGAACTTTGGGCTGGAAAAGCTACTGAGTGTTCAAAACTTGGTGAACTGTTATGAGAACTTGGGAGATTAAAGGATAATGTTTTTTAAATTTTTTTTAAGATTACAGTTTGTTTTGAAAAGATTTATTTATTTGTTTATTATATATAAGTACACTGTAGCTGTCTTCAGACACACCAGAAGAGGGCATCTGATCTCATTACAGATGGTTGTGAGCCACCATGTGGTTGCTGGGATTTGAAATCAGGACCTCCAGAAAAGCAGTCAGTGCTCTTAACCACTGAGCCATCTCTCCAGGTTCTAACGGATAGGTCCTATAGGATAATGTTAAGAGCAGTCTAGAGTCTAGAGGCCTGGTTTGTGAAGATTCAGAAGGAAGCAAAGGCTCTATTGGGGCCATTTGATTTTTGAATTAAGAATCTGTAGAGCTGGGCGTGGTGGCGCACGCCTTTAATCCCAGCACTTGGGAGGCAGAGGCAGGCGGATTTCTGAGTTCGAGGCCAGCCTGGTCTACAGAGTGAGTTCCACGACAGCCAGGGCTATACAGAGAAACCCTGTCTCGAAAAACCAAAAAAAAAAAAAAAAAAAAAAAAAAAAGAATCTGTAGTTCTGCCGGGTGTGGTATCGCTACCACGCCTTTAATTCCAGCACTCGGGAGGCAGAGGTGGGCAGATTTCTGAGTTCGAGGCCAGCCTGGTCTACAGAGTGAGTTCCAGGACAGCCAGGACTATACAGAGAAACCCTGTCTCGAAAAAACAAACCAACCAACCAACCAAACAAGAATCTGTAGTTCTGGTCAGCTGGGGCTGAAGAATTGCCTGCAATGAACAAGAGATCAGAACCACTGAAACAGAAGTGGTGCTTTTCTGGGACAGTGGATGCTGCTTAGCTGGGCCTGCAAAATTATCAGCATTTAAGAGACCAGCATCAGGCTGGAGAGATGGCTGAGTGATTAAGGGCACTGACTCTTGTTCCTAGAGGACCTGGGTTCAATTCTCAGCACCCACATAGCAGTTCACAACTGTCTGTAATTCCAAGATCTGTAATCCTCACACAGATGTTCATGCAGGCAAAACACCAATGCATACAAAGTAAAAATGAATGAATAAATAAAAGACTCTCATGGTTGAGGTGAAGTTTGGAAAGCGTTTTACTGAAGCTGTATGCCAGAGGCCAAGGTCGTACATTGTGTTGGAAGCTGAACTTAGTATTGTAAGAGTCACCCTGGTGGTACTGGTTTTAAAGGCATGAAGGCCATGGAGAACAACTGGGGTTTGGCGCTGTGTGGCAGGGCTGAAGTCCCTGAGGAGGGTCCAGGAGAGCCATTGGTGAAGTGCAGCCCAGTTGCAACAGAAGATCCCAGCATTATGGAGATGCCAGTACAAAGGGCTGACCGACTCCAAGGACACAGAGATGGAGTAGAGCTGGCCTAAGTGTAAGAGCCAGTCTGTGTGGGCTGAAGTGTTGACCTAGGGCCTTCGGAGGGAACCATAGATATGAGTCAAACACTGTTGCCATTTTGTTTACTTTGATCTGATTGTGACCATGATGTCCCCTGGTTCTTCCCTCTTGGAAAACTGTTTAACTTATTTTGATTTTACACCAGCCCACAGTTTAGAGATTTTGAGCTTTTAAAGAGATTTTTGGTTTTGGAGAGATACTGAATATTTTTAAAAGATTTTGAACTTTTAATAAGAGTTTGAATTTTTAAAGCGCATGGGACTTTTAAAAGTTGGAATGTTTTATGCTGCGATGTTGATATTAAGGTGTGATCTTTGGGAATGAACAAGAAAGGAGAGTTTATAGCTTAACAGCGATGTGTTTGTGTGTCTAGTTGACAAGGGGTCAACTGTGCTGGCAAGTTTCTTATCAACTTGACACAAGCTATTATCATCTGAAAGGAGGGAATCTCAATTAAGAAGTCACCACCATAAGATCAGCCAACCGGTAGAACATTTTCTTAATTAGTGATTGATGTGGAAGGGCCCAGCTCATTGTGGGTGGGGACACCCTTGGGCTGGTGGACCGGGGTTCTTTACAAAGGAGCCTGAGTTAGCCATGTGAAGTGCAGCCCAGTTGCAACAGAAGACCCCAGCAATTTGGAGATGCCAGTACCAAGGGATGACTGACACCAAGGACACAGGGATGGAGTAGAGCTGGCCTAAGCAAGCACTAAACAGTACTCCTTCACGGCATCTGCATTAGCTCCTGCCTTCAGGTTCCTGTCCTGTTTGAGTTCCTGTCTTAGCTTTTCCTGTGATTCAGGACATATGAGTCAAATATTTTCCTCTCTAAGTTGCCTTTGGTTATGGTGTTTCATCACAGCACTAGTAACCCTACCAAGGACGGGGAGGTTAGCTTAGATCCACACTGTGGATGGACATCTGGGGTTGGGAAGAGAGTGTGAAATCTGCTTTCAATCTCAGGCTCAGTTGTTCTCTCTAGAAATTGTTCTCTGGAAGCTTTGACCCTCGTGTCTAGAACATTGTAAGACTTGAAATGGATTTGAAATGACTCTCATTTGGGTTTCTTAGGACTGTGACTCTTTTATCAGCCAGGATGTACACGACACAGGCTTTAATCCTCCAATCCTTCCTATGTGCTAGCCCCGAGGCACTGGAGACAAACCTCCCCCTTCTTTCCCACTCCCAAGGAACCTCCTCCCTTCTTTCCCCCTCCCCCTGCTTTCCCTTTTGAGATTCAGTTTGGTCTGTATCCACTAAAGAAGTAGGCCACAGGTTTGAGCATTCCGGGTTTCTGAAGACTCAGGTATAGCCCTATTCTCTTCAAGATAGGGGAGAATGCAGAGGGGTCATATGCTGCAACATGTGTTGGCTTTCTCTGTTGTGAAATAGATTGGAAATATAGCTTAAATCAGAGCAAAAAGAAGGCCTATAAAGCTGCCAGAGTGAGCTAAAGTCATGTAACCAAGAGGCCAGACTTCCCAAAGCGCAGAACAGCTTGACGATCCCACCTTGAGGGCTCTGGACTTTACCTGGCCAGCTAAGCCCCTGAACTTTTCTCACCTTGTCAGACGTCGTCTTCTGTTACTGGAATATGCTTCGTCTCTATAGTTTTCTATGGAGTTATTGGTCTCTGGCTGCTGATTCAATTTTAGGAGGTTTGGCAAAGTCGGGGCAAGTTGTTCCCTGAGAGTGTGGCTTTGACTGTTACACTTGATCCTTGGTTCCTAGTCCCACCCTCACCCTCTGCTTCCTGTTACACTTGATCTTTGGTTCCTAGTCCCACTCTCACCCTCTGCTTCTTGGTCACCATGAGGTGAGAGGCTTCTGCCGCATGTGTTTCATTCCTACACACCAGGCTGAGGGCCGTGGACTGGATCATGGGAAACCTGAGATAAGAGAAACCCTCCAGCCTAATGTTGTTGAAGACATTTGTTCAGCAAATGTCAGACTAGTACATCCCCAGTGCTTTTGAAAAGCAGTGAAGAGTATACGAGTCTATGAAGAAAATAACATGTCTCTACGTCTTCTAGAATGTCTGTAATGTCTCTATCTTTGATGAATGATCTGTTGCCAGGGATGGTCTTTGTCTACAACAGCAGTTGAGGTTGGTACCTCTGCACCAGTCCTTCCAGTGCAGAGTTGACCCAACATAACCCCATTCCCAAGATGACCTGCCTACCCTCCTGCCTGGGTCAACTGTCCCCAGGTGAGCTGTTTCTGGAGGCTGCACAGGGTGGAGAAGACTTCTTTTAGAAGTCTCATGCTACAGATCTGTCTCACTCAGAGCCTGGTTTGGGAGTAAGTCATTTGATGATTTTCTTAGAAACCTTAACTTTTGAGTCAAGATGGCCTTTTCCTAGTTATCTTTGCTAAGGTAATGCTCAAACTCGTTTCCATTCTTGAAGGCTCATTAGATTGGGAAGCTAGACTGATTTCCATCTGAGAGAGGAGTGGCCAAGGGTTTGTGTTGGCCTTTAGAAAACACAGGGCCAAAAGGCTTTCCCAGGGAAAGGCTAACAAGGCAGAAATCCAGGCTTCAGTCCTTGATTGGTGAAACTTTGAGCCACTTAGGTTACATCTCTGAATACAACTTTCTCTTCTCATGTAAATATGCTGCGGTTTTTGTGAGTGGAATGATGTGGTTAGAGCCTATGACACAGTCAAGGACTGATAGACTAAAAATGTTCAGCAAGTGGGTGTTACTATTTTTAGTATTAGGAGAGAACAGACATCTGCCATTTCTCTCACCCAACACTCAAGCAGCAGGAGCCTGGCCCTCCCTGCCTCTCTTTACCCTCTTCTTAAACTCAGTTCCATGGGCTTCTCCTTAATGCAGCCCTTGACAATCTCACAGTTTCCCTAGTCCCTTTGTTTAAAATAAAACCAATGCTTAGTTCAAGTTCCCCTGTCTTCTCTGAGGCTCTCTTTGACAGCTCACTCCAGACTTGGCAATTGGTCAGGGTTTGCACAGTCTCGGGGCAAAGGTAAACTCATCAGCTTCCCTCAGCTCCCCACAATGTCTAGATTCTAGAATATTGACAGGAGGATGTGCTAGAAGTGGGAGTGACATGACTCTTCAACTGGGTGGCTGAGGTCACAGCAGCACAGTCGTAGGCTTTAGAGAGCTACTTATGACATCACACACTGGCTACACATTAGCCACCATTATAAAAAATTTTTTTTAATTGAGATAAGATCTATGTATCCCTGGCTATCCTCAAATTCCATATGTAGATCAGGATGGCCTCAAACTCACAGAAATCCACCTGTCTCTGCCTCCCAAGTGCTGGGATTAAAGAAATGTGCCACCACCCCCAGCTCCACCATTGATTTTGTTTGTTTTTAGCTGTAGAACCTTTGCTAAGATGATCTTTTGTGGGCCCAAAATGTAGATGTAGGTGCAATGAGTGAGGGCTAGGACGGTAACACTTGTGAGATTCCCCATGGTCAAAGACCATACGCCACCATGAGGGTAGGTTCCAAAGATGGATCTTGAATGGTTGCTTGTTATCTTCAGTTAACTTTTAAGGTATAAATTGCCTGGGGATTCTTGTCTAAAGTTAGTATTTTTTAAAGTCCAGGTTGGTTGTCTTTTATGTTTAGGAGAGAAGAGTATCACGCCTTCTGGTCAACCATGGAATTAACACAACACAGGCTGGACCTTCCATTCATAGGAATAGAGTAATGGTGGTTAAGAAACCACCTCATTAGCACCATTGGTCATCTTGGGAAGAGACCAAGAATATGTCTTCCCATCTATCTTTTTATTTCACTAACAGAACTACTACATGAGTAGAACTGGCAGGGGCCCCAGGTAAAAAGCTCTCCTGATTCCCTTATAGGTGGGGTATCCAGTGAGACACATGAGTGGGGATTCCAGGGAAGTTAATTTGAAGAGGTTGACTCACCTGGCAAGCTTTCCTTTCTTAATATGTTTTCTTGATGCAGAATGAGTCTGTGTTAGTTGGGGTTCCAGAAGCTACCAGGAAAGTCATGAGGGCGAGGAAACACCCTGATAGCAGGACAGGACGTTGTTCTCTACAGACACTGGTGGACTATCATATTAACTTTAGAATGCCTTGCTTTGGTCACCTGTGAATGAATGTAGTGGTGGAGAAGAGATACAAATAAAACACTTTACAACTTGTCCTGTTGAAAGTCTTTGGCTGGGACCTTGTTCTTACCAGCCAAACAGTTCCTCAGTTGTGCTAGCTTGCCACCACCATGACACACCTGTGGAAAATCAAGTTGAATGGAAGAAAGAGGGTCTGGAGGGATGGCTCCAGAGGACCCAAATTTGGATCTCAGCACCCACGTCTGACAGCTGGAAACTGCCTGTAACTTTAGCTTCAGTGGATCTGATGCCCACTTCTGGCTTCTGATGGTACTGACAAACATGTGGCATATACTCACACAGACACACATACACACCACACAGACACAGACACAAATACACACACAGATATATAGACACACACAGTCAGATAGATATACACACAGGCACACACCACACAGACACAGATACACACAGACAGACACCCCCCCCCCCAAGACACAGACACAGATACACACACAGATATATAGACACACACAGACAGATAGATATACACACAGACACACACCACACAGACACAGATACACCAGACAGACAGACACACACAGTCACACACCACACACACAGACACAGATACACACACACAGACAGATAGACAAACACAGAAAGACAGATAGACAGATACACATACAGAGACACAGAGACACATACACCAACAGACACATACAGAAAGACAGGTTCACATAGCCAGACACACACCACACATACATAGACACACACAGAGATAGATAGACAGACAGACAGGCAGGCAGACAGATGTACACAAAAGGAAATAATATTTTTTTCTTGAAAAGGAAAATTTTATTTTGGTTTATAGTTTCAGAGCCCATGGGGGAGTTTGTGGTAATGTAAGTATGTTTACCTCACAGTGAACAAGAAATAGAGAGGGAGACTGGGCTCCCAATATGTCCTTCAAGGGTATTCCCCCAATGACCTAACTTCTTATCAGGCTCTCTGTAAAGGTTCTACCACTCTCAGGACAGCAGGGTGGCCAGGCCCTCCCTTATGGGCCTTTGGAGAATGTTTAAGACTTAAACTAGCACTCTATCTCTGACCTCCAAAAGGGCATGCCTGTCTTACAACGTGACATGCATTTATCCCATCTCTGACAGGCTCCAAAGTCTTAACTGTTTCAGTATCATTGAGAAGACCATAGGAACTCTCTCCTGAAACTCAAGGCAAATGAGCTCTGAGTGAAAAATACCAGTAACATACTCAAATATACAAAGGCACATGGTGGATCGTCATTTTCAAGTGGAAGGAATAGGAAGATAGATTAGCCCAATGCAAGATGAAAACCCAGCAGGTCAAACAGTAAATCCTGTAACATTGTGTCTAGCGTCTGGGGTCACCCAGTGGCATGGTGTGAGCATCAAATGATTTTCACAAGTCCACCCTCTCTCCTGGCTGCACCCTTTATGGCTTGTTTCTTGGGCCTCTCTGCCTGGCTGGGGCTTCACTGCTCAGATTGTTCACATTCCCCACATCTCTAACTCCCAGCGTCTCCAAGGCAGCTTTCCTTTCACTTCAGTTCAGACATTCCATTCTCTGGGGCTGTGTGCAGCAATTCTGAACTTGGATCCTGTTGCTTAGCCTCCCCGTCCTTCCTCTGAAGTCTGGTAAGCCTCTACTCCCCCACAGCTCCTGTATTCTGCAAGCTGTAAGATCACCATCATTTGCATGTCACCTACCTGAGTCTGCTACTCCAGTGAGCCAGCTGCAATGGCTCCAGAGTAACCAGGAATGCACAGAGGGAAGATAACTCCCTAGGAAACCGTATCCAGGGAGCTCCACGCAGCAGAATGCTGCAGGGTTTTCTTTTCAAAGTAATTCCTGAGAGGGGCCAGAAGGATGGCTTAGTGGTTGGGCCAAGCATATACAAACCATCTCAGTGGTTAATGGCATTGGCTGCTCCTCCAAAGGACCCGGGTTCAATTCCCAGCACCCACTTGGCAGCTCACAGCTGTCTGTAACTCAGGGTCCAGTGGATCCAATACCCTCACACATATATACGTGTAGGCCAAACACTAGATATACAAAGCAATAAATAAATAATAATAATAAATTCCTGGAATACCTATGGCCATCAGTCCTATTCTCTAAATGCAAAGTGTTCTCTCTCTCTCTCTCTCTCTCTCTCTCTCTCTCTCTCTCTCATCCTGTCTTCCCGTTCTCTCCTTTCAACTCCTCCCAAGAGTTCATGGTCTTTCTTTCTTTAATCATTATTGATTATTGTTAAATATGTGAGTGAATAAGTATATAAATAACCTGATAAACCTGTTTAGTGCTTTTTATGTGTATGTTTTTAGGGCTGACTACTTGGTATTGGGGAAGCTCAGGTTTTTTCTCCCTGAGACAGACTCATTCTCCTCTCTCAGCAGCCTTTAATGATGAGCCTGTAGCTGTTCATCCAGGGGTGGAGCCCTGTGAAATTTTCTGGGATCTGCACTGGCTGGATCCCTTCCTATTATTTAGCTCCCCCAGGGTTCAATACTTTAGCCCTTACCTCAGAAACCTGGGCAAAAGGGATCATCATGGTCTTTTTCACCCCTGGAAAAGAATGGCAGCTCACTGGGGTTGGGCTGGGACAGCCCCAGCCACTAAAAGCAGAGCCTTCGATTAGCACTGAGTGTCTATGGCACCCTGTCCGGCTCTGGAAACCAAGCACATTATATGTCGTTGCCAGCAAACAAAGGCACATTTCAGGGCAGTTGCCTTCTGGGGAGTAAACAGTTAACAAGAGATTTGTGAAGGAAGAGTTTGCTGTTTCCCCTCTGATTTCAGAATTATTCCTTTGACCCTGCATGCGTTGTGATTAATTTTATCTTTTGAGCCAATGCATTGACGGGCTCCGGAATGAGTTCTCCACCCATGAATAGAGAGCAAAATGGTGCATCATATCATTAAGTCTTTATCAAAATTCCCCTAACTGTTGGATGGGAGTTTAATAATGAAAAAGCTAGTTATGGCTTATGCAAACGATGATGACAGTACAGAATGTTTTTCAGTGATTTCAAGTTAGAATTAGGCAACGGCAA
Source organism: Mus musculus (assembly GCF_000001635.26). Taxonomy (NCBI): domain Eukaryota; kingdom Metazoa; phylum Chordata; class Mammalia; order Rodentia; family Muridae; genus Mus; species Mus musculus. Next base: position 59,360,148 of record NC_000068.7, on the reverse strand, counting down.
TAGGCCCAAACAGCCACTTAGGGGACATGCCAGCTGCTTCGAGAGAAGCTGCTGACATAAAACCAAGGGAAGGCACTAAAACAGACACAATTCAAAGTCATAATCTGCTTGCTAAAAATGTCCTTTTTTGTGTCTGCAGTCTTCGAGGAGGGTCCTGAATGAGGGCATTCATAGTGCCAGCCAACCACGAACAGTGTGCTGCTGTCACAGGGTAAATCAAGATGGAGGTAAAACCGAGAGCTAGAGGGAGATAAAGTGGCCCAGACTCAGCTGAACTGTGTTCTCCAGGCTCTGAGACCCAGTTCAACCCAGTTCAGCCCTGGGCATAGACCAGCCAACGACAGCTAGATAGCTTCTGTCTGTCAAAGCTGCCCTGGAACCCCATACTCTTTGACCTCCCACACTCTCTTAATTCCCTCCCCAGTTACACACCAACTGACAACTAAGTTTCCTCCGCAACAAGGGTTTCCTAGACCAGAAGAAGCAAAGCTCCCCCTTGATTTCCAAGTCTGGCCTGTGAGCCCATGACCCCTACAGACCGTTTGCTTTCTGCTGACATCTCTCTGGAACTTTGGGGAAAGGGCTCCACCCCCCCACTCCTTCCCTGTAGTTGGGGGGACCCCTGAGGTGGATGGGGTGTTTAGTCACACATCTCTTTGGATCATCAGGTAAGAGGGCTCCAAGCTTTTCTCTTGGCAATGCATTTAAACGCAAGTCTGACCTCTTCTTCTTCTTCTTCTTCTTCTTCTTCTTCTTCTTCTTCTTCTTCTTCTTCTTCTTCTTCTTCTTCTTCTTCTTCTTCTTCTTCTTCTTCTTCTTCTTCTTCTTCTTCTTCTTCTTCTTCTTCTTCTTCTTCCTCCTCCTCCTCCTCCTCCTCCTCCTCTTCCTCCTCCTCCTCCTCCTCCTCCTCCTCCTCCTCCTTCTTCTTTTCCTTCAGTTTTTATTTACTATTTGATTTCCTTAAAAGGAGGTCTTACTTTGTAGCCCTGGCTGGCCTTGAACTCACAGAGATGCACCTTCTTTCTCTGGGACTGAAGGTATGTACCACCACAACATCTGGTTAACAATTGGTTCTTTCTTTCTTTCTTTCTTTCTTTCTTTCTTTCTTTCTTTCTTTCTTTCTTTCTTTCTTTCTTTCTTCCTTCCTTCCTTCCTTCCTTCCTTCCTTCCTTCCTTCCTTCCTTCCTTTCTTTCTTTTTCTTTTTTTTAATTAGATATTTTCTTTATTTACATTTCAAATGTTATTCCCTTTCCTAGTTTCCCCTCCGAAAATGCCCTATCTCTTCCCTGCCCACACCTGCTCCCCAACCCACCCACTCCTGCTTCCTGGCCTAGGCATTCCCCTATACTGGGGCATAGAACCTTCACAGGACCAAGGGCCTCTCCTCTTATTGATGACCGACTAGGCCATCTTCAGCTTCATATGCAGCTAGAGCCATGAGTCCCCCCATGTGTTTTCTTTGTGGGTGGTTTAGTCCCAGGGAGCTCTGGGGGTACTGGTTAGTTCATATTGTTGTTCCTCCTATGAGGCTGCAAACCCCTTCAGCTCCTTGGGTCCTTTTTCTACTGAGCCGTTCTTCTTAAATTACTTTCTTGTCAACATATATAAATCTGCACAACCGTAGCTTGTCTGAAGGCTGTCCGCATGGCGCTTTACACACACACATTTTCCAGAGTTCTTTTTGAGCATACCTTACAAAGCAGCTGTGTTTTAAATAGGCTAGTGTACACAACTACATAACTACAAAGGGATATATTTGTGTGTGTGTGTGCATGAGAAACTAAGTGACTATTTTGTTAAGGTTTAAAATAAATTGCATTTTTCTTTACTCAGAAGAGACAAATAATTATCACTTCAATGCTAGGTCATTAAACTATGTCTCAGGCTATGTTACTTCTTTACTCACTGTTGTTAATGTATTGGGGTAGCTTTATTAGCACACATTAATTATGCATAATAATAGGTCTCTTTCTCTTTTCATACACGGACACACTTTTGATCATGTTCACCCTGCATTACTCTCTTGTCCCTGCAGTTCTGCTGGTCTTCTCCTTTTTCCCAACTACTCTCCTTTTTTCTCTTCAGTTCTTTTGGGGGGGAGACTACTAATAGAATTTGATACAGTGAGATGTAGGTCTGACGTGTACATTTTGAAGTCTCACTGCATCTATGCACCTGTGCAGCTGCCATCCCAATCACGACAGAGAACATCTCCACCATCCCAAGTAGCTCTGTGGGCAACATGGTTCTCAATTCTGTCACTTAAGGGGAGTTTTTCCTGTTCTTGCATGAGAATCATCCAGCAATCGCGCTCTGCCAACCTCTTCCTTTTGTCGAACAACATGTTTTTGGTGTTCGTCCAGGTCATATTTGTGGTTTATTGTTGACTATATTTTATGATACAAATATATATTGCAGTTTCTCCTATTCTTGGACAGCATTTTTGTTTATCCATTCTTCTGATGGAGGGTTGTGTTGCCTCCAGCTTTTGGCTATTAGGAAAAATGTTACTATAAACAGTGCTACTCAAAATAAATGGGATGAATGAACATTAGTGGCCAAGTTTTCAAATGTTTTTCTCTGTTACCCAGTTTGAGCATGGAAACCAAGCCCCAGTCTGAAGCACTGACAAGAGTGTTAACGGTATTACTGAGGCCTCAGGATGCTAGGATCGAGTGGTGACAGACTGTCTCAGTGCCCTTTGTTGATAGCCATGGATCAGACTGAGTTCCCACTCTAACAGGAACCATCACTCACAGTGAAGCTCATGTGACATCATGGTGGGCAAGATAGATCTGAGTACATTTTTACTTTTAATGGCTCTTCATTTAAAACAATTGTTATTGTATGTGTGGCCTGTAGGCATGTGTGTGCTCACCTGTGCCACAGCACTCATGTGGCCGTCAGCGGTCCTTTTCTTCTACCCCTACCTGAGACTGAACTTAGGTTGTCAACTTGTGTGGCAAATATTTTATGTGCTGAACCATCTTGTGTGCCTTAAATGTTCAATTTATGGTTACTTTTAATGTATGGATAATAAGTTTCATCTGATAAGTTTAGGGTAGTGATGTCTAATAGACAATGTTAGTTTGTATTCAAAGGCCTGGATTTGCCACCATCATTTAGTTAAGACCACAGGCCTAACCATAGATTGGTCACTTACTGGTAAGCTGACCTTTAGTAATTTACTCTCCTGCTTGTTTCAGAGTTTATAAAATGGTATATCATACATTTGCTGTGAGGGTAAGATGCTCATGTATGTGAGACTGACCATCAGCACCTAAAACATGGTATTTCTTTGCAAGAATAAGCAACCAAGTAGATAAACACTGGCCAGGGATTAATAACAGATCACACTATGGTGCTATGTGGTCCAATACATAGAAGCTCAGGGCCTTCAAAGGATGTAACCTTAAACAAATGTGCATCAGTAAAAATATGCACTAGGGGGCTGGAGGGATGGTGCGAGAGTTAAAAGTATTCATGGCTTTTATCAAGGACCTGAGTTCTGGTCCCAGCATCCACATATTGTGGCTCACAATTACCTGTAACTTCAGTTCCAAGGGATCTAATCTCTTTTCTCCTCTCTCCTAGGCCAACTCTGTATTCTGACGTCAAAGTCTGAATGCTTTGACTGTAGGGCTATATGGTATCCAGGAAATAGAGGTCTGTTCATATCTGCACTGCACACTGACCCTGGGAGCTCTTCAGCAGGAAGGGCAGAGGCCTAGTCCATACCATGTGTTCTGTTGGAAGTGCTCAGGTGTCTCTAAGGAGGAACCAGGGTGCGTACACCTTGGGCTAGTTTTCTGACCTGTCTGTCCAGTGCTTATTCTCAGCTGATCCTGGCTCTGCAGAACTACACACCTCTTCTGTGGGCTGATTACTGTATGCTTTTGGTAATGGGAGAGTCAACAGTTTAAGCAGGTCATGTATATTGCCATGGCTGGAGAGCTGATCTTATCATCAAGGATGCAGGTTTCTGCCTGCCATTTCTTTTCTCCAGTCTCAAGTTAGGAGGTTTAAAGGGCCTCAGATCTTCTGCCCAATTCTCACTACTGGCCTTTTTCTGCCAACATTAGGAGGTCTTATTGGAGGCCCAAGTGAGTTATTCCCAACTCTTGATCTGCATTAGTTGCAATAAGGGCTGCCAAAGTAGTTGGTTGGTTCTGGAGGCTCATTTCTCTGACTCTCTTCGGGAACAGCTTTCACATAAACCCAGATCTCAAGGAACCAGGTTTAGGAACTTGAGATCAAATAAGTATGATGTCTACAAGTCCTGTGTCAGTTCCTTAGGAATGTCACCCAGTGGCCTCTGCTGTGTAAAAGCAAGAGAACACAAGAGAACAGAGGTTCAGCCAGGGCACACAGCCCAGAGCACGATTCTGTCAAGGTCCCTGGGTGTCCTTTGGACTGTCTGAAGCTCAGAAAGGCTCACCTACACTTGGGCCGGTTTCCACTCAGGAAAGCAGTGTTTCTCGGGTCTCTTTCTATAGTCACTATGCTGTAGGATAGTACCAGGACATGCCTACCATGTCTGTGGGATCCCCCAAGGCTGCCTGCAATCCAGAATGTATTCCGCACAATAATTATTTAGAATCAGTTTTGCTTTATAGCACTGATGCCAAGCAAGCGAATGCCCAACTGTTCATATGTAATTACCGAGTTCTAAAAGTAAGTGGCCCTTGCCAATACGATACGGCCAGCATGCCAGATGTGATTTCCCTTAGGTGAAAAGAGATGACTGAGACAAGGCAAAACCTGCTAAAATTGTCCCATGTACCAAATGAAATGATGATAATAAAAAAGCAACCAAGAACTACACATGCTAAGGTATGTAGAAGAGCCACTCTGGCTTCCTGGTCCAGTGTGGCCCACCTCACAAGGGACTTACTAAATCTGTTTCCATGATCGCACCCAGAAGAACTGCAAGAACACATTCTCCAGGATGAAATTTCCACATTTATTATTCTTCCATGTGCATAGAAAATGGCAGTGAAGTGTCCTGTGAGGGGGATGAGCATGGCGCTGCTGTCACGCTGGCCTTTGTGCTTCCGGAGTTCACTACTCACTGAAAACAGAGGGCGTCAGAGTTTGTTGTCAACTGCGAACAGTTCCCGGGCGGGTTTCCCGCTTGGGCTTTAAGCTGTCAGTTCTTCAAATCTCTTTTCAAATGACACACTGCATTACAATTGATGGCACTTAACCAATGTGGCATTTCCATATTTACACCAACAGAAGGAATTTTTACAAGACATAATAGCATACAATCTTGACATTTAGTAATAGCAATAAAACATGAAGGGCATCCATTTTATTATTATTTTTTCTGTACAAACTATCTGAACATAACTTTATTCACATTAAAAAAATCATCTGTCATTTGATTTGACCTACACATACCCATCTCATCTCACCCACGTCTCAAGCCTCCCAGCACGTCACCCACACCTTCACCACTAGACTCTACAAGTAATTAGATCTAACACCTACACAGCGCGTACAAAGTCCTCTCCCAAGGGTTTCCTCACTTCCCTGAAAATTCCTCAAAAAAAGAAAAAACAAACAAACAAACCAAAACCTCTTCACTCATCCCTTCCATTTCACTTTCACGGTCACCATCATCAGCAAGACGGACTTCCCCTCAATCCAAACAGAGTCAGAAGGAAAGCGCCCCTCAGCAGGCAGCCGTCTTGATGCTACACCCAGGAGTCCGGGGACCCAGGGTACTGTTCGGCTCTATAAGAAGGTCGTTTAGTGGAATAAAAGTCTACATAATTCGTGGTTGATTTCAGTCCGTACTGCGTTGAGTAATCAGTAGAAGCTGGGAAGTGAACTCGGTCATCACAATAAGGGTCTTCATAGCTTCGAGGAGACTGCAGGTACAGTCTGTATGCATCCAAGGTCTTCCTGGTGGAGTCATCTTGATAGTACAGCTGCTGATGCTGTTGGCAGGATGGAAAGGCAAATGAGTGAGAGCAATTTAAAAACACACATTTCAACAACACTGATGTGGGCTTCCTGCCTCACAATTTAAAGCACTTTGTGGGCTAAAGGGGGGAGGAAGCTGTTTCAGGTGCACAAATGTTTGCTCACTGCAGGGGTGGACTTTCAGTTATGTTTACAGGCAAGCTGGCTTTGTTTGCTCAAGTCTGTCCCGGGGCCTCAGGAGAGTTTAGGTCCTCAGCAGAGTTGGCAGAGGCAGCTTTTGCTCAGGGAAGTTAAGCATATCCTAGACGTATTTGAGGGCAGGGGATCTGGTTTTAGATATTTCAGATGACCGTAATTAGAGGATTGTATTTTAAAACATTTACTTCTTGGATGAGGGTTTGAAGCCACCACTCAATCTTAAGAGATAACATGGTTTGATGGATTCTGCTATACAGTGTGGTACTACAGGATGAGCCGTCAAGGCAGGAAGATGACAAAAATCAGCAGAGACAGCCAGGGATATACAGAGAAACCCTGTCTCAAAAAACCAAAAAAAAAAAAAAAAAAAAAAAAAAAAAAAAAGCTGGGCGGTGGGTGGCACATGCCTTTAATTCCAGCACTTGGGAGGCAGAGGCAGGTGGATTTCTGAGTTTGAGGCCAGCCTGGTCTACAGAGTGAGTTCAAGGACAGCCAGGGCTATACAAAGAAACCCTGTCTCAAAAAACCAAAAAAAAAAAAAAAAAAAAAAAAAACCACCAACCAACCCAAATCAGCAGAGACTTGGAGCAAATGATTCTAGAGTGGAGCCAGGGCCGCTAAATTCTTCTGAAGGAAGCAAAACATCACACGTGTGTAGCCACACAGGGCACCTGGTCCTGGCTCCTTCTGTTCTGTCTTAGCTTTGACCTCATCATGATGCCCTCAAATGATCAGTTTTTATGCTGTTTGCAGCCTCCACCCCCACCCCCCAGTAAGACATTAACATTTACCACATAGGGACTGGCATCTCACTTAGACTCACTCTAATGTCGCTGGTGTTTTGGAGTGAAAACACTGCTTAACTAACTTTACCTCCTCTTTCAAAGGTAGAGTTAGATTTGTCTTGACTTAAAAAAAGCAGCAGCTGGGTGCGGATTACGCCTGTAATTCTGACCTCTCCCCAGGGTCAAAGGAGGGCCATGTTAGCTCAAGTCTGAGGCCCAGTCAAAATCAAGACCAGCTCAAACACTAGAGCATGCAGTGTAAGTAATGTGGGAGATTCTTTCTCTTTCCTAGCTAAAGAAAGATTATGGTTTAGTGTGTGTGTGTGTGTGTGTGGGGGGGGGGGTGGGTCTCAGAACATTCTTATTTGGAAGGCCACACTACAGTTTTGGCTGGGAAACCCTAATTGTTTTGTGGTTGAGACAGTGTGGCAGGAAGGTCCTGGTTGGTAGGTCAAGGCCCACCAGGAAGCAGAGTCTGGGGACTGGGAGGACAAGGCCCTCATTTACATGGGCAGCAGACTTGGGGATGAGGAGGAAGTCTTGGTGATGGAGCACGAAGTGTAAAAAGAGCTGTGAGATCAGAGTGGGGGCTGTGCTCACCAACCTCGCCTCATCCAAGATGGAAGACACTTCACAGGTTAACAGAGAAGGGGGTGGGGAGAGTGGGAGAGGGAAACTACTGGATAAAGGGCATGCACCAGAGGTCTCTCAGAATCCCCCTCAGAGGCATGCAGTCTCAGAAGCACTGATGGAAACTATTTATCTAAACCATGCACGCGGCATGGCTGAGGAGCCAAGATCCTCAGGGGACACCCCTGGCTCGGGCCCTGCATTGAGGCCCAGCTCTCACTGCGCGACTGCTAACCAGCCTTCTGTACCAACAATGTTACAAATTCACCTGTAGCCGTCTATTTTGTTCTCTTGCTGGTGAGGAATAGGAACTGATGTATATTGGTGAAGGTTTGCTGGAGCCTGTAAGAAAATATTTTATTAAATTAAAACTAATGCTTATTACACTGGCCTACGAGGTTGTGTGGGTGGGTCCTTCCTTCCCTAGCACCAGCTCAGGCAGAAGGGCAGCGGCCCAGGTTCCCTGGATCTGTGATGGTTAGCAGCAAAGCCAGGCCATGTGTGTGTGGCAGGCAGCAAGACGCTGTGAATGCAGAGCCCTCCTAGAGAGGGCCCATCTCAAGCTCTGCTCAGCCTCAGGGATGTCTGTAGTTGGCTTTGAGCAGTAGTGCGGCTCCCTGTGCTGAGGTGAGTGATGATCGCCATTTTTCCAGACCCCTGAGCCACAGTGTGAGTCAGAGAGATGGGAAATGCAGCGTTAGAATGAACCTCGTGCCTCCGAGCAGCTGTGAGTCAGTTCGGAGGACAGGCAGAGGCATGTTCAAAGCAGTGGGGCTACACAGGGGCACAGTCTTGGGTCTGCCATAGCTAAGTATGTTGTAAATAGAAGAGAAATTGGTAATTCGGCAACTGTCCTCAAAGAGTCGAGAGCAGACTCCTGATGACGTCACTACTCTCCCTTGCATTCCTGCTAAAACCAGCAAAGGCTTTATTTATTTATTTTTTAACAAGGAAAATAAGGCATACTCCAAGCAAATTAAGTCTATTGAAACAAGCAGAGATAAAGGGTGCATGCTCGAGAGGCGGTCTGTACAGCGAAGCCGGCTGCTGCAGACCTGAAGCTGCCTGCACTTCAGCCTGTGTGTGTGTGTTCCCTTTTGCACAGAGCTTGCTATTAGAAATGTAGCATCTGCAATTTTCTGAGCTATTAATTGCCATGGTAACAATAGTCAATTAGTAAATAGCCCTGCAAAATCACAGTTTCAAAGACAACAGCACAACTCAGACTCCTCCCCCTGCTGCAGTTAAGCTGCCGGCAGCTCTCGCTTATTTCCTTTTAATAAATAGGTTATTTGCCATCTCTTTTCTTTTCTTTCTTGTTGAAGAAAACATACTTTTTCTTTTGCAGTAGCTCATGGCTTCTTTGGAACCTCAGGAGTAGTTTTAATCCCTAAATCTTTGAGAGTGGACCAACTATGTTTTGGGCTAGCAACATTAAAATATTTTTCATGCATATCTTTCTGAACAGGATATAAAAGTATTAACACTATAATAATATTTTTGTTCTTAAAGGTAGTCACACTTGAGGACTATCATATGATATATTCTACAATCCACTCAAACTCTTTTCCCCCAAGGGACTAGACTGTTATCAGTCAGTGTGAACTTAGAGCTGAACCAGTCTGGAGAGTACTTGTAACTCAGGAGAAGCCACATGGGACCCTCACTTCTGATGTACAAGGGACTCTTGCCAGAGCAGAAGGGGGACAAGAGCAAAGGGATTGGAACCCGGGGCAGCCAGAAATGATCACCAGAGCTAAGCCCTCTCTTTAATTTGTGGTCATCGTATAACTATATTAGCTCGATTTATTTAAGACAAGCAGAGAGGGCAACAATCCTGACAGCAGCGGAGAAGGAATGGGGTGGTTTGCTGCTACGACCGAGCTGACATAAGCATAGGCTTGTTCCCAGGACACTGGCTGAGCCACCCAGAGAGGTGACTCCTTCAGGTATCACATCACACACCCAACTGGCATCTTACCAGGGTACAGGCCTTTATGTGTGGTGTCCCCTTGGCTATTGTAATACTGCATAGGTGGCTGGGTCCTATCGTATTCAGAGCGAGGCTCTCTGATTCCTAACAGTGCTGGTGAGGAAGAGGTGCTGCCAACTGAAGGGAGAGGCAAAGGAAGGAGAGGGGAAAAGAGAGAAATCAGATTGTCAGCAAATCTGGAAAGTGCTCCAGGAAAACAAAGGCTATTTATTAGCAATGCCACAGTAAAACCGGCTCTGAGAGGTGTTGAGGACAAAGAGCAGCCAGACCCCAGGACCATGAACACACCCTACATTCCTATCCCAGCAAGGGTGACACCTGGGCCCACAGCCGAGCTGTAGCAAGCAGCCAGCTCTAGAAGCCCAGGGTAGGGGGTGGCAGGCAGCAGGCAGCAGGGATCCAGGGACTTGACCCACCTTGGAACCATCTAGAGTAACTTAAGAGCCATGCAAGAGTTATTTCTATTTTGTGGTCATAGTTTAGCTGCTTATAAACTATCTGCCATCGTTTATGTACAGATGTTTGGTAGCAGGTTTTATAGTGTGTTTTAATTTCTGGCCTGGTCTAGTGTGTCTAGAAGTGCCCAGTAAATAACACTTATGCTTCTCTACGGTGATCTATTGTCAGGAGATCATGTGAACCCGGTGTCCCCGGTGACTTCTGATGCTAGCCTGGGCCACACAGCTGATAATGACTAGCCATGACTAGCCATCTACTCCTGGGTCCCCTTTTGGACAATTATTATTATTATTTTTAAAACTTTGGCCAGGAAGGTAATGTGAGGTGTTTCTTTCCCCATTAACAGTCTGGTCTGTAATAATAATAACCAGAGGCCATATCTTTACCCAATTCACTTGAAAGCAGTGGTTCTCCAGCCTTGGCCCTGTTGCTTTGCACAGCCACGCCTTCTGAGGGCCCTGGCAGGGCAGTTCTTTTCTTGTGCTGTTGGGTGGGCGGGCTGAGCATGCGTATCTGTGTGTCTGTGTCACTTCCAGCTCACTTCTGGGAAGATGGCAGGACAGAAGACAGCAGCTTCCCTTTGTGAAGACACTAAGGAGGCAGGGGACATGCTTATAAGCACATCCCTCCTCAGTGCCAAGTGACGAGGGTCGGCCCTTAGACAGCTGGGAGACAGGAGCGACACACATCTTCCCTCTAAGTGGAACACAGAGGGCTACCTAGCACCAGGGCGGGGCCACCAGCACTTCTGCTTGAGGTCCCAGTGGCAAATCCATTGCACAGTAGCTGTGTGCTGATCTGTTTGAAACGACTCTGTGCTTGCACTGAAGGCCCATGGCTGGCAGCCACCCACCTCTCCTGTTCCCCCTGACGGGCATGCTGAATATTTTCATAAAAGGATGTATGCAAAACCAAGCAGAATTCTTGATGAATAACACAGCTCGTAATTTTAAACCAAGACATATATATCTGTTATACACAGTAGGTGTAAACAAGGTTTTAAAAAAAAAAAAAAGAAAGAAAAGAAATCATCAAATAAAGCAGACAGCGGTTAACTCCTAGCACAAACACAGACATCCAATTCCGTGGCGGGAGCCCCTGGGCATGGGCATCAGTCTTTTTGTCCACATTTGTCCACATGAGCAATAGGACTGTCAGAAACTGCACCGCTGTCTACAGCAGATAATATATGTGTCAGAACGTGGGATTTAAGCCAAATCAAAGTAAGAAGCGTCATTTTTCCTGCTTCATGCAGGTAAGAATTAAGTTTACAGGACTGTTTGACTCGGCAGTCATAGCATGAAGCATTCGGCTGAGCTCTGCAAATGAGTGGGTGGAGCAGTTGCCAAGCGTCTCAGCTGAACATCCAAGGAACTTTCTAGAAGGCCACATCAGGGTGGCTGGTTGGGTGGTGTAAGGGTGTGGGGGTGCGGGTCTGCAAAGCAGCCAGGCGACTGGGAGGTGCCACTGCAAAGCTCCAATGACCTATGTTCTAGAAGCCTGTTCCTAAGAAGTTTCACCAAGAAAACTAAGGAAAAACCAACACCAAAACCAAACAAAACTCCACACAAAGCAGCAGCAGCAGCTCCTTAGGAGGAGACTTAAAACTTATGCAAAGCTGGCAGAGAGGACATTCCTAGTCAGCCAGTACATCTTCAATGACTCCCCACCTCCCAGGACTCTGCATCAGGTTACTGGTCCAACTGGTCAGATACAATGCCAGGGCCCCTTCCCCAATGTGGGGAAGCAGCATTCAGGTGGGGGCTGGCCCTGGAGGCTTTTCTTTTCTTTTTTTAATGCACTGCAGCTGATGTAAGCAGTTTTTTCTTTCCAAATGAAAGATAGTGGCTGTTTACAACAGCGTGCGACTCTGAAAGCATGCTCTCAGATAGATGGGCAGAGCTGAAGTGACATGCTTAATCTGCTCGTGTGTGTGTGTGTGTGTGTGCGCGTGTGCGTGTGTGCGCGCGTGTGTGTGTGTGTGTGTGTGCGCGTGTGCGTGTGTGTGTGCGCGTGTGTGTGTGTGTGTGCGCGTGTGCGTGTGTGTGCGCGCTCGCGTGTGTGTGCGCGCGCGCACATACAATCTTTTGTCATACAAACGCACACTGACCTGACTGAATGATGGGCGACATCTGTTGGTTGGTGGTGGACAGAGAAGGGTGTGATTTGAATCGGTCTCGCTCTAGCGTGGACACAGGTGTAATAAAATGGTTCTGATTCCACCCATCCTGTGGAGTTAAAAGAGACAGCTCAAAATGAAAACCAGCACTTAACTGCAATTAGGAACTCGGGCTATGAGGATCGCTCATCAGGCCATGAGCCGCAGCTACCCTTGGGTGTTTGTTACCTTTTTGTAAATGCTCCGGAGGTCCCGGTACTGCCATAATGTATTCAAGACCTGGGCTGCCGCCTTCACCACTTTCAGAGAGGATCTAGGGAGAGATGCGGTTTAATGAAGACACAGGTAGCATGGAGAGACTCAGGCTGCAAACCAGCAGCCAAAGGAGCAGGATGGAGGCTACCAGATTCTGTGGGCAGAACCAGAATCCTGGGAAAGGCAAGAGTGCCCTCTAACCTTTGCAGCACACAAGAAGCCCCTGAAAGCAGCCACTCACACCTCTGATTTCTCCCATCCCATCTCCTCTTCAATTCACAGCCTCTGTATGACTGTCGTATCCGATGGTCAGGCCTCAAGCTTGTTCTACCCGAGTAAGCAGGGCTTCTGACTCCAGCCTAACTCTCGTCATCTCCTTCCGTTTGGATTCCAAGTTACCACATGCTCCCGGGTTCTGGCTGCTCCTTTCTGCGTTTATTTTGGGGTCCTAATCTCCCTGATACCTGTCAACCTTCACTTCTATAAATGAGCCATTTAAATGCTGACTGACCGCCCAGGTATATTTTTCCAGTTTGAGTATTGGCCTTGTACCTCTCTCCTGTTGACCTACCACACTCATGCACGCGCGCACACACACACACACACACACACACACACACTCACTGGATGTTTAATAGTTATCCCCACGCACCCAAGTCCAGAGCAAACTCAGGACGGTCCTCCCATAAGCTTCCCTGCCTAGATGTGGCCTCTTGGACAACCACTTTGGCGTCATTCACAATCCTCTCCTCTCCTGCCGCTCACTCATTAGTAAAACCTGTTGAATTGCTTTTCAACCCCATCAGCAATGCTGCTGACGTCACCGCAGCCACTGCACCCTAGCCTTCAGTGTGCGTGTGGGAAACTGGCCATGGTACTCCTCTGCTCACTGCTCTCCAGAGGCTCTGGTGTCATTCAGAGACTGAGAACCGACTATAAGGTCCTACTGCTTCTCGGTCCTATTGCTCCCCCAAACTCCCTTTCTTCCTCCTGCACCATGTTCTGCTTTTCCTCGCCCGCCCGGCAGCCTCTTGCTGGACTCTGCTCACATGCTTCTGCCCCAGAGGGGCGCAGTTTCCTCCCGCCCTCATCCCACACACTTCCTCCCTCAGGTCAGCTTCCTGCCATCACCAGGAGGCCTTCCCTGACACTTCTCCTTCCCTGACATGCTTGCCGCATTCTCTGCGTTTGTCATCTGTGCCTGTGAGTGCCATCTGCCAGGCTCTGCTGCTGTTACTCATTGGGCGCCTTGTCTGCCTCAGCCCTGGAGCACTGTTTTGTGCTCCACTCACTGCTGTAAGCCTGTACCGGGACAGCACGCGGACATGCAGTGAGTGGAGCACAAAACAGCAGAGGCAGGGCAGGTAGCTTACTCTTGTAATCCTAGAACTCAGTAGACTGAGTTGGGAGGACTGCTATGAATTTTGAGACCAGCCCGGGCTACACAGTGAGCCCGGGCTACACGATGGGGCCTTATTTGAAAGAGAAAAAAAAATAATCAAAACAAACAAATATACTGTATGCATTTGTTACTAATGAAAATTTAAAAATACAATAAATAAAAACGCCGATGTGCTACGCTGTCTATGCTGACAGCTGGGGCTTCTCGTGGGTAAGGTGATGGCTTTTTGCACTGTTTCTATACTTTAAGAATTCCTTCAGTGGTATCAACTGGAAAGACTTGAAGAGCTGTAATGTCAAACTCAGCATTGGCATTCAGCTGATTAATAAATTGTCCTTATGCATGTACCAGGACCAAGCTTTTGTTGTTAAGGATACAACAGCAGATAAGGGACAAAGTCCCAGGACCTTGGGAGTGAGATGCTAGCAGACAACTCAAAACAGTCAGTGCCAGGGAGAACTTAGTGGGAACTGTGTATGCGCGCGCGAGCGCGGGCATGGGAGAGCGCGGGCATGGGAGAGCGCTGCTGACCTACGTTTTGAAGAAGGTACTTGGCATTCCCAGTTCCATTTCGCTGATCTGACACTAAGGCAGATTTAGTCACAGCTGCAGCCCCGCGACAAGAAACCTCTATTTTGCTACGATCTTCTCTGCCCACTGGTGCTGCTTCATCTTTTACTGTCGTCCAAAAGCAAAGGGACTGAGCCCAGAGCACTCACGCGGAGTGCTGGTTTTCATGCTCTCTGGGCACTTGGCAGCAGAATCAATCTCAAAAGTGAGGATTTAAAGACATTCTTGCAGAATAGGCTGTAGGCATGGAACAGAGCCCAAACTGCAAAGGCGACAGTGGCCCTAAGATTGTCACCACCCTGGTGCTTTTGGTTCTTCTAGGAGCGGACATGAACAAATGTAGCTTTAGGGATGGTTACAGCCTGGACACCTGAGTCTCTCCAACATTCCTAAGTACAAGTCCTAACTCAAAGCGGCAGTGCTGGGAGGGGCAGCCTTTGAGAAGAGTCACCTGGAAGAGACTGTTCCATGTGAGGGCAAAGCTCACTCTCTCTAAGACCGGAAAGGGACTTAGACCAGACATAAAATCTGTTGGGACCTTGATCCTGGATTTCACAGGTGCCACAATTGTGGGAAATAAACTTCTATTGTTCATAAGCTCCCTAGCCCACAGTATTTTGTTACAGTAACCTCAGAGGACAGAGTGAAGGAGTGAGGCACACTATAATAAAGGAAATGCCCGCATATGACAAAAAGCAGCCCACACCATTACAAGTCTTAGCTGGTGTAGACAACATGTGAGAAACAGAAATAAATCCCCGCTTCCGGCATGGCTCCTTCTCTCACCCCAGGCCCCAGGCCCTCACACTTGCCTGTCTCCTCTGCCTTTGGTTATGTTCACCAGCTTCTCTATACCTCCCGAGTCGGCCAGAGCTTTGGCATTCTCCATGTTTTTGCTGGTGACCTCGTGCAGAGCACAGCAGATGGCTGCCACGGTTTCATCGGACAGGATGCTGGGGCCGTTGCCACCTGGAAGCCTGTTCACCAGGTCTCGCATGGCGTATTTACCTGCCGGGTGCACACGACTAGGGTCATCGTTTCACAGGCATCAGCTTTTTATCACTGTTGTTGAAAATCCTTATAATAGGAAGGCTTTTACAAAACAAAACTTCATGACTCCTTTATAAAACACTACTGTCACTTGCTGAAAGAAATATAAATCAGTGTATAGAAGTGCTCAGAGGAGTGGACTGGCTGCGGTCCGTACTCTGCAGTCATGTCTGTAATGAAGGCTTAGGGCAGAAATGCTCTTCTTAATTCCAGTGTATCAAAATGCAATTGCCACTCAAAGCTTTTCACAAAACTTATCTTTGAATCTGGACTAACCAAGGTTGTCAAAAATACTTTTCATTAAGTCTTTCTGGGTCTAGTCTGTCGAGTCACCTATGAACAGTCCCGTACTTGAACAAAGCTGAAGGTTCTGTTGGCTGATCTGTTATCAGCAGTTAACTATTGTTTCCTTAAAAGATACAAGGAAAAAAATCTTCTACTGAAACTGCAGGTTTATTATCTCGAGGAGGCTCAGTGAGGTGCCGGCTGAGGCAGGCTCAGCAAGGGAAGCAATTCTTTATAAACACCCAACTTCCCCTACTCCTCTCCAAACAGGTTATCTCTAGCTTTTTCAATTCCAATTACCAAGTGACAATGTGGGATAAATGTACTACAAACAACAGAAATTAAGGCCAAAGTAAATATTTTCTTAGGCCGCGCTAGCCAGGGCTCCCATCAGAGCAGGGTCTATGTGCAGCGGTGACTGTGTCTTTATCATAGGCAAAGCTTGGGTAGAGCAGAGGTGGCTGGGAGCGCGGAACAGTGGTGACGCTGGAAGCCTACTGGATAAATGTAGCTCCTGAGCTTGGGGACAATCAGCTCTGGTGACTCTGATCACTCACAGACGGTCAGAATGTGCGATGACATTCGACTAGTCAGGGCTACAGACGGCCAGAATGTATGATGACATGCGACTAGTTAGGTCTTTTTTTCTTTTTTGGAGTAGAAACACTCTGAGTATATATCTTTTCATAAGAAACTCTGAATATGGATATAACTTCCAAGTCTCAATAGGACTGCTCTGAAAGAAGTATGGGACCTGGGCAGGGGCCACAGAGAGGCTCAGTGAGACTCCCTTTCTTGGGGGATGATCTGCCTCAAAAGAAAGGAAGCATTCATCTGGACAATAATAATTGAAAGTGGCATTTCTGCCAACCAAGGTGCGACAGCCTTGTCTTTGTCACATTACTCCATTTAATGTTTAGTTTCTCCTTTAGTAGTGGGACTTGGCTTGACCTGAGGGTCTTGTGAGTGCTATATAAGCAGTCCACCATGATGCTAACCTGTAGCTCTCCTTTTATCTTGAGATGGGTCTCACTCCTGCAGATTGACTTGAACCTACTCTGTAGGCCAGGCTGGCTTTGAACTCGTCTGCTTCAGCCTCCTAAGTAGTTGTGATTACTGGCTTGCTCCACCAGGCCAGGATCATGGCTAATCTTAAAGCTAAATAATACTCTCATTCTCGCTAATGTTTTTCTCTTACCCCTCCCTCTTTCTATTATTTTATTATGTTTTAATATAATTGTATTATGTATGTGTATATGTATAATTGTATTTTAATATAAGTTGGGTCCAAACTCACACAAATCCATAAAATAACATGCATCCCCACGTCATCAGCCATGGGGCTGGCATGGAGTGTTAACAGATGTAGGGTATTTCCTCATTTCTTATTTCCTCTAACAGTGACCCTGTTACCAGCTTCCTTTCAGAACCTGGAGGGAGCTCCGATTTCCACCCAGAAGCAGTAGGCTATAGAGGACACTCTGAGTCATGAGCTCAGTGAGCAGCAGGTTCAGGATAGAGGGTCCAGCCCCCAGAGTGTCTCTCCTCTTCCTGTTACCATCAAAGTGGGATAGGGCTGCCTGGAGAGCAGCAAGCCGCATGGCGCGCAAAGCATGGGCAGTCTCATTCTTGGCTCTTTG
Organism: Mus musculus; assembly: GCF_000001635.26. Lineage (NCBI taxonomy): Eukaryota > Metazoa > Chordata > Mammalia > Rodentia > Muridae > Mus > Mus musculus. Next base: position 59,342,830 of record NC_000068.7, on the reverse strand, counting down.
CCTGTGCTGATGTATGGACTGTGACACAGGAGCAAAGGCCTAACACATAGTGCACAGGTGGCCTAGTCCTTACCTCATCCCCAACCTGACCTGGTCTTGGGATGGACATAGATGACAGCGGTTTGTCCCTGGGGTGAGCACTCACACAGACCTGGGAGGGAAAGCTACCCAGGGCTCAGATGGTTTCTTTTTGTGACTTAAAAGATGATAGTATTGGTGGATGAGCAGATATGAGCACAAATACTGGAAAAGGAAACGAAAGTGTTTTCTTGCTCTTGCTGCTCAGGATGTAACTTCTCTTAGGGACTGGAGATACCAAACTCATCATCTAGTGGCGCTGTCACATATGCCTGACCTCACTGGAGATCCCTGGCTTCTCTGGAAGTTTACCTTCACAGGTCCATGTTTAATTAATGAGCCTGCCTCTTGTTGAAGAAGACTAGTCGAAAAGCTGGGAATCCAAATATGCAAAGAAAGGAGGAGCAGGCTCAGCTGTAGACACTTTTAAAGGGCATACATTAATAAATCAAGAGTTCTGCAGCTGCCACGGTTGCTTCTCTTGCAGCATTGCTGTCACCAGTACGCACCTATGAGCTCCTTGTTGCGAACGTCCAGCGCCATGTTCCTCAAGGCAGTGGCCACAGAAGAGACAACTCTGTCATTATCCATCCTTAGAAGCTCGACAAGGATAGGAAGCCCTTTTTCCTTCCGGACAGCTGCCCGGATGTATGCTGCAAACTGGTGAGAAAATGAGGCCTTAGTGAGTAAGACGTAGCATTTCACTCTCATGCGCTGCTGCAATCTACAGAGATAAACTAATAAATTAAATGTTTTCTGTCCAGTGGAGATTAAATCAGTGGTGCCACTGTTCGGGAGATAGATAGGCTGGGACGGCTGATTTAAAAAGAAATCCCTCAAAGCCTGAAGATCTCAAGCCACCACCTGTCAGATTTCTGTGCAGGACGCAAAGGGAGCGATTACTCTTCCTCTCAGATATATACACATGAGTAAGGAAGGCGCCTTCCCAGTTGGCCCCACACTGGTCCAGAGGCTAGGAGGATGACAGAGACAGACTCTTACACACATTAGAGGGGAGCCTGGCTTCCCTGGGTTACTTATTTTTTAGCACACACAGCAACAATATTGAGAGTTTGGTAACCAGACCAAAAAAACAAAAAACAAACAAAAAAAAACCAAACCAAAACAAACAAAAAAAAAACTGCTGAAAAAAATTCCTTTACTTGGAAGAAAGGGATTTCTCCACAGACACAGGCATGATAACGCATACCCAGAGCAAAGCATGCTTGGATGCAAGATATATCCTCAGTCAACATTAGCTGGCTACACGCTGTGCACCACGAGAACGCAGTACTGAGTTATTACCGAAGAAACAACAACAAGGTAATGTTACAGAATAAAGCAGGAAAAGTCAAAGAAGTTGCCCAAGTAATGTCTGATATCTTCCTACTGTGGACAAAGCATGAGGACAGAGACCCATTAGCTCTCTGAGACTGCTGTTAATGTTAAAATATGTGACTGACTGCCCAGTTTCTTGAATTCTAACAGATTATGTTAATAATATACATGAAAGGAAAAAAATGCCTTTTCAAGATACAATTAACATTCACTGCATGAAATGATAGATTTTTAACTTCCAAATCAAATGAAATCCACAGGGAGGAGATACAGTACCAGGCTCACTACTGCAGAAAGCACTGGGGTAGTGCGCAGCTTCCTGAAGCTGCAGGACACATGGCTTCCTAGTTCCCTTGGAGACTGCCAGGCCAACCCAGCAAGCCTTTCCCCCAGCTGCCCCTCTACTGTGTGTGTGTATACACACACATGAAATATACTTCTTATGTGTATGATTATATATATTTATATAAATTTATAATATATAATATATACAAATAGAATCACACACATAAGAAATATGTCTCTTAGTTTTTAGTTATGTGTATCTGTGTATGCACATGTGAGCACCCAAAGTGGCCAGAGGGCGTCAGAGTCCTTAGAGCTACAGTTAAAGGCAGCTGAGGGCTGTCTGGTGTGGTGCAGGAAACCGGACTCCTGTCCTCCTCAAGGACAGAGAGCTTTCTTAAGCGCTAGGCCATCTCCTCAGCCGCAAGGATCTGAGAATCTGAGCTACTATTGCTGGTACTGAAAATTACTTAACTACGTTTGTACTTTACATCAGCATCCTGATCCCGGGATTTAAATTCTACAAAACTCAATCACGTGTGTCTCAATTATTACACTTTTAACCATCAGGTGATTCTTTGGCTACAAAACAAATACTTATAAGCCAGGAGCTGTCTTCAGTCCTTGTCGTTGATAATTTTGCTCAGTGCTGTCAATCACCTGGGCACATTATTCATTTCCCCCACAGATGAAGTTGCTGAGGTCAGGGCTCCTCCACGTTGGCTCACAGGAGCTGGGATTCTTGTGAATTTAGTCAGCCCTAGCACTAAGCTGTTAGAACTTCAGACACAGTAAATGAATAACCACATTGCTTAGGTAACATCAGGCCACAAGAACTTGTACAGATTCTCTGTCAGTCACCTGAGTGAAATGTGTACACCCATGTCTCCTAACAGAGCTCAGTCATGGAGAATCCAGTCCCAAAGAGCCTTATTTTGGGTGGAGTGGGATGAGGAGCCAAAACAAGAGTCACCCATTTGTCAGAAAGTTTCTGGTGACTGAAACTGTATCACACAAGGACTGTCTGGGAAAAGTGAAAGATGGCATCTAAAGTTTTAAGAAACTTTGCTTCCGATTGTGGTAATGACAGGAAACCATTTTCATGTTCACAGGGTTGCACATGTATAAAAAGGCAAAACTTCCTATGCTTTGAAGGAGCCTGAGAAAAGTAGGGTATTCCCACGAGCACTGCCAGACCCCAACTTTCAGAACCAGGTCCCCATCTTCTTTCATTATGATGTGGCACTGGCTCCTTCTGGGAAGCCCAGCCTCTAGTTTTTCTTATCCTCACCCCCTGTAAAGCCACAGAAGTAACCCAACAGTGTCCGCACTGGCTTGTCTTTGTTATTTAGCTGCCGAAAACCTCAGAGTCCCCTTGTCTGTGGGTCAGGCCTCATTCCTGAAGCTCAGCGTCCAGCCGCTCTGTCTGGTCCTGTCGGCTTTGCCTCAGAGCAGCCTGCTGAGCCCAGAGTCCTTTCCTACCACAAGGCCTGTTCCCTCCTGTCTGTTCTTCTTGCCCATCAGCTCCTCCTCTCCACCCCAGCCTTAGGCCCTGGTGGCTGAGCTCGGTTCATCCTGCAGGGGCCTTCAACTCCCTTCCCCCTTTTCCCTGCCAGCCCACCCTAGAAGTCGGTTTCCAGGATCACACAGCACCGACCCAGTGGATACTATAACACTTGCGCATCAACCTCAGATTCTCAGGGAAGGAACTTCATCATATTCATTTTAGGGTGCCCAGAGTGGCATCTTGTCTCCTCCCCAGACCGCATAACTCCCTTTTATGGACAAACTCTATAAACAAGTGTGTCCTTTTCCCACTGTGGCTGACCCGACCACAAAGACAGACAGAAATGTGTATAGGAGGAAACATCTCACCTTCCAGTTGCCAGCAGAGAGGTTCTGCAGGGATCCGGCAGAGCCTTCCAAGGTGGCAGGGTTGGAACTTTCTGCTAACAGAGTCAGGTACGGCTTTACCACTGATGGATGCCACAGCATCTCGACTCCCTTGGGGGACTTGGACAGTCCAGGGATAGGCCCGACTCCATCCCACTGAAAGACAGATGGCACAGGCTGAGGGGAAAGGAAACGGGTAAGCCCTCTGGCTGCTACTCATGCATTTTGCTGGACTGGGTTTTAGCTAAATAGCGATAATCTTTTCTGCCAAATTACAGCTTTTCACTCTCTAACAAGTAAAACGGTAGAGAAAAGGAAATGCTAACTTGGTCCTCTTGTGGCGTTCTCTTTTTCTTTTTCTTCTTCTTTCCCCAGCAGCTTGGTTCCGAGTCTTTGCTGGGAGACTCTTTTCCTAGTAAGTCATCTAGCTCGTTCAGTCCGAGCAGCCGGGCCTGAGGGACTTCCAGCTCCAGCCGGTATGACAGGTTCCTCAGGGTACACACACAGTTCTCCACTGTCTGAAACCCAACACAGTGTGTAATTAAAAACATCACATGAGACGACTCGGCACTGCACACACCAACAGGAAGTAAATGGAGAACGTGAAGGAAATACTGCTGACTTAGAATGTGACGTCTAAGGGGAGGAGAACTGCTCTCCAGTCTTGAGGGCCAGGGTGCAGCTGTGAAGCGTGGACTGGCTTTACACTAAGATCCACCAGGCCTGTTCAGTGCCACACGGCACTGGAGATGCTGAGGCCTCCCACGACTTCCCATCCTCCATCCCAGTACTTCCTTCTCCCTTCCCGGAAGCAGCCCTATCGCCAGGTCTTACCTCTGCTGCCCCTCTATTTCCTGTCTCCCTTCTCTGAGGAATGCCCTAATCTTTCTGTTGACATTTTGTCTTTTGCATCTGTTTTTCCATACTTTAAATCTTTAATTGGGGCTGGGGGGGGGCACAACTGTCATTCCAACTCCGATGTCTAAAGTCACGGTTAGAGTTGCCCCACCTGGCAAGTCCTCCTTCCCAACTTGCTTGTTTCTCTCAATGTCATCTGCAGGTCTTGTTTAATGAGCTCAACTAAAAACGTGGCTGTTTCTTTGGAGACACCCCCCCCCCATCCCCAGCAGGTGACTAGTTATTTTTTTCTCTCTCAGACTCATTATTGTGACCCAAGATCTACCAATGGCTTCTCCTAGCCCAGCCTAGCCCAACACCACACGGGCACACACCTTGGGACTCCTGATACTCAGCTTGGACTTGCGGTCTTTCCCAGCCCCTGGGGCAGAATTCGCTAGAATGTCACAAGAGGAAACAGGAGGGTGCAGAGAAACTGGGGTGGGGCTGAGATGGGGCAGTGGCTAAGACTAGGAAGAGAGCTCAGGGCTGTCACCTGGAAACCACACAGATCCGGGACCCATGTGAGGTCCTTCACCCATGGTTCCAGGCCTGTTGCATTGCCACATCATGCCCAACTTGTGCTGTTGAGCGAGCACTCACTCTGTTTTGCGGTGAGCAGCTGGGAGGGTACTGACCTTGCTGTCGTAGTCAGAAGTGTTCACACACGTGTGGATCACATACAACAGCGAGTCCACCAGCCCCTCGCAGGAGCGCATTTGTTTTCGTGCTTCCTCCCCGGCAGAGCTGAGGTTCCTGGATGGACAGAAATATGTGGGAGCTGCGGAGCTGAACAACTTACCCTTCAGCCATGCAGCCTGACTTTAACGATCCCTGAGAATGGGAGCAGAGAGCAGCCATTGAAAGGTGGCTTGAGATATACCCCATATGCCACTCTACCCTTTGTTCACTGAGCTAGCCCATTCCTTTAACGTGACTAGTCATTCTCTCTCCTGAAACCCAACCTTCAGTTGAGTAGCTTCTGTGCTGGTTCAGGTATAGGCTGTGGTGGTAATTCTTGGCCGCCAGCCTGACTACATCTGGAATTACTAAAAGCCAAATCGCTGGGCACACCTGTGAGGGATTTTGTCTTGACTTAATCATTTGAAGTGGGAAGACCCACTTTTAATCTGGATCTTTGAGGTGGGAAGACTAGCCTTTAATCCAGGCCACACCTGCAGGCAGCCTGTATAATGGACACGGAAGGAGGTTCTCTGTCTCTGCCTGCTTGTTCTCACGCTTGCTAGCAACTTTTTGGGATTCTAGCTATACTAAAGATCATCTGAGGCACCCAGCCTCATGAACTGGATTATATAAGTTCTATAAATTATAGTAAATTCTAATAAATCCCACATATATATGAGTATGTGTTTATATATAATACTATATTATAGATCCCATAAATATATTAAAGATTACATACACACACACAGACACACAGACACACACCCCACACTTCATTCTTTAAGTTCTGTTCCTCTAGGAGAACTCTAACACATAGTCTTTAAATGATCACCACAGATTCACCAATAACTCTTACGTCACTATTATCTTCTCTGGTGCCTACTGCCATCTTCCTGTTCCCTATTTGTATCTTCCTCACAGCTGGAGCCCAGCTCACCTTATTCCACCCTGGTTTTACAAAAGTGACATTTACCAAGGATTATAGCAGGGTTGTACCCCGGTCTGGGTACTCACTGCCTAACTGGGTAGCTGAGGAGGAGGCGGCTCACACTTCCCTGGCTCCAGGGTGGAGGGTGGGGTGCTGCTTCCCGCTGAGCACAGGCCACATGAGTGGACCCACTCAGGTCTGCTCACCTGAGTGCAAGGACCTGCTGCTTTCTTGGCTCTTCACTCCCACCCATTCCCAGACAAGGGCCTTGAGTCACAGTGCAGAGGGCTTGGGAGCTGTAGCCCAGGCTATCCCCCTGTGGCTCAAGCTCTCTGCCCCAGAGGTGTTCAGATGCCTTGTTTTTGTTTTCCGTTCAGGACTAGGACTTGAACTCGAGGCCCTGTGCACGACAGCACTGTCACATCTGTTCTGCAGACAAAGCCACTAAAGCTCATGGTTGAACTGGGGAGCAGGGCCTTCCCTGTCATTCTGCCAAAGCTCCTGCTTCATATGCCTTGAGCAAGAGGCAGGGGACAGGGTCAGATGTGAGTGGGTGTGTAAAAGTTACTTCTATTCTTCTGAAGTAATTGTCTCCGAGGCTTACTGCCTCAGTCTGCTAACCTGGGCCTACTCCTGGAAGCTTCTAGCCTCTGTACAGTCTAATCTAGGCCTAGAAATGTTTTCAGTGTCTGAGACTTAATGCTGAATAGGCTCACCCTTTCTTATTCTTTCTGATCGCTGACTGGTTGGTTCAACTCAGCCATTCTGGTTCAAAACTGCTTTCCATGCTAACTGATTCAATCTGGTTTCTCTCTTTGCCTCTTCTGAATTGCTTTGCTTGACCCGCAAGCTAACTCTAACAATTTGTTCTAATCTGACTGCGGTCTTAACCTGTGCCTAGCTTGTTCTCTCTTCTACCTGTCTCTGTAAAGTTCTCCCAATAAAACTGCCTCCTCTCCTCTTTTTCTCTCTCTGTGTTAAGTAGCTTCTCTTTCTTCTTCATGTGAGAAGTTGGGTGCATCTTATTCTGTCAAACCTTTCTCTGATTTGTCACTTTGTCTGCCACTCAATTAGACATCACTTTCAATCATGGGTGCTTCCTTATGCAAACTAACTTTACCTTCATTGTTTGGGACTAAGGTGTGTGCTAAGGGCTAAGCCATACCCATCGCAACTAGAAAGTTTTTTTTATTCCCCCAGGAGATAATACACACGGTGTGATCAAATACCCTGTAACTCTGGTAAGCAAATAAGGAATTGTTCCACAAACGTATAAGGAGAACCACAGATTTTCTATGTTAAAGGTAATAATGACTAAGGGAGCAGCATTGGGCTGACTTATTTATAGACCTCAAAAGCAACAGCTGTTGAAATCACAGGACCCTTCACATCCTGAACTTCAAGGACCATAACCGGAGTTGAAACAAAAACAAGGCTACATCAGACCTGCAGTAAGTATGTGATAATCAGAAAAACAAACAAACAAACAAACAAACAAATAAATAAACAAAACACCACTACAGGAGAAACTGTTGGAACTGCCACAGTGCCCTCAGCCAACTGGGCCTTTCTGAATAATTTACAACAGTTATATACAAACATGCAAGACAGTTGCCTTGGGGCCACCAGTCTGTGCTCACAGTGTCTCCTCACACAGTAACAAAGTCTATAACCCTAAGCTATGAAGGAGAGCCTCCACCTTTGGGGGGATGCTAGCCAGACAGCTCCTTCCACAGTCCACTGACTTATGACACACATTCTTTAATCACGTAATTAACTGGGAGGGAAGCACTTACCTCAGGCAACCTGTTGTGTTCCGAAGAACCAGTGAGGTCTGAAATTTAATTTTATGATCATCATCAAAGGAAGAGTTATTCCAACCAGAATGTGGAACTATCACAGTGTTGGTTAAGGTTGAGAGCGCGTCTCGAATGATTGTCATCTTTACAGCATCACACGAAGATAGATTCCAAAGAACCCCTGAAAGAGAAAGTTCAAGCAAGATTTATCAGAGATCCTGCATCTTTAAGACAGGAACCAACACATGAGCCCTAACTTACAGCAACCCGATCTGCCTTTAGAATGTATGAGTTAGACAAAATTTCCTTTCCTGGCATATTTTCACTCTGTTAGCAGGAAGGCCGGCTTCAGCCATTGCCCGAGTGTTGTATAGTGTATTTTCCTATAGTCACCAACAGCACAGTGTATTTTCCTATAGTCACCAACAGCACAGTGTATTTTCCTATAGTCACCAACAGCACAGTGTATTTTCCTATAGTCACCAACAGCACAGTGTGTTTTCCTATAGTCACCAACAGCACAGTGTGTTTTCCTATAGTCACCAACAGCACAGTGTGTTTTCCTATTGTCACCAACAGCACAGTGTATTTTCCTATAGTCACCAACAGCACAGTGTGTTTTCCTATAGTCACCAACAGCACAGTGTGTTTTCCTATAGTCACCAACAGCACAGTGTGTTTTCCTATAGTCACCAACAGCACAGTGTATTTTCCTATAGTCACCAACAGCACAGTGTATTTTCCTATAGTCACCAACAGCATAGTGTATTTTCCTATAGTCACCAACAGCATGGGGGTGCTGTATTTGCTTCACTTTCCTATTTAAAGTTTACACATTTTATCTTTTCTTTGACGAGCTTTATTGCTATGTGTTTGAAGACCGTAAGTGACTGCTGTTCCCTTTAGATACAGGAGAAAGGAATAAGTGACACGTGTTAACTTATTGCCGTAACTCTGTGATTTATACAGAAATGGGTTCACGTCTGAGATGCCATCTACTCCAGTGGCGCTTTCACATCAACTCGCTTTTTGAAGTAGGAGGAAGGAGGTGGAGTGGGGGGCATGGCTGCCTTTCTTTGCCTCCCAGTCTCTCGGAGCCCCACACTCCTGTTGTGTTTGTGATAAGGTGCTTCAGCAAGTCATCAGCACTGGACACGTGTGGCCTGTGGAGAGAAGGGGCTGGCAGAGTCTGCCTTTGCCCATGGGGGTGTGGTGGGTCTCTGAATATAAGTGCTGTGACCAAGAAAAGCACTGGGCCAGTCAAGACCGAACACTGCTGCTCCAGATGCTGTGACCCAGGGAGCCAGGCTGGAGCATGGGTGAGTAGCCCTTCTCTGACTGCAAAGCATAGGTGGGAGGTAGAGAGCTCTGTATCTGTGGGAGGAGAGGAGAAAGCAATGGACAGCCAGACTGTTTAAAAAAACAGAAGACCCTGACTCTATGCCCAAGGGCTGCCTTCCCTGGCCATTCTGAGACTAGAAATGTGTTTAGTAATGGAGACTGAGGCTGTGTACTGTCCCCAACCTGTGCTCTGCCAGGTCTCTGCCTGTTCTCCTCTCTCACTTGGCCTTGATTTTTAGACCTCATTGATTTGGTTTCTCAGCCTCCTTCCCCAAGGACTTTCACCCTTAGTCTTTCCCACCCACTACAAGCACAGCCTCTAAGGACTTTATCATTTGTGGTGCCTGTCTATTTGGACCTAGGCTAGTTGTCCTTTAAGGAGGGTGGATATGGTATAAAGGGGGGAGCTAGACAATTCAGAATCAGAGGTAAAGGCTTTGTTTCTGAAAGCTGATTCTTCTCACGATGACCTCTGTTTACATAGACACAAGGTCCCATTGAGAACTTTGCACGTATGTGCATATGTGCTTAGGAGTAGGACTTAACTCTACCGTCAGACTTTCTTGTTTAAGGAGTGCTTCCAGGCAATGGTTGGGCACCAGTTTGCCGGTTGGGTTTGGCCAGACTGCCTTAGGGGCAGTTAGGAAAGAAGTGAACATGCTATCTTTGCTCCATAATGGCCATCACTGCCTGTTTCTGTTTCCCATGCAAGACATTAGCTGAACATTTCTTAGGCAGAAGCACTGGAAGACAATGATAGACAAGAAAAGAGAGCTAACTCTTGGTTGGTCTGTCCTGACCAAGGAACAAGAGAAAGGAGGAAGTCAGGAGAGTGGGTTGAGGCATAGCAGGCTTCCTGCTAATGAAGTCATCACATGCAGCCTATCGTGCCAGTGTGACTACCCAGGAGCAGGAGCCAGCCAGTGGCAGCATATAGCTAGCTCACCGGCCACTGGTGGGGAAAACATTATTACCTGAAAGCACCCCTGCTGACAATTCGGAGGCGTGTGATTCCTAACATGACTGCTGCAATTCTCTTTCTGCCAAAGCCTTTCATGTTCACTTCACAAAACAGAACTCTTGGGGACAGCTTCATTTTCCAATAAGCTACTTTCTTCATCAAAGAATAAATGCAGTGCAGTCAAGTAAAATGCAAGGCAAGGCTTATGCAAAGCAACACCCACCACATCAGAGGCTGTAAGTATAACTACCCAGAAGGACAGGTGCCCTTCATTATACATAGGTGGGGTGGGGTGGGGGATTTATCCAGGACAGGCAGATAGATGTTCAGGTTCCTTGGGATAAATGGCTTGTGTAGTATCTGCATATAACCTATGCTCACTGTCTACTGTCAACTCTGTATGTATTAGCATACATACCTAATGCAATGTAAATACTATGAGAATATTTGTCATACTGTGATTTGTATTTGAATTTCTCTGCTGAATTGGTGTCCCTTGAATACGGTTCCTGTTTGCAGGTGACACTGTGGATCCATCTTACAGACAGGAAGCTAGCTCTTTATCTCCACAAGACTCTAAGCAGCCTGCTCCGGAAACTTCCGTAGAAATCACAACCAAAGAAAGAGGGTTCAGGAGGAGAAATTATCCGATCCTGGCTCCCTTGTTTTTGTTGTTTCTGTCTTCATTCCTGGCTTTCCCTCAGCTGTACTCCTGGCAACAGCCTATTTTTCATACTTGAAAAGTCTCCTGATTTTTAAAAAAAATGAACTAGAATTTTCCTTCTTCTCTCTAAGGATTCTGAGTAGCAGGTAGACTGGCATGTCGTTCTACAGTTCATCAGCAATCAGCTTGGGACTGGACACCAGATAAGTGCCCTCAAATCAACATGAGCAGACGACATCATCATCATCTGATTCATGGTGGCTTCATTCCCCCGGTGCCTAGAGCCAAGATGCCCCAACTCAATTAACTTTGCCACTTGATTACTTTATCCGTGCAGAGATGGATTTCCTTAAAAGCAGATGAACGTTTATACTTCTAAACTGAATTTGAATTTCATTAGGCATGTGTGGGCAGCTATCTAACTATCCGTTCCTTTTCACGTTTTGTTACACATGTGCAGGATTGTCAGTACTGGCATATACTTGCTGATAGATCCATTCTATCTCCCGTGTCTGTTTATAAATCTCCCCTTTGTTTTTTGCCTACCAGCTTAGAGAACAGACTGTGACTTTTCTCGAAGCAACATTCAAGTGCGCCTTTAAGGCCCACAAATGCACAGAAAGGGCCAAACAGAGCTGCAGAGCTTTCGGCAGAATCTGCTGTTGTATATCTGCTGCCGCCCTTCCCACTGGTACTGCCATCTGGCTCTAATGCTCAGAATCAGAAGGAAGGGCTCTGCCACGAATGCCCACCCCTCAGACTGCAAGGCCGACAGGATGGGCTGTGGAAAGAAGAAACGTCAACTTGTTTTGAGACGTGCAACCCTCCAGTAGATGAGCTAATTATGCTATCTTTGGATCAAATGATCAACTGGAGTGATTTATTGGTCATAAAATCAGTCTACCAGTGAGACTGAGTCTTTCATTTCTACAACCAGAATAGAAGACAGCAGCTCCCAGATGTATCAAGACTTATCAGAATGCCAAGAGCTGTGAGCCTGGTATTCTCCGTCAGCAAGGGGAGCCTCCAGCTATAACATCTGGATATAAAATTCCCTTCAAAATTATGAAATGGCATGTTCCATTACCCCCTTGTTCCCCGCCCCCTCCACAAAAAGTTAAAAGTAAGCTATAATTTAGTTTAGGAGGCTGGAGGTTTTATTTATTTTGAAGCAATTAGCTCTCTGTTTTGAGGCCCGAGATTTTACATATACAAATGAATTGAGAAGGTATTAGGGATTTCCGTGTGGATTCTAGAAAATGCTGCTGCTTCTCTATCTCAGAAAAAAGTACAGATAATCATGAGTAAGCAATAAGCAAAAGGAAATGCCACCACGGGAGATGAAAGTTTGTTTTCTTCACAAAGAATGAACAAAGTAATTAAAATACCATTCCACATAAATCCTGCACTGCAGCCTGCTGAAAGCGCTCGAGTTTAAAGCCCGCTGTATAACTAATCTAATGCCCAATTGATAGTTTTGTATTCACACTGGAAGCTGATTTTGCTGATTAATTAAAGTAATAACAACTACTTGAAAGTACATATTTAAAAGGACATTAAAAACCAAATAACATTTAAAAAGTTCTTTCATTGGCAGCGGGAATACTTAACAGCCGACAAACGTGTTTCTCTCTCAGACAGAAAGGGCCATTTTAAGCCATTTAATGTTTATATTGTATTCAGTTTATGCTCTTTCCAAATTATCAAAAATCAAGCCCGTGCACACACTGCCAGAGGAATACGCCCAAGGAGACCCAGTGGCTGCTACAAACCACTGTTCCTTCCCGTGAGCCCGCACCATCCCAGTGTGTCTTGTTCATTTCCGCAGGGCTGGAATCTGAACTGACAGTGACCAGCTAGGCCAGCGCTCTGGTCTGAGCCATGTTCCCAGCCAGTTCCTTCCTGATGTCCTTGGTCAGCTCCTTTCTCAGGATGCCCACAAGGTAACAGAACCGCCCCAGCCTCTGGGGTATGAGGAACGTCAGAGGAGCAGAGGATGACGGTAAATTATCTTCCTGTCCTGGGGCTGAGAATATCCTGAGCCAGCGGATATGCTTTGCTGGTTTTAATAGGACTGATATCCACAGGCTCAAAGGGAGCGACACTATTAGAAGGTGTGGCCTTGCTGGAAGTGTTTCACTGTGGATGACTGCTGAGGTTTCAAATGCTCGAGCCAGGCCCCATGTCTCTCTCTCCTTGCTGCCTGTCAATCTGTCAGCTGCCTGTCCAGCACCTTGTCTGCCTGCTTGCTGCCATGCTTCTCACCACACTGACAATGGATTAAACCTCTGAACTGTAAGCCAGCACCAATTAAATGCTTTCCGTTATAAAATTTGCTGTCATGGTGTCTCTTCGCAGCAATATGGACCCTAAGATAGTGGCCATGCTTCTGCTGCTTAGCCTAGACCCTGCTCTCATTCTGACAACACTGCATCCATGGACTTAGGAGAACATGGCGCTGTCACGCACACCCATCCTGAAAGCATTGCTGAAAAACACTGGAAACCATATAGTACAAACACCATGGGGTGTACAGCATTGTGTATACCCACACGGTGCTGATACCCGGCTAGGAAGGTGGGTGGGTGTGTGGTCTCTAATCCAGGACCACAGCCTGCTCTGAGAATGTCCTCACTATTATTCTCCAGCTAGCTTTCAGCTGAGGTACTCAGAACCTGCGACAGCCTCGTCTGCCTCTCTTCTGCGGCTGTCCCTGAAGGTCTTCCCTTTGCTCTGTGGCTCTGACTTTTGGGAAAACAGTATTAACAAGATGCTATGGTGACTACACTTTGCCACAGTATGGCCACCTGCTACTGCCTGCCAGTCTTAAATCTACAAACCATAAAACCTTCGACTTTTTAAACTTATACCATCTCCTCTCAACCACTATATAGGCTGAGTATTATAAAAGCCCCAAATCTGAGATAGTTTAGTAAAGTGCAAATATTTTTAAAAATCTAGTAAATTCTTTAATTTGAAGTACTCAGGATCTCTAGAATTCCAGGAAAGGGATATTCAACTTATATAGACCTGTGCTGTCTAGTACTATAGCTATCAGCTACACGAGGCTAACTAAGTAAACACTCCAAATGTGGCTAGTCCTGACTGAATTGTATAAAACATACACTAGATTATTATTGGTATAGAATCTATGCAAAATACCTCATAATTGATTAAAATGATCATCTTCTAACCACTGGATTAAATAAAATACATTATTAAAGTTAATTCCACTGTCTTTGGTTTCGTCCTTTCTTAAGACGAGCATTGGAAGACTTAGATGTATGCAGTTCCCATGACATTTTCGTGTTGAGTGCTGGTAGGCTCCAGGGTGAGCTGTATGCTCTCAGGAGGCCTTATGACAAACATGAACACAGCGTGAACACGGCATTTGCTGGAACACCACACCCCGCCCCCACAAATCCACAAAGCACGGTAGGTACCATTTGTCACCAGGGAAGCAAGTATTCTATAGAGGTGAAATGCCCAGAGCTTTGGGACTGTAAGGAAGGAAAGCTGTCCATTTGAGGCCAAATCCTAATATCACATGATACTGCGTTGTCTTTCCTGGACAGTTTTAAATTATGGCCACTTCTGTGTAGTAGGGCTGAAGGTTACTGCACTGAGTTGTAGTATGAAAGGTAGAGGTCAGAAGAAAAGGGGGTGGGGCACCCTTAGGAAATGGGGAAGAGCAAGAGAGGTTGGCTGAAATGTTGACACAGAGCTTCCTTCAGTGATGGTGAGCCGGGTGCCACATAGACTGTCAGGGGACAGTGGTTTCTGGGTGCGGTGGTGAGAGAGATAAAAAACCATCTGTGAGAACTTGGGGCTTGAAGCAGCTGCTGGTGGTGTTAAAGATGAGCCAATGGTTTGTGCATGTGTGAAACTAGGGTGCTGTTGACAGAATGAGATAGTTGGAGGGGTAACGAGGAGAGGACACCGCCATCCAAATGCCTGCCATTTGCAGCTTCCTATCAGAGCTACGGTGCCATCAGCAAATTATAAAAATGAAATGGAATTGGAATAATGGGAAGGCAATTATTATGAGTGGGACAAGAGCACTGTCTTCAATTACAGAAAAAAAATGCCTTTCTGTGGATAAATTCTGAGGAAAAAATATCATGGTGGCATACAATAATTCTCAGGCTTCTGAAGGGGTAACATCCATGGGGAGGGCCCAGTGGCCTCTAGAGCAGGCCACACAGAGCTGCTCTTGGCCTGAAGGCATGGGTCATGGCGTCTTCCTGACAGGCCTCCTGAGTGGGAGTCCTTCTCTTGGCTCAGCTGTCTCTGCCTGGCTCACCTCAGAGCTCCCTGGAATTCCCTGTACATTTAGATGCAGAGTTGGTCAGGTGTGGGAGAGCTCCCTCAGGTGTGGAGCAAGAGTGCTGGGTGTGAGGGAACAAAGGTTCCTAGAGGGAGCTGTGGAGAATGGAGGTTAGCAGCAGCAGCAGCAGCTGCCCTGGGAGGGCCAGGCACAAACACTCAATCTAAAGAGGCTTGCTTCTGCTACTCAGAGTTCCTCCCACATGAAGGTCATAAGAGGGCTAGGACTTTAGTGTCAGGTAAACATGAGCACTGACCTGTGTTTCTGAGATTTTCTAATCACAAAGGTCAGTCATACACCCTGATCTAACTACACCTAGGGGTCTCTTTATAGGATCGCATTTGTACCTCAGTGTCTTCTCTACTGAGGTAATTTTGCCACTTGGTGGGTGCTGTGAGGAGATTAACGACACCACATGGTTGTGTAGTTCAGTGTTCCCTGGAATGGTATTTCTTCAGGAAATAAGCTTACAATTTGGGGATGCTGACAGCTGCCCATGAGGGACATAAAGCTGGCTCCTTCTGTTGGAAGCAGGTACAATGGAACAGGTGAGGTACATGAGGAAAATGGGGGGAGTTAGCAGAGAGTGCAGTGGCTCACACCTCCAACCCTTATTTTGCTGGTGACATAGATTCTGACAAAGAGTGTCAAAAGAGCAAAGAGAGTTAGTTACCCAAAGAGCCACTTAAGGAAGTGGTCCTCAACTTTCCTAATGCAGTGACCCTTTAATACAGTTCCTTATATTGTGGTGACACCCAACTACAATCTATTTACATTGGTACTTCATAACTGTAATTTTGCTACTGTTATAAATGGTAATATAAATATCTGGTTTGCAGCATATCTGATATGTGACCCCTGTGAAAGGGTCATTTGATCTCCAAAGGGGTTGTGGCCTGCAGTCTACTCTCCCCTGACTTGTGTGTCCAAGGACACTTTCTCATCGGTACCTTCACTAGATCATCAGCGGAAGCTTCGAGACAAGCGAGCAACGCTGGAAGCTGTAGGGCATCAGCAGGGGCCGAGATGGGAACACGGTGGATTTGGGGTCTCCCCGTGTGTGACCACCTTCCTCATATATGTAGGCTGTCAAGGCTACCGAGGGAGTGCAAATTCTCCTCTGCCCAATGCTAGCTGACCACGTTTTCTAAGTTGACTTTAGTTTCCCACTTGGCTGCCTCGTTCAGGCATAAGAGCCTAGTATTCCATGCACAAGGGTGCATTAGGCTCAGACTGACTCCTGACAGACTCAGAAGACTAAAGTCACACTGCAGGGAGCTGAAACTTTAGGATTGTGCCAGGTCACTAGCTTGACATGCGTGTACTAGAGTTCTGGAGAGCTCCTTATAATACGGGGTAAAATCCAAGTAATTAGGATCCTGAGATTCCCTTCTGTTGCTGCCTCCATAGAAGGGGAAGTATCTGAAAACAGGCATTCGCATGCCTGAGTTGCTTCTGTTTAGCATCTCAGTAGCTTGTGCTGGGTGAGGGGAGACTTCAGCCTGTGTCAGGACTTCCCTGCTCCTGAGTTTCTCACCTGGGATGCAGGGTGCTCAGGCAGGTGTGTTGCTGGAGAACAGCTATTTCTTCAGGGAGTTTTCAAGTTCTAAGTTCTTTATGCATCAAGAGCTGCCCATCTATAATGAACTATTTTGGGATAGTACCAATTATACTTATTATTTTTTTTTGTCATTTTCTCATTACAAATTTTTATGGCTTGAAATGAGACAGAGAAAGAGGGAGGGTGGCTGGAGACTGGTGATGAATGATTTTATTATTATTGCTATAAGTAGAGCAGGTGGTAAGGATTCTCACTAATTATGGCTGGGAGGTGGGAAGGGCTGTTGCTGAATTTCTGAAAATAACATGCACAGCTTCTAATAGCTCAAGTGGTCCAGAAAAGCAGGAATGTAACGGATGCCTCCTGTCTAGATCAGGTAACAAATGGCTGTATAGAAGGTATATTATTGAGGTCAAAGAAACAAGAACAGAAGTTTTCATCCTGCAATCATATGGCTCTTTATATATGAATGACCAACTCTTGTGCGGACTTACTGTTTGCTAAACCTTTGCCTGGGTCACCTGGTTTTCCTTAGTTGGTATCTTTAAAAAAATTAACCATAACTTAATAAGAAATATGGAGCTGGCGACAATGGAGGGTTTGAATGTCAAATTTCAGAACCGTCAGTGTGGAAATGCTCTATTAGCTATTTGGATGAATAATCATGTGCTAACTTGGAAAGAGCTCAGCGTATTATCACTGAAGAACAAAAGCTATTCTCTGGTATTTAACACTGTGTCCTGGGGAGAGATGACAGTGGGAGAGCTTTGGGAGCCCTAGTTCATTACAAGGTAGGTCTCCAGTTCCTAGTTTAACATAGGGTGTTCTCAGAATGTCCAGTAAGTTTAAATTCATATTTCCTAGCTCAGAAATACAATTTAATAATCTCGAACAAATGATTTGATCCTATTATATTTAGTGACAAGATGCTTCCTTGGGATCACAGCTGTGGCCCAGAAGACACCGAATGCACAGACCGTAGAGGGACGGGGCCGAGGGACTCTGTGCTGTTTTGTGTTTAAGCACAGGAACAGCACACTGCCCGTTGGGGGCCGGAGATGAACTAAAGCACCCATGCACACAGCACTAGGTACATGAAAAGCACAGAATATTTCACTGTGGAAAAATGTTCAACACAACGAAAGAAACACAAGAATCATGCTATGTGTCAGAGAACCATTTTAATTAGCAAAGACAACCATACTGTCTTGGGGGAATAATCTTGGCAAAAAGTTTTCCTTTTTTTCCATGAAAGTGCAAATGTGGCCAAAAAATACAAGGCCCTGGGCAGTTATTACATTTAAAGCAAATGCAAACCATCTTTTTCAGAATAGTTAAAATTTCTTCACTTGTACAGTAAAAACTGCCAAATGGAAACAAGGAGAACAAAGGGGAAAGACTTTGTATTTAATAACTAGGTTGAATTACTTAATATTATGAACAGAAGACCTACTTTCTAGAGAATAGTAATTTCTTCAATACTAGCAGTTTAAATTCAAGTTTGTTGGCCTTAAACATTTTGACTCTACATTGATTTTATTATCACCAACAAACTCCTAGTCCACATCTACAAAGGCCAAATATCAAGCCCAGAGCCAATGTCTCTGTGGATGGCACTGGCTCAGAACCGAAAGTCAGACAGATAAGGCTCTATTTCAGTGAGGGTTTCTCCGAGGGAGGGAGGGGAGTTCAGAGTACAGGTTCTCTGGTAAGAGGGGTCCTGGAGGTTGGTCATAGGGCAGAATTGGTCGTTGGGGCTATTCTTAGGCAAAGCGAGCTCTCCAACATTTGTTGTGTTCCTTGCTTTCTCACTCACAACAAATGCATTAACTTTAACACTCAAGCTTGTGCTAAGAAGTTACACACGTCTGCTGTTCTGACCAATGCAAATACACAGTGGAGTTGTCGATACAGAGACTCATGGCTGATCAGACAAGATGAATTTTGAGACCCACTTCAGACCCTTTGTGATTGTACAGTTCAAACGACTTGTAAGGGTCTGCTCTGGAGGAGGGCTAATGGAAGGACTTAAGTATCTCCTGATGCTCTCTGGCTCGAAGACAGCAGGGCTCTCTTTTGCTTACATATTTCTTCTAAATGACCATCAGGTAAGTCCAGTTCAACTGAATGTTGCAACTGAGAAATGGAAGCAACTAACTTTATTTTCTCCCTAGGTCATGGGCTTTATCGTATACAAACACAAGCAAGCAATTTTTCTAGATGCACAGTATGACTTGGTAGTTTCATATTAAGCAATGTTTACACAGATATCAAGCTGAAACCAATACCCTTTGGGAACTGGAACTGTTTCTTACATCCTCTGCATGTGAGATCTGAGGAATACATTTTCATATCGATCATTCATTATTTCCTTTGATCATTTTAGATTGATCATCCCCTTTCCAAAATTTTGAAAGGACCATCCCATCAGCAACCATTCCATGTCAAATGACTCCTGCCAACAATACGTGGTTGTAAGATGATTCTTGATTTTCTCTACCATATACATATGTTTGAAAAAAAAAAAGTTTCTTAAAAGTCAAAAAAGCTTTAGGCAGAAAGCTTTGGAAGAAATACCAGAAGGTGTTTATAGTTTTGCATTGGAAGACTGCATAGGATACAGCTGTTTCTGAACTACATTCCCCATGTCCCTCTTCAAGGCCAGGATCCACATCTTAGGAAACCCTTCCCTACACAAAAGGAAGTGTACGGCCCACAGGGGTGATGAAACAGAGGCAGGCACCCAGGCGAGCATTGGGCCAATGTGCTCCCCAAGCACAAGGACATGAGCCCTTCTCACGTACACACTTGTCTACTTCAAACTAACCTGACCTACCTTTAAAAAAATCAGGGAAAGGAAATCATGGGACTCTGTGTACTTTCCTTCCTGTTTAACATTAGATCTTATAAATTCTTTGAGGTCTACTCAGGAAAGACAATATAAGAATTTCACGTATAGCATTTGAAATGTAAATGAAGAAAATATCTAATAAAAAAAAAAAGAATTTCATGCAAGGAAAAACTTAGCATTAAAAGTCCAGAAAGGCCTTATTTCTTCTGTGAGAAATTAATGAGGGAAAAAGAGAAAACACACATGAGGGATGTCAGGACCACCGTGAAACATGGGCTAGTTAAGCAAGAGTCCAGATCCGCACATCAGCTGACATGTTAGAACACTGCAAATGCCTTCTGGGAGCACGGCCTCCCCAGCTGTGAGCAACAGCTGGCCCCACCCACCTGCCCAGTACTTCATCTATCACTTACAGCTCTGCTTCCAAGGCCTTCTCAATGTCACCCTGCAAGGGCACAGTCTAGACTGTTCCAGCCTTGCCTTAGACAGGATCATGCTCTCTACCCACCTGTAACAAGCTCCCTTACTTCTGCATCAATGGATTTTCTTAACAGTCGCAGCAAGGCAGGGATTCCACCAACGTTCTTCATTGCTATTTTATTTTCGTCTGTTGACTTGCCAAACACAAGGTTTCGAAGGGCGCCACAAGCATTCTTCTGAACTTCCAACACCCTGTGGTCCAACAGGTCGACCAGATGCTTGATTCCCCCTAGCCTGTACACCTGGAATGAAAGTTAGGTACCAGGCCTGAGTGATATGTGACAGACTGACGGCTGCACGGTGTGCTACGGTGAGATCGTGGGATACACCCGCTGGAAATTCTAAGGATAGTCTCTAAGAGAGCAGAGCGCTCCTTTCCTGTGCACAGGGCTGAAAAGGAGAAGGGAGATCTGGGGGACTGGTACCTGCACACATTCCAGGCACTGGCATGCACACGGGGCCTGACACTTTTCCTGTAGGAATGTGTGTAGTGAATTCATGCAGCCCACAGACACTCAGAGGCCACACAGCAAGGATCCCTAGACCCAGTTCTCCAGGCTACCCGCCTCACAACCTCTCTTCCATCTGTGACTTCTTCAGTATTTACTTTCGGGCTGCTAGGCTTTCTTTACATCCACCTTCAGTTCTGTAGCTGTTACGTTGTTTTACATGTTGAGCAGATAATAAATGTTACTTTGGGAGGATAAGGCCTGAAATATTAAAAGAATCTGCATGCTACTGAACACTGGCCAATAACTAGTAACCCACCATTCCCATAAACACTTGTCCTGACCAGAACCTCGTAAGATACACGAACTCCTTAGTACGGTAAATGCAGTAATCTTTTATCTAATAGAGTCTTTGAAAATATTTCTAAAGCTCAGATTAAATTGATTTTTGCTTCATGGTTTATAAATATGCTAACTAAGTGGATGAGCTTTGACAAGGCTGAAAGCACTCCAGACAGTACGTTCTGCTAGGTTTTCCTGTGAGGCAATAAAATGTAGTCAAGAAGTAAAAGAGAATCTGAAATTAATACCACTTCAAAAGGAAATGTTATTTTTTAATATTTTTCATTGTGCTAAGGATTGAACCTAGGGCCTTGCAAGCGCATACCGTACCACTGACAATATCCTCAACTCCTAGTCATTTAGTAATTATTTTTATTTTTATTCTTTTCTTTGATTTTTTTTTTAGCATTTTTTTTTACAAAATAAAGAACTTTATATCACAAATAGTAGTGAAAGAGCAAACACATTGGAATAAATGCATGCTTGTAATCAAGTAATTATTATGACATCACAAACAAGTACTGTCTTATATGGAGCGAGGTTCTCTCTTCAGTTTCTTTTTGGAGGCATTTAGAGTTTTCCTCTTACCACTGCTTTCATTGTGTCCCATGAGTTTTGGCATGATATGTTTTCATTTTCATTAAATTCTAAAAAGCCTTTAATTTATTTCTTCCTTGACCAAGTTATCATTAAATAGAGTGTTCAGTTTCCATGTATATATGTGTTTTCTGTTGTTTCTGTTGGTATTTAAGAGCAGCCTTAGTCCGTGGTAATCTGATAGGATGCATGGGATAATTTCAATCTTCTTGTATCTCTTGAGGCCTGTTTTGTGATCAATTATATGGCGAATTTTGGAGAAGGTACCGTGAGGTGCTGAGAAGAAGGTATATTCTGTTGCTTTAGGATGAAATGTTCTACAAACATCTGTTAGATCCATTTGGTTCATAACTTCTGTTAGTTTCACTGTGACTCTGTTAAGTTTCTGTTTCCATGATCTGTCCATTGCTGAGAGTAGGGTGTTGAATTCTCCCACTATTATTCTATGGAGTATGATGTATGCTTTGAGCTTTAGTAAAGTTTCTTTTATGAATGTGGGTGCCCTTGCATTTGGAGCATAGGTGATCAGAACTGAGTGTTCATCTTGGTAGATTTTTCCTTTGACCAGTATGATATGTCCTTTCTTATCTTTTTTGATAACTTCTGGTTGAAAGTTGATTTTATTCGATATTAGTATGGCTACTGCAGCTTGTTTCTTGGGACCATTTGCTTGGAAAATTGTTTTCCAACATTTTACTCTGAGGTAGTGTCTGTCTTTGTCACTGAGGTGTGTTTCCTGTATGCAGCAAAATGCGGGGTCCTGCTTATGTATCCAGTCTGTTAGTCTATGTATTTTACTGGGGGAATTGAATCCATTGACGTTAAGAGATATTAAGGAAAAGTGATTGTTACTTCCTGTTACTTTTGTTGTTAGAGGTGGAATTATGTTTGTGTGGCTATCTTCTTTGGGGTTTGTTGAAAGATCACTTTCTTGCTTCTTCTAGGGTGTAGTTTTCTTCCTTGTGTTGGTGTTTTCCATCTATTATCCTTTGTAGGATTGGATTTTTGGAAAGATATTGTGTAAATTTGGTTTTGTCATGGAATATCTTGGTTTCTCCACCTATGGTAATTGAGAGTTTTGCTGGGTATAGTAGCCTAGGCTGGCATTTGTTTTCTTTTAGGGTCAGTATGATATCTGGCCAGGATCTTCTATTCTAGCTTCCATAGTCTCTGGTGAGAAGTCTGAAAGGTCTTCCTTTATATGTTACTTGACCTTTTTCCCTTATTGCTTTTAATATTCTTTCTTTGCTTTATGTATTTGATGTTTGGATTATTATGTAACAGGAAGAATTTCTTTCTGGTCCATTCTATTTGGAGTTCTGTAGGCTTCTTGTATGTTCAGGGGCATCTTTCTTTAGGTTAGGGAAGTTTTCTTCTATAATTTTGTTGAAGGTATTTACTGGCCCTTTAAGTTGGGAATCATCACTCTCTTCTATACCTATTATCCTTAGGTTTCATCTTCTCATTGTGTTCTGGATTTCCTGGATGTTTTGGGTTAGAAGCTTTTTGTTTTTTTCATTTTCTTTGACTATTGTGTCAATGTTTTCTATGGTATCTTTTGCACCCAAGATTCTCTCTTCTATTTCTTGTATTCTGTTGGTAATGTTTACATCTATGACTCCTAATCTCTTTCCTAGGTTTTCTAACTCCAGGGTTGTCTCCCTTTGTGATTTCTTTATTGTTTCTATTTCCATTTTTAGATCCTGGATGGTTTTGTTTCTTTCCTTCTCCTGTTTGATTGTGTTTTCCTGTAATTCTTTAAGGGATTTTTGTGTATCCTCTTTAAGGGCTTCTAGCTGTTTACCTGTGTCCTCCTGTATTTCTTTAAGGGAGTTATTTATGAGCTTCTTAAAGATCTCTATCACCATCTTGAGAACTGGGAGAACCCAATTCTCCCATCTCTATGGTGGGAGAATTGGGCTTTGATGGTGCAAAGTAACCTTGGTTTCTGTTGCTTATGTTCTTATGCTTGCCTCCTGCCATTTGATTATCTCTAGTGCTACCTGCCCTTGTTATATCTGACTGTCCTTCCTGTGACCTTGGTTGTGTCAGAACTTCTCAGAGTTCAGCTGTCTCTGTGATCCTGTGATTCTGTGATCCTGTGATTCTGGGATCCTGGGATCCTGAGATCCTGGGTGTGTCAGAGATCCTGAGAGTCAAGCTGCCTCTGGACCCTGAGATCCTGGTGTGACCAAGCTCCTGGGCTCCTGTGGTCCTAGGCGTGTTAGAGAGTCTGGAAGTGGAGCTTCTTCTTGGTGTTGTGGGACTGGCTGCAGAGTTAGTGCCCAGTGTCTGCTCAGGGCACCTCTAATCCTATGATCCTGGGTGTGTTAGAGTGCTTGGGAATGGAGCTTCCTCTGGGTGATGTGAGACTGGCTACAGAGTTTGCAGCCCAATTATTTTTATTTGTACATTTTACATGTATGGATGTTTTGCCTGTGTGTGTGTATGTGCAACATGTGTGTGCAGTTCCCACAAAGACCAGAAGAGGGCACTGAATCCTTGCTAACTGGTATAACAGATGCCTGTGAGCTGCCATGTAGGTGTTCCAAATCAAACCTGGGTCCTCTGGATAAGCAACCAATGCTCTTACCTGCCGAGCCATCTTTCCAGTCTCCACTCCCTCCCCAGGCATTTTAAAATAGAAAGCAAGCCAGCTGCTAAGTGGAAGGCACAGTGTGCCTAGGTCATGAGGGCTTTGGGGAGCATACCTCCATCTTCACTTTGTTGTCACCAAAGCACAGATGCTGCAGGTAGGCTGCGGCATTTGCCTGGACCGATGGGAACTGGTGCTGCAGCATGTGAATGACTTCTGGCAGCTCAGGGTCACGCCAGGCAAACTCCCTACGTGGAAGAGACACAGCATCAGAAAGGAGGAAGGCCATATTTCTGATAGGAGGAAAAGTTCAGCAAAGGCAGGCATGAGAAGTTACAAAAATCTTAATGTTATCTATTTGAAAGTAATTTTTCCAATCAATGTTTGCAGAGGCTGAAATGCTTGTGATCTTAAGGAAATCATAGTACACAGACACAGAGAAAGGGTCAGGGGAACAAAAGGGATTCTCAATATGGGTGGTTTTCCACTTCAGTGTTCTTCCTCCAGACTTTAATTTTCTGCCTTTCTACTTAAGAATGCAGTAGATGCAATGTACAGGTACACAAGTGTGATTTAGCTGAGTGAGATATCACCCCCGAGGACAGGAAAGCCTGATGGAAAGGACAAAGCTGTTACCACAGATATGGTGGGAAATCATGGTGATTGTTCAGAAACCTTAATAATCATAGTTGCTGTGATCATGAGACAGAAACACAGAGGAGTGTGAAAAAGAAAAAAGGAAATTGTCAGAAATGCTATGTCCAGGGAACACCACCTCTGAACCTTCCTGACCTTTATATTTTCTAGAATGTGTAGAGACAGGAACACAGTTTCTGTGTCAGACTCTCTCCCAGCTGTGATATCTTTCTTACTCCCTGATTCCATATGATATGTGCATATGAGAGACCAGGGAGCTGGTCATAGCTAGTGAATGGCTGGGTAGCATCTGTGCATCATCTCTACCATGTTGTTGTATAATGATATGAACATACATTTACCCTTGATATAGATTATTTTATACTTTCTTTTCTGGTAGCATCACACTGTCACAATTTTATGATGTCATCTGACCAGCCTACTGTTTAGGATTTTTGCCAACATGCCTATTTTACATGAAGAAAATAGTTCACATAATAACAAATATGTAGACTCCCACTAGGGCTGCCATTAAACTTTAATGAAAATAATGAATTCACACTGAGTAAAGTGATAAAAACTACTTTTCATATTAATAACCAGTTGACTATTGGTGAGTTGTGCTTCTGTACATGGACACTAACTAATAAATGCCATTTATAGTAGGCCATTTGGAGGTCTCCCAGTTCTCCACCAACGGTCAACTGTGATGTAGTTATATATATCACAGATGGAATGAGACCTGTCAACAGGAATGAATTTACTGGTATACTCAGTAGTGTGCACTGACTTTTTGTTTTAAGCAAAAGAACCCAGATACCATAGTACACAATACAAGACACCACTGAAATGAGCAAGCAAAGGGAACAGTGCTAACGGGGATCTGAGCAGTAACGGCCTACAGAACAATGGGTGCACTGAAGATTTCTTGAAAATTATAAGAAAAAACTTTCAAGAGCATGGAAATATTTTAAATCTTTTTTTTCCTTCTTTGTTCTTTCGACTCAGGGTCTTACTCTCTAGCTCATTCAGGCTTTAACTCCAGACAAGCCTCCCCACCACCCACCCCTGCCTACCCGGAGTTTATAGAGCCCAGAGTCACATGGATTGGGAAGGCTCCAGACATTGACTTTCCAGTCTACTTCAAAGGGCCATTTCATTTTCATACCTCTACATATTCACAAATGACACCCATCAAGTGAGCATCTGGTGTATCCCTCGTAAGCTATACTAGGGCCCCATGTGCCCTTCCTGGCAATGGCACAAGTTAGCATTTATTTATCCCCATCATTTACCAACACTGCTCCCGCTGAGGCTAGCACTACTGAGTATCACTGGATATAGACAAGGAACTGGGTTTAGTATGGAAGTGGAAGTTAGAGAAACACGTAGTCTAAGTGTTCCTCACTAACGAAACTAGAAAGTAGACACAAGTTTGAAGTGGGGAAATAGTCTCTGCTGGGCAGACAGATGATCTAAGAATTGTCCAGAAACCTCACAGTGCTCATAGCTACGCCAGTTTGCCTGGATCCTAGCCTCAGAAGGGGGGAGATGGGATCCCCACAGAGAGCCGGCTAGCAGACTCACCACTTCAGTGAGAGCTTGAACAAGGCGAATGGGACACTGAAGAGGGTTCCAAGCATGAGCCCTCAGCCCCTGCCTGCATGCACTCACATCTATGTGCACCCCCACACATGTAGGCATGCATACACATGGTATGCATGCCACACATACAGATAAAAAGTAGAAAACATCGTAAGAACTGGAGTTCTACTACTTGGGCTGAAACTCTAGGCATGTCTTCAGTCACTGATATTTTGGAAGTCAGCTAAGTATTCAGGGCACAGTTCCCTCATCTGTAAAGTAAGAGAGGTCAAACTGTTATCTCTGTCTGACTTAGCGAAGGCTCTAGAAGTTAAGTGTGATGGTGTACAGTTAGTAACAATCACCTCTAAAAAAAATGAGGCTTTCCAAGGAGGAACATTTTCTGTAATAGCCTCCCTTTTCTACACTCAACTGTGTTAAACATTTATGATTTAAAAAACAAACAAACAAACAAATAAACTTTACAGTCTATTGTGTGAGGTTGAGCTGTAACTGACAGAGTGCTGGAAGTGTGGCCTAATCCTTTCTCATGACTCACATTTATTGTAAACATTTTTTTTCCCTTTAAGCGGAACAGTGATGGTTAAGATTTTCTGACATTTCTGAGAGCCAGGAGGACCAGAGAGCAGAAGAGTAGCTTCCAGCAGGAGCAGGGCAATGGCTGGCATCAGCATCTCTGACTTAAGTTCAGCAGAAATTTATCCTGGGAAGACTGCTTTCAGCTCCGTGCTAACTGGGCAACATCAATGCAAGGGTTTTGCTTACTCATAACTTGAGCCTTGACTTTAGTTTTTAGCTCTGGCTTTGTATTTCTGATGTTTCATAAACTACTACAAAACTGAGAATCGTAACACAAGAATGAAATCCTTGAGGAGATAGTACACAAAAAATCCTACAGCTACCTGGCTTTTTGCTTAGAATCGGTACAACACTGGGTTAGGAGTGGGGTGAGGACACTGGAGGAGGTCGGGATAGACTGGTGCTAAGAAAGTCAGAAGGTACAGACAGGGCATTCAGAAGGGACTGGTAGGTGCAGGCCAACTACTGTATGGCAGAGTTGAACACACAGTAGGTAATGTTTACTCAGACTTGTTGGAGTATAGATGTGAGTATCTCAGAATTTAAGTCACAAGCCCATGAAGGCCTATGAGCAGCCAGGGCTAAGCCACAGAATTAGGTCAATTGATATTCTAGGCTAGAACACATCTGAAATAGAATTCTTAAAGAGCAAGATCAGCACTGGCTGTATCAACAGGATCTGCTCGTAACTTAGTTATCTGCCATAGGAAACTTAGTACTCAAGCAAGAAATCATCTAATCCAGGTTTCCTTGTTCACAACAGCCAGCAGCAGATAACCAAAAATCTGGAGATGTTGTGACAAAAAGCAACACTACAAACAAAACCAGAGGTGTTCCTGATCCCAGATATTTCAGAGGAAGAATGTGAGATTGCTCCATTTGTGTTCAAAGACTTAAAAAAGAAAAGAAGAGGAAAGAAAGGAAAAAAGAAGCTGGGTGTGGTGGTGGTGGAGCCCCAAGATACCAGCAGATGCAGGACTCTTTTAGGGCAGTCTTCGAGTTTCAGTGAGACCCTATCACAAAAGCCAACCACACCAAAAAGAAGACCATGATGTGGTGAGTGAGTAGTCAGGGACATGAAAACTACAGAAAAAGAACCAGGGTGATGTTTAAAAAAAAAAAAAAAAAACAAAGAAGAGAAAAAGAAAAGAAAAAGGCATAAGCCAAACACACTGAGGTTATAGTAAAAGGCACATATGTGTGAAGACAGTATGGGAAGCTCTCCAGCCAACGGGAGCTCGCGCACGCTCACGACCACGGGGCGACTTTAATACACGGGACTAGACTCTCAGAAGGAGAAGAGGGGGTGTAGGACAGTAAAGAATTTAAAGAAATAAAAGCTGATTTTTATTTTCTAATTTTGGCAAATCCATCAATGTACATTCAAAGACTCTCAGATTCCCGATCCGGTCAGATGCAGAGCCCCACACTTAAGCTCCTCGTAGCAGAACTGCTGAGAGCGGAGGGGAACAAAGGCAGCCGAGAGAGAGCAAGGATGACAGAATGAGAAGAGTACAATAATGTGTTATTTCTCACCAAAAAACAACAGATGTCTGAAGACAATGAATAACACCTTTTAAAGTACTGAAAGAAAAAAAAAATTCACACTTGTAAATCCTGAATTTTATATGTAGCAAAAAATATCCTGAAAATCAAGACAAAACCATTTAAGATAAACTGAGGCTAAAAGAACTCAAACCAAATTCTTCAGGCTGCTGGAGGTGAGACAAGATGGAGGCCTGGGTATGTGGGAAGGGTGAATATTTTAAAATATCTGCTTTTATTTCTTCCATAATGACCATTTTTCAGTAATAACACTAGATTCTGGGTGTTCAAGGGCCAGCTGGAGGAGGCCAGCATGAAGGGGCGCCACCTTCCACACGGGATGCTCTCTCCCGAGTCTGTGCAGAGAAACTATTCATATAACTGATAACCTTAATTTCCAAGCTGAGACCCTTTGGTTTTTTTGCTTTTAAGTCACAGCTGGGCCTGGAGGCATGAATCTGCAATTCTAGCATGAAGATGTGAGAGAGACCCCAGCCAGCCCGAGCTACACAGCAAAAGCCTGTCTCTAAAAGACTAAAATCCACCGCAACAATGAAAAACAAACAACACCCACCAGACCTAAAAACAAAATTCGTACAGACTCCCTTTACACGGTAAACATCAACAACTCCCAGTCACAGAGAACGAACGTGTCGGGCTAATTATGTAGTAAAGACAGTAACGTTGAGGCTAATGAAAGCACTACCATTGTTATTTTCACAGCTGAGGAATAGCAGTTGTCATAAGCCTCTGATGCTGATTTGAATACTCAGTCTTCATTCATTGGGATTCCAGGGTCAGCTACAGTAAACATACCTGTCACCGTAGAACGACCTCTGCTCATCTTACAAACAGAACTGAGCGGCAGCTGCACGCAATCAGAGCTTGCCGTAACAGTTCATGTGCTAGACTATGACATTACCATAGCACAATAGCAGAGTGTATTACCATCCACGAAACTTTTGTTTTCAGTGAATCAGTTCACCCAGAGGTCAAAGCTGAGGCCTTCAGAGCACATCTTCAACAGGAACTCAAATCACTCCTCCCTGTTCCCACAGGCAGCTGTTATTATCTTGCAGGTGTAGCTAGGGTATCAAATTACCCTGAATTATGCATGAGTACTTTGGGGGAAATTCTGTATGTGCTGGGTACCACAGAATTTTGTCATTCTGAAGATTTTGGAAAATTAAGAATTTTTCTGACAATAATATATAAGGTACTATAATAAACAATAAAAAACTCTATTATAAAATGAAAAGCCCTTATGATAGCACAAAGAGGGAAACCAGGACTACAAAGCCAGACTGTATGCCTAGGTCCGAGGCAAAGTCACGCCACAGCTTCAGTTCACCAGCAGCCTCCCAACCATCTGAAGCCCCTTGACTCGCTCGGCGGTGAGAAGCTCACTGAGTGTAGCTCAGTCATTAGAATACGTTGGTAGGCTGTTAGATTCAAATGGATGATTATAGCAACTTCCCAGTGAGACAATTGTGGGTGGAGAGTGAATGAAATCTTGCTAATAATCTATGCCTTAAAATAACACGAAAGTTGTTCAAAACTTAGTAATGATTCTGTTCTTTCAGAAACGAAGATTCTTTTAGTTTTGAAACATATTTTCTGAATGTTTGAAATGGCTTTCACTAAAAAGGAGGCCAGTTTTCAAGACTCAGTAAGTACCAAGTGGCTGTGTGGCTGTGTTACCATGTAAAGTATCAGCTAGGTGGCCAAACAAAATAAAACAAGAATACATACATACTTACTATCTGACAAATAATTTTTGTTTGTGAGATAAGAATTTCTTGTATGTTCTCTTCTTCTAAATGGTGCAAAACTTCTTCTTTTTGTTTTAAAAGGATTTATTTATTTATTATATGTAAGTACACTGTAGCTGTCTTCAGACACACCAGAAGAGGGCATCAGATCTCATTATGGATAGTTGTGAGCCATCATGTGGTTGCTGGGATTTGAACTCAGGCCCTTCAGAAGAGCAGTCAGTGCTCTTAACCGTTGAGCCATCTCTTTAGCCTGGTGCAAAGCTTCTTAAAGGATCTCATTGCTAAAAGCTCTACCTATCACTGACTAACTCAATTGGAAATGTACACTCATCTTTTAAATTTAGGATTAATATATGAACTTTCTGAGCCATATAAAGGGGTGTGTGTATGTGTGTGTGTGTGTGTGTGAGATCCTTCTCAGTCTCCTAACTCACACAGGCCTGCCCAGGTAGCTGCTGGAGTAAAATACCTACATGATGAATGCTACACACATGCCCACAGATCTGTGTGTTTTCAAAGCTGTAATTAAAGTACGGAAAGAAGCAATCAGCTTTAAAAATGAAGTCAGCCTCAGTGACCTACATGGGTGGAAGTAACAGAGATAAGGAATTACTGATCCTATCAGAGTTGACAGGTTAAGAAGACAAAAAAGGTAGAAGTAGTTAGTGTGATATGGTGTGCGCCGTGGTGTCCCTCTGGTACTTGCCTGGGGTCCTTCTGAATGCTGTCTATTGATGGGGATCTTGTGGCACCGTCATCAGCTGGCCCTGTGTGCTGCAGCCTGTTATAGCTGCACTCTTGGACTCGGTACTGAACTGGCCTGTAGGGCTCCGCATAGGTAGCTGCTGTGTTCAGGGCATAGTTATTTCTTTGGTATGTAAGGGTGCTTCGCTGGCTGGATGTCCTTTGTAGATTTCCAATACCTACTGCAAAATCAACGTTTGGGGAAAGGTTAGTATGTTCTTCACAGAGTCGCACTTTTCAAACATACAATATATATATTTTTACTTTTAAATAGGATTAAACATTTGGCAATTGCATTGGCTGTTTATTTTTGGATTTCATAAACCTAGCTTAAGAACTAAATGAGGCACCCAGAAAAGAAAGCCAATGAAGCCAGGAGTCTGCTTATGGGCTTGGCTACATTAAGATTTAGGAAATTAAAATCTCAGTAAAATTACAAGACATTAATCTCAGAAAAAAAAATGGTATCATTTCTTAATTCTAATTTAGTGATTAAAAACAAGGTTTTTGCTGAAATTTATAAATAACCCTTCAAGCTTTTAAATGTTCTGTTTCTTTCCTTCTATATCTGTGGATCTTGGTAATATTGGAAAAAAAATCTATGTCACAAGAAAGATAGATTTAAATTCTATGGCTTTTTCCAGAAATTATTAAATGATCTGATGTACAAAGCAGCTGTGTGCTGCACTGAATACTTCTCTCCTAAGAAAGGAGGCGCATCTCTCACTGCTGGTCTCAGGAGTCTTTCTGCAATCAGTCCTCTTAGAGGAATTCCCGCCAATAGTCAGAACATAGGAACCTCCCTTCACTGAGACCCTTCAGTGGGCAGAACTGTCCATCTCTAGTAAAGAAACAATACAGTCTTCTCTCCTCTAGAGACGTGCCTGGGAGGGCTGTCACTGCTGACCGGGCTTCAGTGGTCATACTGTAAGATTTAGGGTTTCCTGAATGCTAGAAGCTACCTTTGAGACCTCTCAAGCCATCTTGCAGCACCTCTGGCAATGGATACCACAAATGTACAGTTTCTGGCTTCAGATCTAGCAGAACCCGAGGTGTAAGAAAAAAGGTGAGGACTGGGTGCGAGGCTCAGCACCCTGTTTATTAAACACACTCTGACTGCACTCTCTCCTGGTGTGAGTCTCTCACAGGAAATCCCACACTGAAAAAGAGTGACGTGGAGTGGTCTTCACCTCCAGGTCTGCTAACCGACAGCAAGTCCCTCATCTGGATCATTTCAAAACTTGCTTCTGGCAACGAAAATCACACAGAAGTATTTCAGCAAATGGTTGCCTTTCTCTACATGATATAAGGCTAATTTGAGGGGATCATATTTACAGTTTTACAAATGTGTCCCTAAACTAACAGCATAATTCCTACCTTCATTGGATTACACTATTTTAAAAATATTTTACCCCTAAGTATGTGCTAAACGAACTTCTGTTTTACCGTTTGTGATTTGCTGTCACAGCTGCTTATCTGACAACTAAAGGTGCGACACGATTTTCTTCTAATGGAGAACCCATTCTTAATAAAATCTCTTTCCTGTTGGGCCAAGGAGATGAGGGAAGCAGGACATGGGGCCCACCTGAGCCTGTGCGATACAATGCTGTCTGTGACCCCTGGAGCTCCACGGTCCCGTGGTTTGGGCTGCGGTACACTGGACTGTAGTAGGTCCTCCCTTCATAGATAGGAGTGATGTGCAAGTCAGGAGACACAGCTGAACGGAGCTCTTGCCCAAGCTGACTATGCTGACTGGCATAGGAACTCCGTAAGCCTAGAAATAGGAACGTGGCACCATCAACAACGGAGAAAATCATGGTAAGCTTAAAACTCATACCCCATTCAAGTCCTAATCAACAGGACAAGTGTGAGTCTGAAGATAAAAACTGCTCAAGTTTTACAGAAGGAAGGCCTGGTATGAAAAGGACTCTGTATGCTATGTGTTTTTCAAAAGAAACTTTCTTGCTAGCAAGAGAGAAGTAGACTTCCTAATAAAAATTTATTAAGCTTAATTTGCTAAAATTCATTCTTCAACTATGGGTTACTTTACCATGGTGACCAAACAGAGCAGGGCCTGCTTCTCTGCGATTGCCATTTAAAGATCAATGCATCAGGCACAGCATAAATGACATCTTGGCCAGGGATGGACCAAGTGTTCCCATGAGACTGTGGTGCATGGTGACATCATCCTCAGCTTAGTGTGTAAGTATATCCTATGTTTGCACACAAACAAAACAGGCTGACACACGTGCACATTCATGTGTCACACACATGTAGACTACACGGGAAAGCGAGACTGGTGTGGGGAGGGGCGGAGCTGGAGACTCGTGTTTTTCATTTTACCTTCTCCTTATGGTTTCAAATATCTCCATTCTATACACACCGTGTTTTATAAAAACTTTTCTGGCAATGTATAGGGTCAAACTCAGGGCCTTGCACAGGGCTAGGCTCGCACTCTGCCAGCTCCCTACATCCCAGGTCCCATGCCTAAGTTTTTTGGAAGAAAAATTACTCTTACTAAAAAGAATAATGTCATTACAGAAAGTAGAAAAACTCTTATGAAAATCCCCCAAAGGGGACAGATAGGATGTCAGGAACCTGGGGTCTTTTTAATTTAATCCAAATGGCATTTAAGAAAAATTCATAAGGGCTTTGTACATTTCCCATCAGGGAGCCCATCAAAACAGTAGGGTACGAGATTCATATTTTAGCACACACAACTACAGCATTCCTCAAGATAAATTCAAACAGATATTCTTTTTTTTTTTTTTTTTTTTTTTTTTTCTGAGACAGGGTTTCTCTGTATAGCCCTGGCTGTCCTGGAACTCACTTTGTAGATCAGGCTAGCCACGAACTCAGAAATACGCCTGCCTCTGCCTTCCGAGTGCTGTGATTAAAGGCGTGCGTCACCATGCCTGGCTTCAAACAGACATTCTAATAACACATTTTAACATATCATGAGGGTGTATGGAGGTATAAGCCTAGATGTTCAAAACCCTGCTTTAGAAAATAGTACTAACAAGAGCTTAGGGTTATAATCAATTCTTTTAAAATATAGTGTGCGTGTGTACACATACACAGAGTCACACTTTATGCACCATATTTTGAGGGAAATTTAGATGCCGTACAAGAGTTCTGTGTATGGGTTACATAGTGTCAAGCATAAAAGAACCAATGCTTGAAAAATATGTACCCCAAGTTTACAGTGTAACTTTTCAGAGGAGACCACTAGGCCTTTCTCCAGTGATCACCATTTCCACACAGGCACAGGGAGGACTCACGCCCTGGGGTTTGTATAGTGCCGTCACCTGTCCTCACCTGTCAGGCTGTCTGGCCGAGGTGGAACCATCCTTTCATAAATGTCATACTGCTGCTGTCCAAATTGGTCCATGTCATGAACAGTCCTTTGCAGTGAAGGTCCCAGGTGCTGTGGTACGGCGGTCATCCCAGAGCGTTTCGGGGACGATGACCCCACCTGGCCTTGGGATGGGGAAGCTACTCGAGTCTGGGCATCAGTCAGGGTCAGTGGGGACCCCACCCTGGTGGTGGTCTGGTACTGAGGGACTGGTCCGTTGGGATTGGAGGTCTGCCGGGAGGTGACAGACCCGACCCGGCGCACGGCTGTTGGGGAGGCGGGTCTCTGTGAGTATGGAGAGGCGGCCCGCTGTGCAGGGAGCGTGCTGGAGGAGTAAGCACTGGGGTTCAGAGGTCGGGAGTCCGTCACTGATGGAGAGCCAAATCCACTACCCAGAGAAGTTCTCAGTGACCCCCTTGAAGGAGACACGCCTGTGCTGGTAACATAAGAAGGAGACTGTGCTCTAGATGGAACTGAACTAACTCTCCGCATGGCCCGATTGGCTACTGATGGCTGATGAGAGGGGGAGAAAAGAGAACGGGTTTATCCAGGGGTTTGCGTCCATTGTCATTACAGAAATAAAAACGCACATAGCTCACACAGAATCTGACCTCACTATTGCAGGCATCTGAGTTTCTTCTCTGCATTGCGCTTTAGAGTAGGATCTTAGCTTTATTTACTTGCTTAGTTTTGGAGATTTAACTGACTGGACTACTACAACCAGTCAGTAGAAGTTCTGAAGACACTTAGTAGCCCTTCTTTCGGTCTTTACAGTTTCGCTTGTTGCCTCTGCATCTCCCGACACATGGAATACTTCACACCAAGTGCTACACGTGACTTACGAGCAGGAACGGCCTAGGGCCATGGGCTTGCGTCACTCCCGGCAAGTCACACTGTGGCCAAGGCAGTGCATTTTGTATAAAACGAAAAATAGATCTATTTCATCTCTTAGCCTAAATGTAGCTGAGGAGTATTTATGGATGGCTGGTCTTTAGGAGTTGGCTCTGTTAACTTGTGGGACGTATCTTTTTCCAGTGTCTAATGCAATAACGTCTGGATAGTGCCTGGGTCCAGCTCTCCCTGATAATTTAGTTCAAGGAGGAGCCTGGCCAGACAGGTGTCCTAGCCAAATCTTTTAGCTCTACATTCTTTTTACCTCTGCTGATCTATGAGCTCTTGGCTTTAGTTAGCTGCTGGATCTAGAGACATGAGTGAGACACCCGGGAGTCTGTTCCAGGAGAAGGGATGCTCTAAGTCTTTGTTGTCTTTCCTGGTCTTAGCCAGCTGGAAAAGACCAGAATGGAAAGTGAACATTTCTGCTATGGGCTATGAATCTGTAGGTTTCCACAAACACAATGGGTATCGAGCACCTTTCTTGATGTGGTGCAGCAATGAGGGAATTGGGTTGGAGAAGTGGCTAAGGGGACCGGGCATGGGGCAAAGGCAGGCAGGCAGGCTGAGGATGAGCCTGGATGTCAGGCCCGGCTCTGCACATTAGAGTGCCTGCGGAGTCCGGCTGCCAGCTGCCTCTGACTCCTCTGAGTTGGGACCGTGAGGAAAGAAGCAGTGACTTCTGCGGCCCCATATGTCATCGAATGTGCACTTTGCCTCCAAAGGTCGCAAGCGACCTGGCTGCTGAAAGGTCTCAAGTGGGCTCAGCCTTGACACTTTGGGGACATAGTGGTGGCACTGAGGGGATGTAGGGAGGGAAGAACATGGAAACTCAACAAGGCAATACAACTGGCCTTTAAAAGTACGATACAGTGAGAGCTGGAACATGTGCCTGGTGCTATCGGTGCTGGCCCCAAGTGGAGCAATATTATGCTTATGGCTAGATAACATGCTGTCCAAACTACATGTAAACTTCCTCACAGAAACCTACTTGCTTCAGCTTTAGGGACAAAAATCAACTTAATACAGTTTTCACTTCTAAAACACACGATCATGACTAAGGATAAAGTGGTTGCTCAGGCAATTATCTAAGAGTGAGGTCAGAGAGCAGCTGGAGCAGGGAGCCGCCCACATGGATGAACACCCAGAGGTGTTCAGTGCAGAGTGCCTGAAATGTCACCACTCACCTCTACCAGCCCACAGGTCCACGAGTGGATAACATGCGGGCCGGGAGCACAGCCCAAGTAGCTGGCTACGAGGTAAGAGATGTCTCTTTAAGCTTAGAAGTTGGACACTTAACTTTTCCTAACCCGAGGAGCAAAAAGCCCACAAGCGTATCAGCACTTCCTGTAGTGTTGGGGAGCGGGCCCTCCGCGTGTCCTACAGTGTTCCCTGAGTAGCATTTGAGGAACACAGGAGCCTTTCAACTTTTCTGGTCATTTTGCTATATTTCAGCCACTACAGGATTTCTATGGTGCCTAGACAGAGACCTTGCCTCCCTGGCTCTTTATCCTGACATTGTGTGGTGAGATGATGTGAACTAAACAGCAAAAAAGAAGCAATGGAATATTCAAAAACATGCATGCAATATTGTGTTTTTGCCTATCAACTTTGTCCTAACTTTACAGAGTCTATATACCTCCTTAAAATGGCTCTCTACATAAGCATGGGCATCCAGAAAAAGAAACACACTTTCAGTGAATAATTTTAATGAAGGTGAAAATTTTCTCTTAGAGTAGACTAGATCACCTCTCATAGGGGTAGAGATTGGTTTTCTGTTCTCTAGGTCACTCTACAGCACATTTTAATGTTAGCATTGCTAAGGACTAGGAGCTCCTACGAACTATGTCATTCCATGCCAGCCTCTGGACTGTTCATATTAAATTTCTAGTTTGCAGAACAAATTATACTGCATCTAGGAACTTATAAAAATTCATTAGTTAGAGTAAGTTAATTCAAACAACATAATTCCAGGCTTTATGCTTAAAATATTGTCAATCCTGCAACTCAAAACAGTATGCAGTAAGTTTTAGTGAAGGTTTTCATTCTATAAATTATACATGTTAGCCTTGCTTTTGGTAAGCAATGTCCATTGCAGCTATGTAACTAAGAGGGCATTTCTAGATGTCTGACTTACCTGAACCAGTGTTTGTCCTTCAGCTCTTGAAGTCCTCACCACATGGTTACTTGTTGATCCTGTGAATGGATGCTGTCTGCTGTCTGCCTTGTTCACGGTTTGGCTGTTGTGGAAACTCCCTGCTTCCTGGTACCCACTGTCAGAGTAAGAATTCATCTGTGTTGAACTTCTTGAGTTTCCCAACGATCCTGCAAGAATAAGGCAGTGAGAACACTTTATTATGTATTTTTGAGGCTCATCTTCAAAGGGAAAATATGAGAAGAAAATCTAGGGTTTAAAAGAGAATACAACAGACCCTCACTTTCATGGAGAGAAGTCTGTTCTGGTGAGTAGAGGGTCCCCTGTTCTGGCTCTGTCCTGATGAGATAGTTGTTGGGATGAATAGTGTCAGAAACTCTAGGTTTGCTCACACCAGGATTTGGCACATCTGCAAGAAAATAAGTTTATAGTTGAATTTAATGACATCACAGCAGAACTTGTTAAAAGGTATAGATATTTTCTTTCCAATAGAATCCTGAAATCCATAGGCTCTGCCTACCTTAATAGTATAGTAACTTTGACTTTAACCCATGCAATTTTATCCACACTCAGTTTACTATCATACTTTGTTTAGTTTTATAAACATTGTTTGTTCTGGTTCCAAGTCCACATATTATGTCTAAATCTGAAAATGCAACTTGTTTCCCCTTGGGAACTCCATCTCTTGCAACTTCCTCCAAATACATTCATAGGTAGAATAAGAATGATGGCCACATGTTAAGATCACAACTGTTTAGGACGAGAACCAAGAATAGCCGTGATGAAAGCTCAGGGATGCAGCCGGGAAGGTAAGACGGGCTTATGTAATCGCTCCTGTTGCTCACAGTTAAAGGAAGTCTACAGCGTGTTCAGAATCACAAGCCACAGAGGTATCGGCATCTTCTCTGTTTATTTGTCGTTTCGGTTTTACCCAGAACGCATACAAGTCTGACCTGATGACTGTGTCTAATTGACCTGTTTTTCATAGCTTGTTTTATTTCTAGACCTTGAACTTAAATGACAATGACTATCACCCGAAACAACTCAGCTGCTTCTCCACTCTAACCTGTTCTTTATGCTGTCCTTAGGTGATTTAGAGAGCTCATGCTGACCTTTGTATACCATTCAAGTGCCCTCCTTTCTCCCATATAAAAAACATATGTTTCTCCATGTTTGAGTTATCATTGCTTTAAGTCATTTTTCAGATTTAACCTTTATGGAGTCAACAGGACTGCTGCTTCACTTTCAAATACTATAGCTAATTCTGAGTCACATTCTGGGCTCAAAACACAACTGTAAAGATTTCAATGTCTTCACTAGGGTTTCTTCCCAACTTTCTGTCCTGTCGTAGGGGTTTGTGATATACTTCATTAGGAGTAATCACACGGTCTCTGCCTGTTAAAGCATGAAAACCCACGATGCAGACTTCTGTCTCATTTGTGCTGTTACATCCCTAGTGCCTCATGTGGTACCTTGTATTCAATGGGTGTTCAATAAATATTTGCTGAGCAAACATTTCGAGTAGCACTAGCAGCTTTCCATTACTGGCTATAGTGTGTGAGTATACATACGTGGTTTTAATTTATGTATTCAATAAGGCTGAGCAATGAAAAGCCGAGTGACGCTTTCAGGTGACACTAACTAGGTGAGCCGGTCTGGAGGCCCATGTGAGTTGTGAGAGAGCGCGAGCTGCGTGCGGATCCTAGTGCATCCTAAGCCTGGAAGGTGATGTCAGACTCTAGCTGCGGGAAGAGAAGCTGACATTCCTCACAGGAGTTCCTAACAACCTGTCTTCTGATCCATCATTTGACAGTACATTTCTAGGTGGTAGAATTCTGTGACAGCTCTGAATTCTCACGTCTGGAATTTTAATGTGAGATTTCAGTTGTGTGTGTCTTCTCTGGTAGAACATTATCTGAGTCACTGCCAGTCAGGTAACAGTGAAATGACCTGCTTCATTTGAAATCCTCTACTAGGAGTTTCTAGAGCTCTGCATACGTTATATAGCAATTCCTGGAGGAGTCTGTTAAGCCTTCGTTAGCACACAGAGAGTACGCTGGCCAGAAGAGTCACAGGGAACCAGAAGAGCCAGAGGAGCTGCAGGGGGCATTCACCCAGCAGAGAATACTGGGAAGATAGGCAAAGCGCTTCATACACTGCCCCCTGACACTTAATTAGTATCTTTACAAACAGAAAAGCAAATAAACAATATTACCCTAAAAGCAACATTAGCTATGTGACCTTGAAGTCTAATCACCTGACTGTTTCTTCTGGTTCTCAATTCCGTGCCCTGAGAACCAGAGTGCAGCAGAGGGGACCTGTAAACTATCTGGAGTGCTAAAATACCACACTGCCCTGCAAGGAGAGTTCAGTAGCTGGGTGTAGAGAGGAAAGGGGTTTTATGTCCCATCTCTAAGCCAATATGGCAGGTAGAGTTGTGACAACTTGATGAAGAGCTCGGTTTAGTATGCACGATATAAGTCAATCCACCTTTATACTGTGCATGATCTCCTCCATCATCTTCTTCCTGCGGAGCATCAGTGAGCATCTGTTACGACAACAGGTGCTGACATGTCCTCTGTTTCACAGCAAGAAAGGTAAGTGGCTTTCAAAAATAGTTTCGCTGTTGTTTTTGTGTTCCTTTGAACATTTATTAATTTATAAAATGTCTATAGATACACAAATGCATGCACAGGCAACCACAATGCACAGGGTAGCCAGAACACCCGTTTCCCAATCAGCTGGCAAAGAGTTCCTGACTATAGACCAGTGAG
Source organism: Mus musculus (assembly GCF_000001635.26). NCBI lineage: Eukaryota > Metazoa > Chordata > Mammalia > Rodentia > Muridae > Mus > Mus musculus. The sequence goes on along the minus strand of NC_000068.7, from coordinate 59,302,700 downwards.
TGGTGTACTCATCAACTGTACATTACTTATCACTCGGCCTTGAAGCTGTCCTTGGCAACAGAGCTTATTTGAATGAAAGAAGGAGCTACTCCAGTTCAGAGAAGCCCGAGGCATAGAGCGCAGGGTGCACTGTCTCCTGACCAGTGCTGTGATCTAAAACGATACAGTTGGCATGCTGTGATTTTATTTGGTCAGGACAAAAAAAAAAAAGTCAAAACATTTCAGTGAGAAACTATGTGCGTGGTATTTTGAGTAGCATTCTGAAGAACATATTACTGAAAAGACATCACAGACATGTTTCTCTGACCCCAGAAATATGTCATTTTCACACACTGGTTAGCATCTAAGAAAGTGTGTATCTAAGAATAGAACCTGAACTTTCTTTAAGGCACAATGAAATCTCCATTTGAGCCTCAGAATGGGAGATTACTGGAACCATGGTCTGCCCTGCCTGTCACACTTCATCTGAGTGCTCTAAAAAAAAAAAAAAGATGCTCAATTTAAAAAAACCCAGAAGATTGTATCTATGAAAAATATTAGTGGGTTCAAGGATAATAATTCTGTAGGGCTATGAAAAACTGACACACCAGGAAGTTCTAGTTAAAGATGCAATACAAATGGGTTATTTTATCTTTTTCACAATACATACTTCCAAATGAATAACGTGTAGAATGTTTGCTTATAGAAAGTCTTCACTAAAGAATCCGAAGTCATTAAAATGGCTCTGCTTTGTTAGGCCACAAGTCATGCTGTTAGATTCTGTGAGGCGAGGGAGGTCGGTACTGTGTAAATCACCATGGAAACCGGAACCGAGAGCTCAGGGGAGGTTTTGGCATATACAGCACTGTAACGAGTTTTTCACAACCCAGGACGCTGGAACCTCGGGCGGGGTTCTCCTCGCCAGTTTCCCTGTCTTCCACGTTGCTATGGGGTTTAGGAGATGGAGTTTCTAACAGTTCATTTAGAATCAGTGGCCCATGAGCATAGGAATATGGCAACCTTTCCAATGAACCCTGAAGCTCTCACTCCCAAATCTATCGCAGATGCAGGAGTTGACTTTCCCCAAGTGCAGAAGTGTTCCGGCCTCCTATGCTCAGGAGCAAAGTTACAGGATAAATTCTGGAAGAGGACCTGGTACCAAAATGATTTCTCCTACTTAGCACTTCGTGGTACAATGTGTATCCCTCCCTATAGGAGATGACCACAAACAGAGGGAAGAAGATCATTGAAAATAATTTTGGAGTCAAAGTTTGAAATAGGGTGATGATATAAACAAACATGGAAGTGTTCTCTGGCACATGGAACAGAGGCCAACCCATATTTTAATAATATTAAAGATACAAATGAATTTACTGACACAACTAAAAGTTACGGTGTACATATAATCCCTTTCAAGGCTGAACTTTTAAGACTTGAGAAAAAGAGCTGAAGTCCATGTTTCTTGAAATTATTTCTAGCTTGGTTCTCTTGACTTTGTTTAAGTGCTAATGAATATTTATATCAGCTCTTAAATATTCATGATAGCTCTGAAATTTTGCTCATCTAGAAAATGTTACATGAAAAACCCTGGAATATAGAAAACCACTGATAAACTACCATTGATGTACTACCAAGTTCATTTTAATCTGCTCTGAAGAACACTAAGTATGCTCTGAAGTTCACTCTAAAAGCTTGCCTGTCTATGTCCCATTTTTGTGGCCAAAGCAACTTTCTGTCTGGACATTGATACAATGATACTTTGATTTCTACAGTGACACTCCACCCACCTCCAGCCCAAATTTTAGTTCTACCTAACACCAAAGAGATGCCGCATGATAGATACTTTAAACTCCTGAATTAATAACAATAATCCTAGAGCATGAAACTATTAAAACAATTTCAGGGGAAAAAATAGGGATTTTTGCTTCCATAAATAACCACGACAAAATGAGTGTTTATTAGCTATTTTTAGTGTGTGCAGAAATTAAAGCACAGGTGTCATGCCTCCTGGAAGAACGCATGCTTTGTGACTATAAACGGAAGCCAGCAAAGGCAAGAAGAAATAAAAAGCAAGAAATGAATGGAGCAGATACAAAGTTTAACAGCTAGGTATTCTAAATTGGCTTTAGGTCTTGGATTCACATTGGGAAAGGTGAATGAAAAATTAAGGAGCTATTTGTGGCAATGCAGATCTGTAATCTAAGCACTTGGGAATCTGAGGCAGGAGGATCACAAGTTTGAGGACAGGTTGGCTGTAAAAAAGCAGATAAGATTATCCCCACAAAAGTTAAAGGATTCATAACAGTGGAAAAGTTACTAACCTATGGGGAAATACAGCCAAGCACTTGAAGTCACTCTCAAATATTTTTTGCAGACATATTTTATTTCTTATAGAGAAAAATGCTATCAAATATAGAAATGAGAATATGAAGAGGCTGAAGAGATGCCTCAGTTATTATGAGGAGTGGCTGCTCTCACTGAGGTCCTGTTCTGGCTTCCAGCACCCTTAGGAGGCTTGTACCAAAAGCAGTTCCAGGGATCTGAGGCTCTTTTCTGGCCCCTATGGGCACTTGCATTCACATGCATATACATACTGTTAACCAAAATGTAAACGATCAAGTTTGCAGACTCCTGTCCTCTTCCCCTCTGCCTCAGTGCACATAGCCTTCATTCCTGGGTTTGTGGTTGTGGCTTGGGGCTACCACCTCTAAGGCCCATTTCCTTCCTGTCCACACTTACTTTGGAGACTTTATCTGTACAGAGCACTAGGTGAAATGGAAGTATCTGAAATTGGAAAATACAACGATACCACAGATTCTTATAAAAGAAAGGCATGGCGGTATACTTGGGATGGGAGGCAGGAGGATGAGTGTAAGGTTATCCTTAGCTACATAGAGAGTTCAAGGCCAGCTTAGGCTACTTAGGCCCCTTTCTCTACAAGTAGTTCAAACCAAATCAAACCAACAGCCTTGTCTCCACACGAAGCTGTACAGAGTGACATTCCCTAGCAAAGCACATAAGTGACTTCATGAAGCCTTTCTCCTTCTCACCTGGTGCTCTGTACAGGTACAGTCTCCAAGGTAAAGCCAAGTGTGGACAGGGAGGAAACGGGCCTTAGAGGTGGTAGCCCCAAGCAACAGGCATAAACCCAGGAATGAAGGCTTTGTGCACTGAGGCAGAGGGGAAGAGGAAAAGAGTCTGCAAACTTGATCGTTTACATTTTAGACAGTTCATGGATGATTGCTTCAGATCACAAAAGTAGGAGAAAACATAAATATCCATATCAAACATAAAATAATAAACGAACACCCAGATGCCATCTTTCCACCCTGTACTAGCTCTAGTTAAGCTTTGGGGACCATTCAATTGACACAGAAGTGGCTCAGAAAAAGCCAAATGTATGTCTGTTGAAGCAAAATTCTAGTATTGTTATTTGGTGGCGGACCAAGTACAAACAATAATAATCATAGTTCTAAAGCAGAAAGTCTGATTTTTACTTCTATACAGGTGTCACTTGGTGTCCAGCATCCAAGTGGGGAATGGTTCCAGGGTTCTCAGATACAAGAACCCCTGGGTGCTTAAGGCATGTATGCATTTCTTTTTCTTTCTCGCGCGCGCGCTCGTGTGTGTGTGTGTGTGTGTGTGTGTGTGTGTGTGTGTGTGTGTGTGTGTAAGAGAGTCTCATACTGCAGCTCAATCTGGCCCTTTATATAAAATGAAGGGCAGTTACATCTACAACTTTCTTTTCATAACCAATAAGATGTAAATATTATGCAAATATTCAACAGACTTCTTTAGAGAATGACCAGGGAGTCCACACAGACAGCCATCCCAGCCTGCTGCTGTGCACCTGAACATCGGCATGTTTCCAGATACTTTCTATTTGCAATGGTTGGATCTGTGGTGCCGAGGGAGGGCAGTATGAGAAATTTTGTTTAATAAAAGTTCATTAAAAAAAATCTCAATACACAGAAAATAGGAATTAAATAATACCTACTGGCTGGAAAACACACGTCATTTGCTTCATGATTTCTTTCAAGGATTTGTCAATAAGAAAATCCTGGACAACACAGCCAACCTTTTCTGCCTTTCACACAGTTCACTCACATATGTCATTTTAATCCCCATATTTTAAATGAATGTAAAGAATTTATATTTAAATCTATTACAGTTCATACTTCTTCATATCTTCCATCTATTTTTTTTTCTTTCTTTGTTACAGAATCTTAGTATCTCTTATACCAAATCATTCATTTCCAAATATTTCCATATGATAAAACCAGGACACTATAGAATGACTTTGATGTCGCATCATGACTTCATATCCAAGTTTTCCTAGTGCTGCAAAGTGTTTGTTTAGCTGTCTTGTACCTGTCAGCCTTAAGGAAGACTCTGTGTCTAAAGCAAGTGTTACTTAAGCCCCCCAGTGCAGACATGGATGACCAATGCTAACTTTCTTACCTCGTCTCATTGAGAAAACTATAGCAATAAGTGTGCTTCTTGTCTGAAGATCATGGGTGCCTTGTTCCAAACCTAAATTTGAATTTAGCACAGTGCTTAAAGGCTCCACAGAGGATCTAATGTAGAGAGAAGTTTGGGGACATCTTGGGTAAGGGCTGCAACCCTGATCCCTATGGGTTTTGTAAAGAAGGTTGCTTTCTGCTTGCTTTGATAGTGGCTACCACATTTATATGAAGAAAAGCATGTCTGATCCTTTTGAGCCATGTATGAATCCAGGAGAAAGCAGAACTGGCAGGACACATTACAATAATTCAATTATTCCAAGGTCATGATGCTTTTCAGTCTATGTAAGAATTAATCAAATAACAACTGTCAGAGTGAGTTGAAATTTCTGTGGAATGTTCTGATTTACCAACATGTAACAATGAGTTCTTTAAATGATTTATTCTGTTTAATGTATCTATAAATCTAACTGGGCAGGCAAATTTAAAATAAATGACTTTTAAAAAATCTTATTTAAAAAACACTGTACTGAAAAATTAAACATGCATCAAGATTCCCATTCCTGCACTCTGTTATACAGAGCCCATGGAGATGGGAAGCCTTGCTGGCATCCACAGTAGTGGAGGATCACTAAGCATTTTAATAGGCTAATCACAGGGTCAATATAGGCAGGCGCTCCCCAAGTTCTAGAAGTCTATCTGACAAAGACACTTGGATATGGCATGGAGATCTTCACCATTGTTTGCTGGAGTGAGAAACTGAATGGAAAAAAGATACCATTCAACTCTTAAAAAACAAAAGGGTGTCTTTACATCCTTACATAGAAACACAGGATTTTACCAGGTTGAGAAAAAGAAAGAAAAAAAAAAAAAAAAAAAAAAAAGGAAGGGAAAGAAGGAAGGGTGGGTGGGAGGACACAGGACAACATGGATGTATTGTAACTTATGTGGAGGAAACTAAATTCACATCCATGCTTGTTTACAGACACAAGCAGAAGAGGACCTGGCAAAGAGCTCACCAACCATGACTCCTGTGTGCAGAAGCCAGCAGAAGAGGTGTGGCTGTGGTATGAATGGGGTAGGAATGAAGCACAGCTTGCTTTACTACAGATGTTTCTAGACTTTTGCATTCTTACAAACAAAAGGCAGGTTTTACGTTTGCACCAGAACATCAGAAAGGCAAGCAGCGCTTTGGCATGGTGGTGTACCTGTGAGCTCAGGCACAGCTCGACGGACATACTGAGCTCCCCACCATCTGGGCCACACAACAAGACTGCTACCAACACACACACACAGAAAAGGAACCTAAAGCCTAGAGCTGCCTTCTGTGTCTCTGGCTAAGTCAGGTCCATAAAACCTGGACTCCACAGTTAGTTTTAAAAGAAACTCTTACCCTCCTGGCGTTCAGAAGATAATCAGGAAGTGAATGAATGTGTTAAGCTCTGTCATTTGTACAGCTGATAGCCACAATAAGTCATAAAGCATCGAGGCCTCCAATAACACAGTAGTCATTTTACACACCAGCGCACATCTAATCGGCTACTCGATACTATGCACAGTACAGCAGGCTTCCTACTGGCTGTCCATCTTGAGGCCGCCACACTTCTACAGATGCACAGTGGACTCCCATTTAAGACCTTGTTTTATCTCATGTTGAGCTGAAGCTTTTTCTGTGTTGCAAATTACTTGTTCCAGATGGAGAAAAGAAAAAAAGGAAAAATTGTCTTAAGTCTCCTCTCTCATTTACCTTCATATTTTGTGTCTGGGGTCCTTAAGCTCACTCTGGTGGCAGACCTTGTATCTAGTTATACATTTGAGAAGTAAAAATCTCTATATAAACAAAATGGAGAACCTGCCTTTATAGTCTTAAACTTGGCAGACTACATGACCTTCTAATGTCACACAGGTCAGGGACAGGTGCACAACGTTCACAAACCATGACATTTCCGTACACCGTATACATACTGAATGAATAGAGCACTGTGAAAGTAAATAATCGCTTTAAAAGTTGTATTACAATCACTTCCTGTCCCTTCCACATTTCCTGTCAAATATCAAAAGTCCTAACTATACACCTCATTTTCTCGTCATCTGATTCTGCAGGGCACGGGCAAGCGCCCTGTGGGCCCACTTCAAGGTCCCCCATTTCACTGCCCCGTGTCTTTTGCTGACTTATTCTTTGAGAAGCTCTAATCTTTTTGGCCTCTTGAACTTCTTCTTTTTGAGTACCAATGCTTCAACCCTCACTCAATCTTCATTAATCGTTTCAATATTACTTTCTAGGAACCACGTTAGCGTTAACACCGGTGGGCCTGGCCAGGCTGGTGGTTCAGGCCTGTAATCTTGGCCACTTGGAAGCCTGATGCAGGAAGATCCCAAGTTCAAGGCCTCTCCAGGCTACAGACGGACTTGACTGAGAAATTCTGAGCCCCTGTCTCAAAATAAAAGTAAAAGGGGCTGGGGATGAGTTTGTGGTGGGTGGGAGAGAGAGACTGTCTTGCATGCATAAGGCACTAGTTTTATACGTACTTAAAAAAATTCCGCCGGGTGTGGTGGCGCAGGCCTTTAATCCCAGCACTCGGGAGGCAGAGGCAGGCGGGTTTCTGAGTTCGAGGCCAGCCTGGTCTACAGAGTGAGTTCCAGGACAGTCAGAGATACACAGAGAAAACCTGTCTAGAAAAACCAAAAATACAAAAAATCCCTCCAGCACAGAGCTGAGGGAAGCCAGTGCTTCAGGGCAGCGTAGCCATGCGGTAGAGACCCACCCGCAGGATGCAAAGGGTGTAACTGCCATCTTTTCCTCATCCTTTGGTTAGAGTCTCTTTCCAAAAAGCCTACCACTCTTAGGCTAAATACCACCCACCAACCATCTACCAACCACCAAGTCAAACCAGACTTTCCTGAGCTGAATTAGAGAGAAATGGAAATCTCTGAGCTCAGTGCATCCCAAGTTCTTCCTTAGATGCTGCACAAAGTTGTCTATTTAAAAACAAAACTCAACAGCTAGGCTCAGTTTTGGCATTTCAGCGGAAGGTAGCATCCTCCACACCGGGCCTGGCTATCAATTCACCTTCTTGCTGGAAGGCTTCTTGCTGGAATGAACTTTTCAAATTAAATCTGTAAAACTTTAAAGAGGGAGGAAAAAAAAAAAACCCAGAGAAATTGTCTGCAAGTAAAAGGAAAATATGAAGAAGATAAAAACTGTGATAGACCTCTAGCCCCTGCCCTTCTATGAAGTCTTTTCTTATACAGGAGTCAAGCCAAAGAATGGTGGTGTCTTTTGTTGAGACCAAGCCAAAAACACAGCACACTGAAGCCCTTGAAACTCTTTTTCACATGTTAAAGCCACCCCTGCTAATTCTGGGCAGGATTGTCACAGTGTGTTCTTTCTGTTCTACACATAGAGAATCAATACAATAAGGTTTACAGTAAAAAGAACATTAAAACCATCATTTTACTCCAATTATTAACTTACACTCAAACTTGGAAAAGGGCATCTATTATCTGTTAGGAAAAGGAGCATAAAAGGAATCAGATTTTACTTTTACTCATAAAATCAATTTTCCTGACCTTGTAGCTAAAGAGTTACTGTCATGGCCACAGTTCAGCTGCCACAGGCATGGGTAAAAAGTGGACGAGCATCAAAAAAACACAATAATGCTGTGATGGGAAAAGAACAACTATTACCATCTGTGGCTGTAAGATCTGAAAGTGAGGCCTGCCCTGAAAAACCATAAATACATGACTCTAAGGCCCAGTTGGGGTAAGAGTCTGGGCTATGGTGCTCTAAGAAACAGAAGGGGCCAGGTTGTTCAGGGTGGGAAGAAGGGCCCTGCTGTGGTGAGGGCAGCTGAATTGCTAAAGGTTGTATCTCCCTGAGCTGGAGGAGATATGTGGGCAGCATTTAACTGCTATGTTTGTAAGTTAAGTATATTTAATGCTTATATATGCATATATTTTATGTATTCTTATATATTTCACACATAATGCAATGATTGCACTGCCTGCTGGGGTGACGAAAGTTAAAAATGGACACACACACCCCCTTTAAGAAAACCATCAGCCCGTCAACGGATATTTGCTACTTGCCGATGACATGAATCCTGACAATGGGGGTCAGAGTGTGGGATGAGGGGGGAAGGTCAAGGAGTCCTCGACACTGCATTCCCCACCGTCCATCTTCATCTGTCTGTACCATGCATCACAAACATAGGAACACCAACGTCTGTCAGGCGCTGGTAGCTAAAACCCTAGCTGCCCTCTCTAGTTCAAGAAGCTAGGCAGCAGCTGCTGGGTGGGCAAGAACAGCAGAGAAGACAAGCGCCAGCCCATCTCAGTTCCAGACAGGATTTCTGCCACAGGATGCTTCTTCCTGGTTCCAACAAATGTAAAAACAAATCTCACCCAATCTCTGCCTACCCCGAGACTCTGACAGAGTCAAGCACCCTGCCACCCCCGGCCCTTGGAACAGAGGCAGACACTCAGGTTCATCAGCCTCTAGGGTGCTCGCTTTCCAGATCTTCCCAACTCTACTTTCCCAGCCCACGGGCTCTCTGCCTCAAATTGCCTGTATTTAACTAGCTGGCGTGGGTTCTGCTTCCCCAGCTAAAGACTGACAAAGAGACACAGCTGTTATTATTGCTGGACCATAAGTAACTCTTACCCATCACACAGTACCCTCCAAAAGGAAAGAAAAAGTGCTAACACTAAGGATAATTTATATTTTCCAGGTACAAAAGACATTAAGGAGAAACTAAAGGGCTCAATCTCATATACTTGGGAGGGAGGGAAAGCAACTTGGTCACACACATTGAGGACCTTAATACTGTATGTACACCTTACATGCTTTTCTTTCAAAAAATCCAGGAGATACATTTTTATATGGTTATGTTATCACAGTGATTTACAGCAAAAATCAGAAAAAAATTATAATGTTGAATAGTACATATACAAGCATGGAACATATTTCTCAACATCCTCAGGCATCTTCCTGCCAGTTATAGTAGTTCTAGTCTCTGCTCCAATTCTCCATTAAATCTGAATATCTGAAGAGGGTGAGGCTTCTGCTCTAGATGCTGGAAACCATACCTACATTCAAGGTGTCAAGAAATCCTTACTATGTAATACTAAAGATGAATCAATAGAGGAATGTCATACTTAATAATACACACTAAGCATCTGGGGAGGCAGCAGCTAGCCTGGTCTACATTGAGGGTTCCAGGGCAGCCTGGTCTACATAGAGAGACCCTGTCTTAAAAAACAAACAAACAGCAAACATAACCTGCACATCAATGCTCTCAAGTTTACTTAAAAGGGCAACTATGTGTAATTCACAGAAAATTGAGATGAGATTAATTATAAGTAATTATTTTATACTTTTTTTTTATATTGTAAAATACCAAATAGGTATGTGACAAGCACATTTAAAATGATGTTTTTTTAATAGTAAAAAAGATGGGGCGGGCAGATAGTATGACTAAAGGATAAGCTTTGCCATTCCCCACTGCTTGAAGAAGAAAGACAAAAATGACGCTGGCCATCACTGAGGTGCAAACAGACGATGAGGAATACTTCAGCACACGTGCCAGGACAGCTATAGGTCACCACCACAAGTGGGGGAAGGGATGTGAAAGCCCTGTGCTTTATTGGTGGGAATGTTACACAGGCACAGCCACAGCCACGCTGGAAACCATTTTACCAATTGTTAAAAAACTCTGAGTTACAAGCTGACTGGGTGATTCTGTTCTTAGTTATATGTATAGGTAAAAATATACATGGAGAAGTTTTCATAAACATTCAAAGCAATGGCTGAAAGGAGGACACGTGCCTATCCCCTGCTGAGTGGGTAAAGACAGTGCTCTCCAGTACCCCAAGGGGAGATTATTTACCAATAAGGACAGAGTGCCGACCCACACACAGGGTGAATCTTGAGAACACAATACTCTGTGAAAGAGATCTATCATGAGGGGCCACACCTTGTACAAACCCAGAAACTAAAATGTCTGGAACTGGAAAATTCATAAATTCATAAAGAAAGACAACAATGGCTGCTTAAGATTAGTAGTTTTGGGTAGAAAATGATACTGACTTATAAAATGTATGTGGCATCTTTACAGGTAATGATAATGTTCTGAAATTGATTGTGGTGATGTGGGCACAACTCTGTATATTTTAACGATTTTGAAATGTGTAGAAGTGAAAATTGTAGAGCACGTGAGTTATATCTCAATGAGGTTATAATATCAAGAAGATAGAAAGAGCTACAAGAGAAACAGTATGGTCAGAGTCACATCATACATGCTAAATGTGCAATAAAGAAAACGCCATAAGCTGTGTATGGTGAATCCCAGCATGAAGGAGCTGAGCCAGGCCAGACTGGGATGTGACTCAGTGAGTTCCAGGACAGCCTGGAATGCACAGAAAGGCTCTGCTGTTAAAAAAAAAAAAAAAAAAGAAAAGAAAAGAAAAGAAAAGAAAGAAAGAAAGAAAGAAAGAAAAGAAAAGAAAAAAAGAGAGAAAAAAGAGGAGGTGGTAGAAGAAGAGGAAGAGGAGGAGGAAGAGGAAGGGAGGTGGGTGGCAATGGCTGTCGACAAGGCAGGATTTACAACTGTACTAATGAGGCTACCAAGAGTTCCCAACCTTTTGACATTGCAACATGACACTGTCTTCTACCAAGTTCACGATCACAAGTATACAACTGAGGTGAGTGAGTGAGTGAGAGAGAGAGAGAGAGAGAGAGAGAGAGAGAGAGAGGCAAACAAACCAAAAATTTGTAGAAATAGAAAAAAATTTCCCTGATTTGTGTGCGGCGGCATTCCTGGCCACTCAGGAGTGCCTGGGATCACAGACTGTCTGTTGGACACACCTTCAGTGTAAGACTTTCAAGAGCACCTCGAGAACAGTAGTTAAGAATCAAAATAAGCTCTTTGGAGTTTTAAAAACTTACAACATTTTGTAATTTTTTTCTAAATATATATTCTGTCCTAAACTAACACAGTTGCCCCTCTTAGACAGAGGGTTTTCTTTAGTTTTTCCTAAGGAACGCCCATTTTTTTAGGTCCTTGTGCAGAGAGGAAAAAGAAACTTTCCAAGGGCTTCAAGTTCAGTTGTGAATCTAATGTACGTGCCCTCAAGCCTTCTTGACATTTACTGTCCATTCATATATGAGTGTATTCATTCACTTAGGTGAGCCAGGCCGGCATCAGCCGTCCTGCTCTTTGTGATGACCTGACACACTGTGACAAAGTAGGGAAAGAAGAATTGTCCCAATTGACACCCTGGGGCTCCTCGGGTTTCAGATCATCTCTGATTACCTCCCAGGAGCAGCGAGCAGGGCTGCTCTCCAGGTTCCAGCCTAGCTGCTGCTCAGACGGCCCGTTCCACAGCACTCTGGGTACATGTCTGAAGCACTTGGTCAAATGTGATTGTGCAGAGAACTATCTGCTCAACAGGAGCGCTTTCCTGCACCCTGGACTGGGGCTTGCTTTAACATTTATACCTCACTACTGAATATCCCCTGTTGCTCCGTTTACCATCAAATCTAGCATGACCAACATCAAAGTCCAAAGTGTCCCAGAGACTGGCTCTCCATTCTAACTCGCCTAGTTTTTCAATGAAGCTGCCCTCCTAAACTGCTCAAGACCTCAAGGCTTGGCCACACTAAGCCACTCTCCACATCTAGCAATAACTCAGTCCAGATGTTCCCACACCAAATTAGCAGTGTGTTTCCAGCCAGTCTTTCTTTGCTATATTTTTCTTCCCTCCAATCAAAGCCTACCGTACTATGCTGTCTTTCAGAGGATGTTTAAATTACATGACTTCTCTTTAAGGGCTTCCAGGGTCTCTTCATGACTACTGAGAGATTAAATGTCCCTGATGGTCTAATTCAGCCCTCTAATATCTAATATCTCTCTTAAAACCTAGTTTCAAATATTCCCACGCAGTGCTGCTACTGTGTGTTCTGTCTGGTGTGAATGCTTCCTCTCTAGTCTGGAGGTGAAGACTGGGTGGGGCTTCGGGCTCATCTCTGCATAGCTATCTCAGAAGTGACCATCTATAACATGAAATTCCACCTTATTTCCAAGGTAGCCACATATTGTCCTATGGAGTATCTTCCCTTTTACTAACTGTAGGTGATCTTGTGAGTAGGAGCAGTTTGAACAAAAATCATTGTCGGCTGGCAGTGTGAACGACATTAGAATTCTGTGGTCAAATGCAGATTAAGCTCAGATACGGGGCATCTGCTGCTCTAAGCTTCTTCAAGGCCAGTTCCAGGCTTTGCAGTGCTGCTGACTTGCTCACCTTACAACCTCCATCTGGCCTGGTAGTGGGAGGACCAGGTGGGTGGTGCTAAGACGATGTGCAGGGTGCACAACATCCAGCACATGGTGTAGGAGCCTGATTACCACAAGCTGAGTGAAGACTGAATGTAACCCTTGGGATAGGGGCAGATACTCTTTGTAATATAATTCACTCTTCCTGTCACAGGTTTAGGGGAAAAGATACACAAGCTATAGCAAAGCCTACTGTACTATACAGCAGGATTAGCAGATATCTTACATGGAAGAATATAAGCTGAACATTCAAGTAACTCTAAGTATGAGCAACAATGAAGCATCTGATGGAGATGAGTCATTGGCCGTTTTACAATAACCTTCCTGGTGTCCCCTTTGTTTCCTTGCAATGAAAAGCTTCAGACACACACTTGCTATTAAGGGAATTGCTGTGCAATGCTGTAACTTTCAGTTATGCTAAAGGATGAAGGATACAGCAACTACTACACCAGAGCGAAGTAGTTCAGTCTCAGTACTGCCAAGAGCTCTGCTTGGCTTACCCCATCAAGGGGTAGGAAGTTAAAGAATACAATAAATAGGCGTTAGGGATTCGGCTCAGTGGCAGAGCATTCGCCTAGCTTGCACAGGCCATGGCTGCTAGCTAAGTAGCTGCTTCTTTATTTGGATCTAAAACAAAAAACAATTTTTACATAATTAAAAAAAAACACCATACCTGTTGATCTCCAAGGAAATGACTTTTCAGTTGAGCTAGAGAAAAAAGGAAAAAAAAAAAAAGAGGTTTTGTCATAGAATTAAATTGTGGGCTTATTTTGCATTTCAAAACTATTTGTTACATCTAATTATGTAAATGAATAAAAACCTCAAATAAAATTCAAAATTACCCATCTTCATTACTTTTTAAACTGTATTTGTACTTGGAAACTAAGCAGATTATAAAGAGATGCAAAACTGAGCGTATTAACAGAGGTGGCATTTGTGGTGCTGGGGAAACCACAGGTGTATCAGATACATTTGAAAAGACCCCAATAACCACTAAAAAGGAAGCCATGAGAGACCCCCATAGACAACCAAGTTAACGGGCATGCTTTGCATCAAAAGTTACCTTATAAAAAGCTAAAGTATATACTAAAAATCATTGCAACAGGGCAGTATCTGAGTTATAGTTTCCTTAGCAGTGGTTCTCAACCTACGTGCCGCAACCACTTTGGGGCCTGGAAAGACCCTTTCACAGGAGTCGCCTAAGACCATTGGAAATTCCAACACGGATATTTACATCATGATTTCTAACAGTAGCAAAGTTACAGTTTAAATAGTATGAAAATCATTTTATGGTTGGGAGTCACCTCAACATGAGGAGCTGTATTAAAGGGTCTCCATATTAGGAAGGTTGGGGGCCACTGGCTTATACTTTATGTATATAGAAAACAATTTCCATGTGAAAATATATTTGTTCACCTTTTTGCCTTTCTCTGCCATGGATCAATTGACACAGGACAGTATGACATTAGCAGACAGTGAGATAGAACACAGACTAGATGATTAAGCATTTGTATTATATGTATTTCCATTTTGAATACACTAGCTCTTTTATCATATGCACAATAATTTTGTCACAGGGCCATAAGTAATTTTATTTTAGAGATAAAACATGTTGGTGACTAGAAATGCTGAGGTCAAACCTAACATGCTACTTGCTATCATTCCAAAACCAGTGTGCCTAAACACTGAGACAGATACACGACACACACACACACACACACACACACACACACACACAGACACACACACAAGCAAAGTTATTAAGTTATTCCTTTGGGGTAAGAACATAGATTTCTTTTCTTTAAAATTTATGAAAGAGCTGTAACTCTGAGCTTAAATAAACACATAGAGCTCACGAAGGTCACCTGCCAGAGCTGCGGCTCTACACGCCTCTCTAACTCCTTGCCGTCTTCCCCAAGAATTAAAAGGTGGGAGGGACTTTTGCTTGGTGAAAATGTGTGTGATTGCCCCCCTTTCCATCATGGGCACAGCCGGTCACATGCCAGGGCCAGGACTCAGTTGCAAGCAGGGTAACTGCTCCCATGAATGGAGCCAATCAGCGAATACTCATCTTGTCTGCGCTCTGAGCCTGTGGCTCCAGCTAATGTGCTCTTTTACCGCACTGCAAAGGCACAGCTGGTGGTGGATGGGGAACTGCGAGCAAATCTCACTGAGGGCTACTTGCCTTGTTCCGGGTGGCAGGTCCCAACCGTCCTCCAGCTCTCCAGCTTAGAAAGTAGTTTCTTCCTTGCAATGAGTTTCTGTTTCTTAGAACTTTTTTTGTTTTGTTTTGTTTTGTTTTTCTAGACAGGGTTTCTCTGTGTAGCCCTGGCTGTCCTGGAACTCACTCTGTAGACCAGGCTGGCCTGGAACTCAGAAATCTGCCTGCCTCTGCCTCCTGAGTGCTGGGATTAAAGGCGTGTGCCACCACTGCCCAGCTTCTTAGAACTTTTGTTACTTCATTTTATTCACAAAATTAGTTCTCCAAACGCTAGGACTGATAATGCCTCACTGTATAGTTGTCAAAACAATCAGGTCTTATGTCAATATTAATACCTGCTGCTAACCAAACTGCCATCCAGAGCAGCTTCATAACAGCCCGTGCAGCTTTTACTACCATGGGAGTTTAACTTTAATGGAACGCTCTATAATGGCTTTCATCTTTGCAACTACCAACCTTATCAAGCCACTCTGGGCTTCTGCTCAGAGTAGCAGAGGCTGTGGCTGTGTGGCTCCACTCTGCCATGGGTCCAGCCTCCTGCCTGCCTGGCATACAGGAGACGCTTTAGATACAGTGTTCACAAAGTGTGAGAAGCACTGAGCAGTGCACTGCTCTGAGTAATGAGGTAAATACTGATGAAAGCCCTAACCGTGCTCAAGCAGATAACTTATTTCACCCTTTGTCACGAGGAGCAGGTACCAACATATTGTTTTGTATGGTTTTTTTTTTGGTTGTTGTTGTTGCGGGGAGGGATTGGGAAAAAAAAAATCAGACAAATAGCATCTGAGTGCTGAAAAGGCCTTAGGTACCCTAAACACAGCAGGGCATACCTAAGTCAATGGGAATCTTCAGCTAAAATCATCTTCCTATTTAAAGTAATGTACATAACTCATTAGGAAGATAAGCTAATAATGAACAATAAAAATAAGCCAAATTGCAAAGATATGCGGAAGAGCACAGATTACCCAGTTAAGCTGACAGGGAACTGACAATATTGTGTAGTAACTACAAGTGTGTGTTCTTCAGAACAGTGTGTTCAAAGTTCTTACTTTAACGGAGTCTCAAACTGCTCACTCTGTGACCCCAGGACGGAAGAACAAAATACACGGGATCTGAAATGCTGCTCAATGACTCACTCTGCTCTAGAGCCGTGAGAGGCAGATTCCTGGGAGAGACAGCAGAGGCAGCTTCAGCCGGGAAGGACAGGCCCACTTCCTTCCCTTTCTCCACTCCCCGCAACATCTATTCCTAGAAGCACTTCCCAACTGACGCTGGCTGCCTACCATGTGTCTACAGGCACTGTGCCCACAGGACTCCGCCCTGGCTCCCTTTCACGTCCCTTCTGAAGGTGCCAAGTAGCTTGTGTTCTAGGATCTTCCACTGGAATGTGAAAGACATTTCACACACAAGGACTGAATCATCCACAAGAGTTCTGTGTCAATAGGAAAATATCGTCATAATTTTAAATAAATTAACTAACCATCATTTAAATGGACGATTCATATGCTTAGAACTGTTCAGGCCAGGAGATGGAGAACAAATAAAAAGAAGATTACTGGCAAATTAACCATCAAAGCTTTGAATTTTAAGTAAAATATTAGTTTGTCTTAAAATTTATTTTAGGCAGGGACTATGCATTTTTTTGTGCTACATAAAATATATAGAAATCAATGTAAAATTCTATTCATATGGAATTAGTTTTCATTTGTAGATAAAAATGGTTTCTTAGAGTTGTACATTGTGTTTGAAAATCTTCCTGAATTTGGTCTTTTGTCAGGAAACTTGACAAAAAACTTGCTTGTTCATACTCTGCCAAGGCCTAAGGGCTGTCTAATGAGCAGGGTACAAGAAGTCACGTAAGAAGAATGAGTGGTGACTTGAGCTTTTGCCAGGGACACAGCCACTGCAGTGAGTACTGCCCTATGGACACAGGCACTGCAGTGAGCATTGCCCCATGGACACAGGCACTGCAGTGAGCATTGCCCCATGGACACAGGCACTGCAGTGAGCATTGCCCCATGGACACAGGCACTGCAATAAGCACTGCCCCATGGACACAGCCACTGCAGTGAGCACTGCTCCTGGCCACCAAGGCTTAGAATCTGGCTCATAAGCCTTGAGAGCCTATGAATCAATATGTAATCATCCATCTTTCTGCTTATGCAAACCAGGAAAGAAGGCTTGCTGGTAACTAAAAATCAGAACTGGCTCATCATAAGACTAACAAACACCACAGCAAGTCCTGTGAAATGAGCCCAGTATTTTCAACCCCACTTCATGCTCAACATGTTACAATTCTTTCCACTCTATTAGCACCATGGGTCACTCAGCCTGAAAAGTATGAGCTATTCCCTGCCCGGGGCACCCAAGTCTTTTCCACTCACACAAATGCTGCAGAAGCTCACGCATGGCTCTCACTCGGGGCACCCCCACTACCAGCGACATAGGTTGGGCATCCATCCTTTGATCCTATTTAGGCTGCAACATTCTGTCTTTCTTCTAATCGGTCTTCAAGGCCTTGACTTCTTATCCTTTCAGGCTGTCTCCTGCTGTTGCTACTGAGCTTTACCAAATAGCAATAAATGGGTAGCATTCCCCCACTGCTAAAGTACAGACAGACCCACAGAAGACAAAATGCAACTATCTGAGGGTCCCTTTGGTTTGCCCTTTCCCACACAAGCCTGCATTCCAGGAACTTGCAAGTACTTGAACTTGCCTCATGTGCCAAGCTGCTTCACACTTTGAATGCTATTTTGGGGCAAGAATGTGTGAAGCTGTCTAAAAATTCTTTTAAGACTTGTTCGAATGCCAGGGCTGCTGTTCAGGTACCATGTAACTACATATGTATGCACTGTATACAGGAAACTAAGCAGTCTAGTGAGGCTCAATTTTACTTTGTGTCACTTCCTATGAGGAGGAACATTCTCAGAAAACGCTCCCCCTCCCCTGCCTATCGTGAACCAGCTGACTGGGGAGGCGGTGGGGAGGTCACAGTGAAGACAAGAGTGGAGCCACAGACCCTCTGCCATGCCATCTCCTCACCCTTCTCAGGTCTGTGTCTATCACTTAGATGCAAAGAACTTTCAATGACTGAAGCAATTAACCATGGCCAGTAACAAATTAAGCTTCACTTATGCAAACTACTCCAGAAACTGTAAACACAGCGTGGGCCCTACTGTCTAAACTGACTGTGTACTCCTCGATGACCTGGAAGGTCCTTCAAGAAACAGGAATGGGAGTTGATCCCTTGCTCCTTTTCATCGAGAGCGTGCCCAAGCACTCACTTGTGCTTCTCATGATCACAACTGTGGTAGTTGTTCCTGGTTTCTAGTACCAGACCATGGACGGCTCTTATTGGGGGAGAGACTGTGCCCTGATTCCATCCAGAACTGAATAGGATACTGGAATGCCTCAATGGGAAATTTTTAGGGCTGTTCAATTTTAAAAGTAAATTCTAAATGATTTTTCAATCATTTTTTTTTTAAACAAAAGAGGCAGATTAACCATTTTATGATGCAGGTTTCTTGAATGTTGTTGGCTTTTTGCTGAGAATATCTCTTTTAAAATATAACACCTACAGAAAGACTAGAACTTCCCATTGTCAGGAGAAATTTCCCTTTAGTGTGACTCCCATCAGCCATGTCCTGGGCTCAGTTTACCCTACCACTTGGTATGGAAGAAGCAGGGCCTCCCTAATGCTCAAAGTTCTGATATTCCAGGAACTATTCCCACCCACCAACAGGTAACTGACCTATGCTTGGGAGGGGCCTCATCTGTAGCTTTTTAAAGGCAGATGGTGACTCATCCTCCGAGTGTCAGAACAAGTAGGACATCAGACAAAATTCAGCACCAATCTTGATAGTTTTTCTTCACCAAGCACAGATACTCAGCATCCTTACCTACCCTACCTAAGTAAAGAACAGCAAAGTCAATCAATAAGATAGATGCTAACAAGGGAGTGTTGCCTTATCTTCTTGAAGATCAAGGAATAGGGAAGGCAAACTGAAACCACCAATCCCTAAGAGGCTTGAAGACCCTGGTTTTAAAAATTCATTAGCCAAGGCAGGAGGAACTGCCTGAAGTCTGAAAGCTATTGTTGGTATTTAACTAAACTTCTGGGAAAGTCTTCCAAAAGTACTTAGTGCCCAGCCACAGCCTCAACAGACAGCAATCTTCCTCTCCTTCTCCGTCTTAGCTCTAGTGATTCTGTTCTTCCTGGCTATCTGTACAGTTAGCCTTTAGTCCCCTCTCTTCTAGAGGCAACTCCCAATCTCTCAGTAAGGAGGGCAAGTGAAACATGACAATGGCCGTAAGTCAAGATTAGTTATTTTGCATGTTATGAATTTGTCCCCAACAATGGCACAGGTTCATGATCTATGAGTCATAACAAATGAGAGAGGGCAAGGGGTCTCTTTGTAGTTATTTCTGAGACCTGAGGGTGGTGTGGAGGTTAGGGAGAGACTGCTCCAGATGAGGAATGATGCCTCTCACACAGGACATGACAACTCCCAACAGGAGTCTTGAGCTGTCACCACAGGCAGACAGACATTTGCTTTGGTTCATCCCCACTCCAAACTCACAGAAGGGTAACAAGGTGGCTAGAGAGGGCAGAGCAGATACTCCAAGGCTGTAGGAGAAAGGCAAGGCCTGCAGTCTGACTCAGGTATTTCCTTTCGGTAGCAGCGGCAGGGGCGGTAGCAGCGGCAGGGGCGGAGTCCAGTCTTGGTTTTCTTCGGTCAGTAAGTTTGGTGAACTTTGTGGTACCCACTGTCTCATTTCTACTTATGCTGGTTTCCTGCTTCTTGATATTTCATTCAACCTTAAACTCATGCCACATACTCGACTGCAGCTTTAGATCCCCTTCTAACAGCTGTCTAAAATGCCAGGAAAAGGTAAGATATAAATAAATAATATTATGACCAGTCTCCCAAAGAGAAGACGACTTTTGATGCTTCGTGCAAACACTACAAGTGGAGGAAACCCAGGGAGCAACAGAGAGAGAACATTTTAGATGATGTTAAATATTCTCTGACAAAAGCATTTTGTGTGAGTGCTTTGAATCTATGAATAAAAGATTTCAGAGACCATATGGGAAGCGAAGATCAAAGAGGATGTGTTACTAGACAAAAATGAGACAAACAGTTCCCTGTGGTATCCCCATAAATTACACAGGAAGTAAGACTTCTGCTGAGGCCCACCCCACAATAGGTGTACTGATTAGTCAAAGAAATCCAGAGAGAAGGGTTTTCTAACACCCCGGCTAACACAATACCAGGGTCTTCCAATGGACTCAGTCATGATCCGAGATCCTATTCAGGCAAAGGGTCAGTGCATGAATAGACAGGTGGACAGGAAGTGTGTGTTTATGGCCTGTCAAAGGTGGATGGGAAGTATATGTCCATGGCCTGTCAAAGGCCGTCACATCCCTCACTTCCTGTCTTCTCAACCCCAAAGATGAAGAAGCAGAGAAGGGAAAACTTAAGTTCAGAGTGAAAACTGAGTGTTCAAATAAAAATGTCCTTGCCTTTCGGAGTCAGAACAATCCCAGCCTTATAATTTTAAATGAAGGCGGCAATGGTGAGAGGAGCAGGAAAAGAGCTTTTCAAAGAAGGAAAGAGGAGGAGGTCTCTGCATGTCTACTTCTCTACATGAGATTAAATACACCACCAACTCAGGACTCAGCTGTACAGATCTAAGACAAACACTGATGTCCATGAACTTTCTAATTTATAGTTATAAAGTCTTGTTTTGATGCAAACATGTACTGTAGCAGCCGACTTTTCAGTGTAAAGTGGGGATCCACACTTGGGACATCACATCTGCACAGCACATGAGACCCATATTCTCAGCTTCTGAAATCTCATTTTAAAAAGGAATTTCAAGGCTGTACTTTCAATGAAATATTGTATTCTGATAATAATGAGCCAGTTTAGATATGCGAAAGCAAATGACTGGGTCAGACATGGTGGTGCAACCTGTAGCTGCAGTGCTTGGAAGACCAGGTCGCATCATCGGTATAGTGTCCAGCTAAAAATTCATTTCTGCCTACTGTTTAGCCAGAGCAATGATTTATGCTTAGATTTTATGAAGAGGGGGAGGTTCTTCAACTTCTAAGAGAAATTTTGTTCTAATTACAAAAATAAAGAACACAGCACTCTTTTCAAATTTTTGCTTAGCTCCTGTTTCTCACTGGAATTATGTTCTCAAGTCTTGATTTATAGACCAGGGCCATAGGAAGCTATTTCTGTGCTGAGGGAGAAATGACTTCACATGTGGGAGGAGGAGAGATCTAACATCATCAATAACTGTCTGGGGGAAAGAACAGAGCCTGGAGACAGTCAATACCCAGCCACCGCTGCTCTGTACTGCAGCATCTGAAACCAAGCTGAAGGGCTTCAGACTGCTTAAAGCCCTTAACTCATCCCACAGCCTCAAATCCACCCGCCGCCTCCTCTCTTTTGACCACTGCTTCCTACATAAATGCAGAGGAGTTCCAAGCTACCAAAGGCGGGGGTGGGAGGGGGTGGGGGGAGGGCATGGGAATGAACCAGAAGGGTTCTCTCAAGACAACATGCTTGAAAGACAGAGGGTGAGCAGAGGGTGTACAGCCTACTCAAGTGGCCAGACCCTTCCAAAGCACAGACACAAAGAGTGTCCGGTGGTCAAGAGTGTTTTAGAACTCTAGTGTGGAAGCCCAGTTTACAACACGACAAGAGAGACTAAACAGCTTAATCTTTCCCCTTTACCGTAATTCATGGCCACAAGTCAGCATGTTCCATAAGAAAGGCCTAGGGAAGATATGGAACCAACTGTGAACTATAATCTATAAAATTTTGAAGTCAGAACTGCTAAAAGTGTCCCTTGATGTCCGCCTGATTGCCTGAGTTTGAGTCCCAGCACCTATGTGGTGGAAGGAGAGCCCTGATTCCACTCTCATGCTGTGGGATGTGCACACTCCCTCAAATACACGTGATAAAATGAACGTAAAAGTCATGGCTACCAAGCAGTCTCTCTTTAAACTTTCACAGGAATACCATTGGACTATGAAATTTCAAGGGTTTTAGGAAATCACAACTTCTGAGGCATATGACTATATTAATTTTATAAAAATGCAATCAATTAGATATGAAGGGGAAAGGAAGGACTGGGAAGGAGATTTGGGGAGGCCAAGGAGGATGGGGGGAGGTATAGTGAAGAGATGTATTAACAATACAGAGGTTTGGAAAGCTATATGAAAACCTACTATTTCATAACACACACATACACACACACACACACAGAGGATAATGCATCAGAAACCGGGGCTACTAAATACAAAGCCAGTTCCGGATGTGGGGTGCCTCTGTTGGAGGTCAGAGTGTCCTCGAGCGCCCAGAACAGCCCAGGCTGGTTATGCTGCCGTTCTCGGCTCCCCAGCAGAACTTGATGGTAAGGCCCTGCTACTGAGATCAACACAATATGGTCACAGGACATGGAGAAACAAAGCTGGTAATGACCTGGAAGCTTCCTCTACGTTGGCTTTCACAGTACCAGAGGTGACGTTCAGGCTGCTGGGGGAGCTGAGCGGGCATGTCATTAACAACCTGGGTACAATAATGACAGGCACAACAAGATACACCCATGGCTGTAATAGTGGCAGGAATGTCATGGGATAGCAACAACTTTCTGGTAGAATAAATGTCTTGTACTGCAAATCTGGCCAAGACTGGGCACTCATAGGCCTTAGGGGTGAACCTAACTATTCTGCTTGTGTTAAATGGACCTGTACAAGTTGTCTTCTTCAGATCAGTGAAGCACTCTGACCTCACCACAAGTGTCTTTGTGCAATGGATGGTGGGGAATGCAGAAACTTACAAGTGGTCAAAGTGCAGAGAAAAGGTGTCTTTGGGGTGCTTGGTTACAAATGGGACATATATATCACATTGCTTCCCAGGGACCAGGGACCAGGGACCAGGGACCAGGGACCAGCACAGATCTCAGAGGGGACAGAAATACTTCAAGAGCCAGAGGTCAAGGAGGACCACGGCAAAAGAGCCCTCCCTGCACATGGCAGCCCTGTGGCACTCATGAACTCACAGAAGCCGTGATTGCTTACAACCAGATGAAGCCAGTCAACTCTGCAGCATGGATGGTGGTGGCACTTGTCCCCATCCCTGGCTGAGGAGCAAAGGACAGCTGATGGTTTCTGGGGCAGGGAGAGTCATTTTTCTTTACGGGTGTGGTTCGTGGTAGGTCATCATTCCAGTGGGTGGCTCATATACTCATGAGTATATGGGTAACACAAATAGAGTTATTAAAAAAAAATAGAGGACATGAAGTTGAGAGGTCAAAGGACTGGGGTGGGTCTGGGAGGAGTCAGAAGAGAGGGAGGGAACGCAATCTCAATAGATTTGTATGCATCGATGACATTCTCAAAAAATTAATAAAACATTTTAATAGGCAAATAAACACCATATAAAGTGATTTTTAAGAACCATTTACTCAAAATTAAGAACTAAATCATCTGATGTTTTAAAAATCTGTTCTGCAGCACTTAAAACATAAAATATAATGGATCGCCTATCCAATGTTATCCACCTTCCACAAGAAGAGAGCATGTGCTAACACTTGGAATTCCTGATAGCCTGAGTCTGATTAGCTCGGCAGCCCAGTGCCATTCACTATGCCCTTCTGTCCCTGTAACTCCCCGGCTGCTTTCTAAATGGAGATGCTGAGGCAATTTTTAGCAAGTAGACACCATGGTGACTGTTCTCTATTTTACAATGTGTCACACCGGATCCTCAATTCCAGACTTCTAGTAGTCTCCCTTTTGATGCTAGTATTTGATGAGATGGGATCCAGGTGTGTACACACCCTGCTTTCACTGAAACCCTGCCACCTCTCAGCTGAGAGCTTCAGGAGACACCAGTGGCCATCAAGGGCATGGTTTTGTTTGTGCTTGAGAAGAGTCACAAAAGATTTAACATAGGTTTATTGTGAATGGACCACTCTCTTTGGTAACAGAAGGCATACAGTGTGGGACTATTTTATAGCCTGCCCAACAGTCATCTGACTGAGAAGCCTTTTGCCACTGCAGAGAACAAGATGCCTTCTACATTCTGTACCTCGTGTGTCAGCTCTGGTGTCACGCTCGGAAATGTGACTTGAATTTGTTGTGGCTCTAATAGCATTATTATTGATAATACAACTAAAGTGGGGATCAACCAGCCACTGACTCACACTGTAGTAATGACCACAGGATCCTAAAACTCTAGTTATTGCTTGTTTTTCCATTTCCAGAAAAAAGGCTGGAAGGTGCATGATTTTAGTTTGATTATAAGCAACCAAACCATGCAAATCAAATGTTCTATCAAAGATATTGTTGGATGCTAACATTTCAATTGTGCAGTATTAGATTTTTAGGTATGAAACTCTGGAGCCTAGGGCTTTTCTCCCTTCAGTGTTAGAGCACTTTTCTCCCTATTTAATCCATGAGGAACACAAACCTGGGAAGATTAGGCTCATTTGTTATTAAGTAGCTCCTGAAGCCCTGGGAGGACAACGATAGGAACAATTCAGACACATGGAGCTGGCGAAGGGTCAGGGCTTTCCTTTCCCAGGCACACCTGCCAGGTTCGTTGTCATGGCAAGCTGATTAGCTGCTGAAGATGAGCTAATGGATGGCCCTCACTTTTAGGAAGATAATCACATGTCCAGTTTTCCTTTCCAAACATCCCTGGACTAGAGCAATACTGAGCAGTTCTCCGAAGGGCGAAGGAAACATCTCACCACACATCATTGTTTGCTCTGACGGTCGAGCAGAACAGCAACCAGCTTATCAAAGTGAACCAAGTGAGGGGACCTAACATCTTGCTGAAACAATCGAAGGCATGAGCTGTACTAGTTCAAGGGCTGGTTTCAAGGCTATTTTCCAGAATTTCTGAAAAGTTCTGGTACTTACATGGGTTCCTGTATTGTGGCTGGAATTAATTAGTAAAAGCACAAGAGCCTGTGCAGATTCAAGTGGGCACCGTGATGGAGGCCAAGGGCACAATGGCTTTCCTATATCTCGTTTCCTATATCCACTATAGGCACACAACACTCAACTGGGAAGTAGGAAGTGGAGGTGGGGGGCCTTAAGTCTTCCCTAACTACTTATTGGTGTCCCTGTGGAAAATACTATTAGGGGAAAATGATATCTTAACGTTAGTCAGGTGTGCAAAAATAATGAAAACCAAATTAAACCAAACCAGAAATCAAAGTCTACTGGGCAATGATATGATCATGAGTCCTAATGTCTGCAAATGCAACTCTCAATCTTGCAAGAGCAGTTCCATGGCTACTCTCTTCTCTACTGTATTACTAGAAACAAAACATGTTAAACTCAAGGATATAATAAGCAAGGATGGAGCCTAGGTAGCCAGTGCAATCTGTTGAAGAGAACTCCCACAAGGTATATATACAGTGTCTACAGCCATGGTAAGCACTGCAGGATCTGCATAATTATACAGGGGCTGCCCTAGTAGAGTGGAAATTTCAAAGAAGAGACATGCAGATTTGTTGCGTCAGGCAACCTCCAGGTTTAGTGAGACACTGTCCTGAGAGTCAGGGGACATCAGATCTTCTCCTGCGGCTTCTGCACATACACAGTCAGTTCCAGGTAAACTGGGGATAAAAGCATGAAATGTAAACGCCACGAAACCTTAGACACACAGGAAGCATCCTTTAAAAGTGAACTTGGGCCAGCCTGAAGGCTCGGAGGAGAAGCACTTGCTGCCAAGCCTGCCACAGTCAGTTCCTGCAATGCAAAGTGCGGAAGGGAAGGCCTGGACTTTCTCCTCCCTGGTGGGACAGCTATGCTTGGACACTGCACACATTTACCATTCCCACACATGACATAAATGCCCAAATGTAGAAACGTGCCTTTCCAGAGTCACACACGTGTGAAACAGAAGACACTTTAAAAAAAATGCTCATTGTTAAAAAAGATTTTGGTTCTGGAAGTTATCATGTTAAGTAAAATAAAGCAGATGAAAAAAGACAAATACACCATGCTATCACTTACACATCGAAGCTAAAGTTTATCCAAAAGTAGGGAAAGGTGTGGGGCCCTGTACCACACTGTGCAGTATCCAGATGTGGGGTAAGAGGGCAGATGACTGGCTGACAGGAACTAATTCTATATCAAGATGGCTAATAGAGAAGATGCTCAATATCTCCCAAAATAAATGGTGTGCCTAAGGTGAGAGACACCAATCAGTCTGGTGTGTTTATTACCAAAACACATACAAACATAACATAATGCATGATGTGTTATATGGTAAAGATAAATTTAAAAGGAACGTTCATTTTAGTTTAAATATGTTCACTTTTTACTACTTATAAACTTCAACAGAGAAGAGCCCAACAGCTTAATATGTGATATAGCAGTTTAAAAAATAAATTAACATGTATCAGTGTGGACATATCTCAGGGAGAAAAGGCAAAATACATAATGACATAGAATATACTGTTTGTGTATATAATTAATCAGTTTTATGTGTAGGGTGTTTTGGCTGCATGCATGTTTAGGTACCACATGAGTGTCTGGTGCCTGAGGAGTCAGAAGACAATGTTTTGGATTGCAAGGAACTGAAGGTACAAAGGTTGTGGGTCACCTCTGTGTCCTAGGAATCAAACCAGGGCCCTTTGGTAGAGCAATCAGTACTCTTAACCACTGAGCCATTTCTTCATCCTCACACATGTGAATGTTTAAAAAGCAACAGAAAATGTTATCCACGTGAATGATGCATACTTAGTGAAAAAGCACACGAAGTACATGAGAAGATGATATGCCAGGGGCTAGCGAGGCTAGCTAGGGCAGAAAGAGTAAGGCAAAGGACAATTTTATCTTGTGCTTAATATTTTTCTTTATAGAAAAAATTAAAGTCAATATAAACATTTTTTTAGTAATATTGAATTCTGTGTATAAATATTCACAATTGCCACATCTCTAGATTTGGTATTTTTAGTATTTCTTAAATATTACAAACACTGACAACTTCAAAGTGATATATATATCACACTTTAAAAATATATACAGATAGTTTTAAAAAAAACCTAATGACTCAGAGGCAAGGCTAACAATGTAATTATTAGTTTGGTTCAATAACTTATTAATGTTAAATAATTTATGACTAGTAATTATAGACTATAAACTATGAAAACTGCAGAAATGAAATAATGTTACCTGAATTAAAAGTTTCTTGAATTAGGTAACGGCATGGAACCCACATTTTACTTATTTTACATGCATGGGCTTCTGAAGTTTTAAAAGGATTTTACTCATTAATTAGAAAAAATTAATACAGCTGGGCTGTTTTCATATTTAATCAAGGGCTTAGAATAATCTGAAATGATGCTGCTAACTATAAACAGTCTGTATATGTGGTCCTCACAGCTATGTCACTCATTTAACATGTGTAAATGCTCATTCTAAGAAACAGTGAATTCATTTTAGAATAGTTAAACACTCTAATTAGAATGTTGTGCTGTATAATATTCTAGATTCATAACACATTTTATTTCTCATGAAAACCATTTGGCTAATGATTCCGATATTACTTGGTTGTTTGCTTAGTTAAAGTAAGTGTCTAGGAATACTGTAGCATGTGCTTGGGCTTGTGCCCCACAGAGCCTAAATCAAATGTGTGCACCAGCCATTGCATAGAAAATCCACTTGCGGATTAAATGGCATGAGAAGCAGGAATTAAAAATTCGTTCTGGAAACATGGTGATAAGCTAACCACACTAAAACTGACTTCTGGAGAGCTGAGGCCAGCAGACTCATTTCTACCCTTCCCACGTGGAACTCTCATTGATTATGACAGGAGTTCAGCCATAATAGTGCAGTGTTAGTAAATTTCTCTTAATAGCTTACATGATAAATACTTAATGAAAAAGTGGAAATCCCAAAGATTATATCTGAATTACATTCAAATATTAAGGATTTTTTTTTTTTTCATTTCGTCTGATTAGAAATGAAGTCAGGGAGCTTTGACCTTTGACCATTAAGGGAGGCTCTAGTGACCAGAATCAATAGGACATAAAGGCATTGATGAGCATAACAGCTCTGAAATAGCTTGACCTACTATGCAGAAATGCAAAGCTCAGCAATAAAGGATGACTGCAGTGACAGAGAGCAGGAGAGAGACTGCAGTCAAGCAGGAGGATGGACGCACAGGACCAAAGGAATCTCCCCAGGGCTCAGCAGTACCCTTCCTCACTTTGGGCTTTCCCCTAAGTCAGAGGCAGCACTCTCACAACAGCCAATAATGACTGTCAAGAACATGGTATGTCCACATAATGCAATATTATTTAGAAATAAAAAAGCATGCTATATAGAAAATAAATCTTGAATGCATGAAGTGAAAATGAAAAGATGTCAGACATAAGGGACCAAATGAATCTCTCTCTCTCTCTCTCTCTCTCTCTCTCTAATCCAGCATGGAGTCACAGACACAGAAAGTAGCCAGAGATGGACAAGAAAGCTAATGGGGTACACCTTTAAGAATGTACTAAAACCCACTGATATCTGTAATTTGATAATTAGAATTTTAAGTTTATATGAAATTGTCTCATTAAAACAATCATCTAACAACAAAAATAAAAATTCCCCAAGTTTTGGCTGCTGAAGCCAAAAGTAAATGTTAAAGGGACAGAACTCTATCAAATATCTTTTTAAAGTGGTAAATTAAGTAATAAATGTCATGGAACAGACCATTTTATCAAAGACTCTTTATTTTACAAAAGGCATTATTAGAGGCAGTTTATTTTACAGTAATTTAAAAAATATTCACTGAGTAAAGATCTGAATCATAAATAAACCTTTTCTGCTACTTTCAGTCCCAAAACATTTTCAGAATTTTTAATTGTATCACCAGAAGGCTGACAGGCAGCAGATGACCCTATACAATGCAAAACCAGGAAACTTTTCCAAGTGCCCCAATGGCCTTGGGGAATAAACTCTTTTCTTTAAAAAACTAACAGTTCTTTTTCTAAGTGGCATAAGAAGACTGGCTGTCAAGGCTGCATGACCTTTTGTGAAACGACGAAGAGTTCTACTTGACCCGGTCTTAAAACTAAGCTGAGAGAAAGAATCTTAGGGCGAGTGTGATGTTATTAATATCCACACTGCTACCCCTGCCCACTCCTCCTTTGTGCAGTTATAAGGACACGGTTTTTCTGTCTTGAAGCTTTAAGATGGCGGCGGCAGCAGCAGCATGAGCCAGGAAAGAACACTGTGCTTCCAAACAAGATGAAGTGCATTTGAACATCACACGGGAAAATAAAAACCAAGTCTGCAACTATCAGCCTTAGAAAACTTCAACATTGATGTAAAATGAGTACTTTCTTTATAAATTAAAACGTTTACAAGATAAAGTATGAGAGACAGATCTCTAGCTTGCAAAGACATACACTTTCACCATCTAACACTCACCTGGAAGTAACTGAGAAGCAAGGGACAGCAGTTATGGTGAGATTCGGGCCAGAATAGGTTCATGAGCCTCTTACCACCTTCAAATTCTGTACTAAACTTAAGCGTCTCAAGACTCCTAAGCCTCATATGTCCAGTCGCTGAGTTCTACCCTAACTGCATTTTCTATTCTTGCCAAGTTCTATGACCCAGGAAGATGAACAGCCTCTGTAATTTCCTTGCTTGAATGAGATGTGAATACAGGCCATACCTTGTGCACCCGAAGACTGAGTTTGTCAGCTGGGACTATTTCCCCTGGCCACCTCTTGGCTATGCACCTGACATTGGAAGGCTGCAGGAATCTCCAACTGCTGCCAAACGAGCATCCCTGGGCTCCGAGCTACTGCTTCCCTGGCATATTTTAGACAAGTGGGGGCCATTAAAAGTTGTTCAGCTAATAAGCCTGGCACGTTAGAGTCCAACTTAGGGAACGAGGTGAAAGGCCACTCATGGGGAATTACTTTCATTTAAAGAACAATTTGAACAGAAAGAAATGCAGCAAGCTTTTAAAAGTAGTTGTCTCATTTGGGGGAGGATGATGAAAACACCCTGTGGACTGCAGAGGTGACCATACAATTCTGTGACAACTGGGTTAGTTAGAAACCAGAAAACTGTACTACAAAGGAGTGGATTTGCTACCATTTATATACAATACACCTGACTTTTAAATATAGTACTTATCTCTGTGGCAGGATTATGGATTTTTCTCTTTACTTTTAACTTGTACTTTACAAATTTTCTACGGTGACCATTATTTAACTGTAGTCAATAACATGCAGATTGAGAATATGGTCTTGGCTACCACCCTCGTCCCCCACCCTTCCCATGCTCCTGGGAACAAAGGAGGGCAGGTTCCACGGTGACTGGGCAGTTTTGCTGTGGTGAGCGCTAGGTCTTTCTACTGCTACCTTTCGGGGTAACCTAAGCTCAGCTAACTGTTCCCCGTCAGAACAGCAGTGCGAGTGCTCACTGTGCTCTTGCTCATCAAAATCTGCAAGTGAAGTTTCAAGTGAAGTACAGTGTAGCGTTTCCCAGAAGCCATCTTTGTCATTAATGTGCATATAACACACCTGTGCAGCGAACTGCAACACGGGACACCTCACATCTCAGCATCTCTCGTCCCACATGACTCTCAAAACCTATGCACACAGAAATAGTCACGGCAGGCTGCCTGCCTGCTCAGCCAACCTGAAAGCAATTCATCTACCTACATGTGCTAAATATCACCCTGAGTCACGCTGCAAGTCAGGATTGGGACCCAGGGGAATTACTTTTAGCAGAAGTGCCATTTCATCTATCTATATTCCATTTAGCAACGAGAAACGGACCTATGAGCTTGTTTCCAAAATTTGTTGGCAGAGACCACTGAGGGCCCAACAGTTCTCTCTCCGGAATAGCACAGGAGAAGAAAGCACTGCAGCCTCGGCACCCGGGACAGAGGATCCTGCCGAGCAGCCTGGTGTATTTGCATCATGTACATGCCAACACGGAGACATCCGTTAGTGATGTTTGTTTCCACCTGTGCACACTTCCATGCTTCTGTCTCCAGCATGGCTGCTACAATGCTCAGAGCAAAACAGGGTGGACCTCAGCAATGCAAAGCATGCTACAGATACATTTTCTTGTTCTATTTTAATCTTGGCTCCATCCCATCCTTCTAAATTTTACCTCCCCTTTCCTCTAATCCTCACACTTTATTTTTAGTTTCTGTATTTTGAAAGATGTTTTAAATGTTCTTGGATGAGATGAAATCGTAACACTGCACCTACTATCAGGGCTTTTCAAGGTTTAGTGAACAGGTTTAGTAGCACACATCATCTTTGTGTACAGATACCACCACGTCCACATCAGGAGCAGTGTAAGTGCACCAATATGGCTAGCTTGTATGTTAGAATGCAAGAAAATAAAACAAATATAAAGTCATTTAAAATTAGCTTTCCACTGCCTTGCTTAGGTCACTTCTTCTGGGGTGATTAGTAGAAAATCTGACCTTTCATTTGAGACTGTTTTAAAGTCCTCAGTGGGGCACACTGACACTCAAGTGCGAAGGAACCAATGTTCAATGTTAAAACCGCAGCGCAAGTGCCTGAGTCAGAGCTCACTGTGTCATGGAGTTCATTCAGAGTTAGGACAGCGATGGCAAACACTGGGCCAACCACAAAGTCAATAAAATACACTTTTTTATTTTCTTTCGATGCATCTTAGTAGACAAGTTAGATAGTCTTACAAAGTACTGCACTCTCACTGACAAAAACCTTAAGGAAGATAACTGGTTATAAGACACCCATCTTTCTGACTAAATGCATTCCACATGAAAATGGGAAAAACATCCAACAGGCTGCTTCCTGGTTCTGAGCAGGCAGGCGTTCTATTTCAGAGTCCACTGAATGAATTGAGAGGTTGACAGAAAAGGGGATCTCGATCTCAGAGGAAATTTCTATTTATATCTTTACATTCTGGTTCCAACGTAGACAGACAGCAAGGGGCTGGAAGGCATGCAGGGGTAGTGTCTCTAATAGGACACAACAGAACACCGCTACTCACTTTTCTAACATCGTCTTTGAATGGTGTGCAGTGATACTGGCCTCAGAGCTGAGCAACTGCGCCTACTGCATTTATAAGTTGTGCAGAAGGCAAAGACCAAGATCAGCAAGGGAAGAACTTGCCAAGTACCCTGATGAAGTCAAAAGCTGCTGTTCCTCGGGAAGGCCCATTGTGCATTAATGAGCATCATTGTAGGAGCTGGGCTGCTTAGTCACGCAGTGTGCAGTGATTGGGCTTCACAGCCGCACAGTGAGATAACATAGGCACAGAGAAGTAACTTAGCCCAAGGAACTTGAGAAAGGCCATGGAAAGAAGTTAGCATTTAGTTGGTGCGTGAGGAACACAAGGTGGTCTGACCTAAGGCGAGACTTGAGTGAGCTCATGGGATAAAGAGTCTTGTCTCAAGCTGTTTCTCTAAAGATCTTGTAACACATTTCTGTCTGGCTGCCTAGATTCTCCTCATTCTCTTCTACATCCACCATGACAGCATTCTATGGGTGTCCTAATGAGGTTGCCCACAACCAAGGGCCAGCATTGCCTGTGTGAATGAATGAGACCCTAGCAAGGTGCTGGCCTGATGTCAGTACTAAGAATGGGTTACATCTGACTGAGTTGTTGGCCAAAGGGGTTCCCTAGGAATCCCCAAACATCCAAGGCTATGGCCAGCTCTCCAAAAATGGATGATAAGGCACCATTGCTAAGGACAATACCTACACAACTCATGGAAAAATGGAGAAGTCGGACTGATGCCTACCTAGAGCTTTTATCAGTATGGACCAGTATTCCTGGTACTGGAAGGTACTCTGTATACTACTACTAAAGGAGGCAAGTAAACACCAACCCAGCTAAAAATCCACTGATCTACAGGAGTGGCTTGCCTACAAGATATGATGGTATAATAGTGGGATAAAGCTTGTGGGAGGCACCAACCAGTATCTGATTTAAGTCCCAGTCCGTGAGATGGAATCCATATCCAACACTGCCTGGGTAGCCTAGAACCTGAGAGTAGACAGGCCAGAGACCTGGGGGAAAACCAAATACGTTTTCTGCTAAAGGAATGCAGCAGCAAAGTGGCTTCTAACAACAGTCTGTTATACTTATATTCTGCTATATTTATAGATCAGCCATCATCAGAGAAGCTTCCTCTTGTACCAGATACCCCAAGCCAAACAATAAGCAGACCTTGGCATACTCAGTCCTATAAAGGATGTCTCCATCAAATCCCTCTTCTTGGGGTTAAGGGGACTCTGTGGAAGAGGAGGTGGAAAGAGTGTAAGAGCCAGAGGGGATGGAGGACAGCAAATATCAAGGCCTTCTAGATACAACAGGGCTAGTGGACATGTGAACTCAACAAAGCAGCATGCACAGGGTCTACATGGGTCTGCTCCAGATGGGGTCCTAGAGCTGAAAGAAGTGGACACAAGTCCCCATCTCTAACCCAGAAATGATCTCCAACTGATAGCCACTTGCAAATAAGAAATTAGTTTTCCCCGAGAGTGTCTCACTGGGGAAACAAACCACTCTTAGGGGTAGACAGCTAGTACAAAATGAGCTCAGGTGAGATCGCTGGAGGTTCTTTGTCTCACAAAGTTAAATCAGGGCTAAAAAAACAAAATCATCTTACAGGATAGACAGACAGACAGACGGACACACACACTCTCACACACACACACACACACACACACACACGATGAGTTTTCCATGTCTCTTTGGTCCTTTTTCTTGTTGACCGTTTTGCCATATTCCAATCAAAAGTCTGCTTTGAAAACATGTCCATGCTGATCTACGTAGATCATTTTAATTATTCTAGACTACCTATTTATAGCTCACTTCCTACTTCTATCCTGATGGACAACTAAGTTCTTCTAATTGTTCTACTTCTGCCAACACCATTTCTACTCTCCCACCATGAACACCTCTCAAAACTTCTCCAATTTGGAGAGTTGCAAACTGGACTATGCCTACTGAGTTTTCCCCAAGAAATATCTCAATGAAAACTTTTACCAAATGAGAACACAGTAACACAGGATAGCATATAAAACTGCCCACTCCACCCCATCCCCGCACAATGACGTATTCTTGTGTCTGTGCTACTTTCATGTTCAGGAACCTTTCACTATGAAGGGACCATCACAAGGGGATGTTTCTATGAAAAGGCATGCACTGAAAAAAATCCCATAGGGGTTTGTGTTTTACAAAATCTGACTGTGAGCTCATCTCTAGGGGTGACACTTCCAAAGATGGAGATTCCTGAATAATGTGGACAGTTATAATAGGATTCCAAATCCATACATTTTATAAGTATGGTATTTGCCTTGTGTGTAACCCTTTGAAGGATACAACTTAATAAGATAATTAAACTCAAATGTGCCAACTTATACATACCCAGGCCTTCATTCCTAGGTCCCTGCATGGAAATTAAGCACAACTCCAGTTTTTACCTTGGGGCCTAGTAACTCTCCAGCCTCGGGCATAGGCGGCTCAAAGCTTAGTGTTTTCTCTACCCCGGCCCCCACTTTTTTTCCATTTTCTTTATACATTAACTTATATAATTGATATGGAAATTATTTCTAGAAGTTTAATAGAATAAATCTGATTTTTCTGAGTCAGCTATTACCAGGGACAGGTGTCCTTCCCAGCCCTTCACATGGGGGATGAATTTTCTTACGAATATATAATTCTATTTTTCTATTCATCTGGCCTGTCCTTATTGAAAACACACATCACATCACATTCCTGGATCTGCAGATTTCTTATTTTAATGCTAAGACTACTGATACCTTCAAAAAACTATTGAGTAAAATTACACATAATTTTATTCCTTTACAATGTTCCTTTCCTTGGTAAATTATTTCATTGGTTACCAGAAGGTATCCCTCAACACTTACATTACATCTGTGTAAGCATTTTCTTAGTATAAAAGAGTGTTTAGGCCAACAAGATGGGCTCAGTGGGTAAAGATACCACATCACCATGCATGATGGCCTGAATTTGGGCCCTGGGGCACACACAGCAGAAGGGACAGGCCATCTCCTGCAATCTCCTGCGGGCTGTTCTGACTCCCATGTGTGCACCATGGCATGAGCACTCGCAGAACTAACACACAAAATAAACAAACAAACTTTTAGAAGGGAAAGAAAAGACTTCCCAGACGTTTAAAAGGCTACAACTACCTACTGCTGCACCTTTAAAAAGTTACGTGCTTTCCATCTTAAACACTCGAATGCACACTCCTGTCAGCATACACACCTGAGGCTGACACATGCATGTCAAGCAGATCTAAGAGTTTCAGAACCATGAAGCACTAACTAGAAACAAGCAGCATAAAGCAGCATCTTATTGAGCAAAAGGACGCGGTCTCCAGTGAGCTACAGAAGAGACCTCGGGCAGTAATTTAATCCTTAGAAACAACTGATGAGATGGGGTGCAGTGTGTGGGTCACACAACCAAGCTTAAAAAATGGGAACGATAAAAATAATGTCTGCTTGTAGCAACAAGTAATTTTCAAGAAGTAGAACTACAGGTAAGCAGTGATTAACACGTGGCATGGACGGTAATAATTTATACAACAGTGATCTGTTTAAATAGTGGAAGAGGCCACTTAAATAAAAACAGAAATTGTTATTTAATGGGCTTCTCCAATTAAATGCTCATTTTGTAACTACTATATTTGACTACCTCCGTCTGTACTTACCATATTTGAACGCTTTGGATTATTTCAGAGTAATTGATGTATATAGCAGTTTCACAGATTTTACAAAAACTGAAAGTAAACTGAAGGCATTTCTAAAGGCCAACTAAACCATACCACTCAGAAATATTTCTGAGTTTGAAACGTCTACCGCATGTTGCCTGAGTACCAGCCAACTTGCTTTACCAAACAGGTAGCCATTAACTGGGGAGCATCCAGCAGCGGCATGCATGTAAGGTGTTGAGTTTCAAAAGGCTTACCAAGGCTGTGACAAACACAGCACAGGGCTGAAGGGTAATCAATGCTGTCAGCAGCTTCTCACAAGGCGAGTAAATACACATTTTTGGTGTCAAATTCAGAATGGAGGTTAACAGGGACGGCATGCTACAGGACCAGTCGCCGCAGCCCTGCTCACTTATACTAAGACACGTAATTTGGGTGCGTAAAGATAGAGCCGTGCGCGCGGGCCCTGTACCTGGTGCTGGCGATGCTTGGCGATTCTGCTCCAAGCCTACATCTTTCTAGCTGACTGGCAACAATCTGCCTTTCCACTTCCAGTTCTCGGGTGAGTCGTTGAAACTGAAGCTCCTGTGAGTCAAGGAAATAAAAGGCATATAAGGCGACCAGGTTGGCTGCTCAGGCAGAGAAGAATCAAGGTTTGTCACAGGCAACACAGGAACATACCCATCACATAAAGCTACAGCGAGGCATAGTGCAGTCTGGGTTCTAGGGCATGAACACTCAGCTATCAGCTAATGTTGGGGATGAAGACATGCAGATGCTTCTGGGCCCTGTTGTCTTTATTCTACGGAAGGTTGGAAACAGGACTTTTGTAGAGTGCGCCATTAAACTAAAGGTGTGCAGATGTTTACGTGCGAACCAACCATCCCTGAGCTCTTCCTCCTCAATGGCTGATGTCTATATCTCTCCTTCTAGACCACAGGTCAGGACATGATGGGAATCATGGTACCATGTCTGATACAAGTCACTGCACTGGGGCTATATTCCAACTCCATGGTAAGTGGATATATTTACTCTACAATATAACCAAAAAAGTTTGATCTATTCACAATGTACTTATGTTGCTACTTTGCAGAGGGTTACAAATAAACAAAAAGAATATGCTGTATCATGGACACTGAACTTTTCCTAAGAAGTGGAAAAAGATATTTAGAAAAATATTCTTTATGTTCTATCAGAAATGCAAACCAATTTGATTGTTAAGTTCTTATACTGTAATAGTGCTTCTCTTATTGCTAGGTTGACAGGTCTTGATAAACAGAATGCATCGTTCTATAAAACACCAACAGATTAAACCAGACACATCACTTGCTAAAACTTTAAGGTAGAATCAACACCTGCAAAAATACATCATGGTCCTGTGCACCATAACATCTGCCTCCATGTCTATCCAGTAAGTAGTTTGATCTGACAGTGACTGCTGGTTCAAAATAGCAGGCACTTGAATACTAAGGAATAGTTATGGCCCTGTTGATATCTGTCATAAAATTCA
This sequence comes from Mus musculus, assembly GCF_000001635.26. Lineage (NCBI taxonomy): Eukaryota > Metazoa > Chordata > Mammalia > Rodentia > Muridae > Mus > Mus musculus. Next base: position 59,265,462 of record NC_000068.7, on the reverse strand, counting down.
CTTACGTCCGCTGACGGTCTGCAGTAACCACATGACAGCACTGGCTTTGTAAATTCTATTCTTAGGATAGTGATGTGTATTTTTAATTTTTGTAACCATTATATTATTATAGAAATGTGAAAATAAATAAAAATATCATGCTCCAAAATTAACCAGATCTAAAGTCTAAATAGAACATAATGAACTTTTATACAGTTGGAACGGAAGTGAGAGCTTCACATTCAAATTTATCCTTTCAGTATTGAATACCAAGAAATTATGACAGAATTAGAACTAGAACAACAATTGTCTTTAATATTTCATAACTTGTACCTATTAGCTGCTTTCAGTCCTTCTGCATCCTCTCATATTTAGCTTTTTTGTTTTCCTTACTTGTGTATAGTATATGCACATGTGTATGTTTAAATATACATAGATTATCGTCCAGATTCTGCATGAGAATATGCTGTTTTTTCTTTCTACAATTGTGTGACCTCGCTTCATATTATACAGTCTAGTTCATCCATTTTCCTGCAAAGTTTTCAGTTTTCAGCAGAGCAATATATATATATATATATATATATGTATATATATATATATTTATCTATTTACATATATATTTGATATATATAATTTTCATTATCCATTCATCTGTTGATGGACAGCTAGGTTGGTTTCAATTCTTTGATATTATCAATAAAAGAGCAATGGACAATGGGGTGCAAATATCTATTTTGTGGAATATGGAGTTCTCTGGATAGATACCCAGCTGGATCGCACAGTAGTTCTATTTTTAGCTTCTGGGGTTCTTTCCCATTTGAGAAGTCTCCAGATCGATTTGCACAATGCCTGTATTAATTTGCACAGCCACCAACATTGGACAGGGTTCCTTTCCTTCTACAGCCTCTCCAACTTTTGCAGTCAGATGTGTTGATGAGAGCCATTCTGATGGGGGTGAGATAGAATCTTAAAGTAGTTTTACTTTGCATTTCTCTGATAGTTAGGGGTGCTGAACACTGTTAAAGATAGTTGTTAGCCGTCTGTGATTTTAAAAACTGTCTATCCAGTTCATTTGCCCATTTGATGACTGGGTACTTTATTTTCTTGGTGTTTAATTTCTACAATTCTTTGTAAACTCTGGGTATTAACTAGCCCCTTGTCTGATGTGTGGCTAGTGAAGTTTTTCTCCCATTCTGTGGGCTACCTGTGAACTATGCTCATTGGTTGCTTTGCTGTTGTACTATCACCCAAATTAAGGTTTGGTTGAAAGAGGGGCAGCGGGAGGCAGGGTCTATCTTGCTGTGTAGCTTTGCCTGGCCTGGAGTTTGCTGTAAACCAGATAGACTTGTACAGATCTTCCTCCTGCCTCAGTCTTTCAAGTCCTGAGATTAAAGGCAAGTACCATTAAAACCAGTTAAAATTAAGTATTTGAAAATATATAATATATATCTAAACAAAGAAATGAAATTCCTCCATAATGAAAATCCTAAGATACAAAAAAAAAAAAAAAAAACCCCACAGAAGATACTAGACAATAGAAAACCATTCATGTTTCAAGGTAGAAAGATTTTATGAAAATATCTGTGTTACCAAAATTAATTTATGGAAGTAACACAATACCGCCAAATTTTCCATGTCATGTTTCAATGATCTAGAAAAAAAAATACAAGAATTCATATTGAACCACAAAAGGCCACAATCAGCAGTCCTATGTAAGAACAGTGCTAGAGCTATGACAATACCCAGTCTCACATTACACTACAGAGCTGTGGCGATGGAGACAGTCTAGTAAAGGCATAAGAGTAGATGGGTCGATGAATGAAATAGAACAGAGGGCTGGAAATAGCCAAGTCTACATACTACATAATCTTTGACGGAGTCAAAAAACCAAACCAAAACAAAAAAACCAAAACAAACAAAAAACCAAAGTGGGAATGGGGTGGGGTGGCCTATCCAACAAGTAGTACTGGCAAAATTGTGTTTCACCCTGCAGAAGAATGAAAGCTAGTAGTCTAACCTTTCCTATCTTATAGAAACTATCAATCCAAAGGGATCAAAGACCCAAATTTAAGACACAAAACACTAAAACTTGGCAATCGCTTTTTAAATAGAACACCCACAACATGGGAACTAACCACATGTATCAAAAGACGGGACCCAGGGAAAGAAACAGTTTCTGTACAGCACAGAAAACAATCTTAGACTGGTTTAAAGAAAGGCTCCTCAACTGCCCATCACTTTCTGATACTGGGATCCTTCTCCAGGGACCTCGATGGTGTAGGCTCAGCAGCTGGTTAACAGTGCTGGACATAGACTATGCTCAGGTGACGTGGCAGCGAGGCCCAGGTGGGTCCACACTGTGCTGTTCAGTACCAGGCTAAGAAAACCTGAAGGATAAGCATCATGCCTACCTCACAATGCTTAGAGGTATTTTGTTTGGGGGATTTTTTTGGGTGATAAATGTCTATTTTTTTTCATATATTTTACTCTGCTGTTAACTAGATACACCTTCCCCCCACCACACAGGCTGCTTGTATCAAGCTAGTCCAGTAAGAGACTTTTCCTGGATCCCCAAATACCTGTAACATCATTTTTGTACCCTGTTCTCAGTGACAAACTGGGATTGAGGGCTGGCATGCTTTCTCATGTAGGTCCACTCAAGTTACCACACTGGAGTAAGATTTCAAATAAGAACGCGGGCATGAAAAACAAAGGAATTTTTTTAATAGGAAAAAAATCCTATTATAATACATGTTTAAATTGTGTTTGTGGCATCTTCTATGACCTCTGAAGCAACCTCTCAAGGAACTGTAGAGGAAATTTCTACTTGGAGTTAGGAACAAGACGTAAGTTTCTCACAATTCTATACTCCTAGCCAGAGGCCTGCGACCGTGCTCTGGCCTAACCTAGGATATACTCAGGCCAGTGACCCACATGCTCACCTGCAGGCTGGTTCCAGGAAACAGGAGGCCGCTTCTCTCCCTCAATCCTGCCTACTTGCAGTACTTTCTGAATCAGGTCTCAAGGTAATGTTCTTCACACAGAAACCACCTCCAAGTGGGCTGTGTGCTAATAAGCCCTGGGGCTGTACCAACTCTATCTAAGTTTCTGGGGAGGTTTGTAAACTGTTGTGGAAGCTGGGACTCAAGCTTGGCTCTCCAGTCTTTTGTCACAAGTGAGAAGAGTCACTAATAAGCACTAAAGGAACTCCTTTTCTGCTTAATTAGGAGCATCAGTCTGTGTGTCATTAGGAAGGCTGAAGCACCTCCACAGGTGTGGAGTGTTTGGAAGGCCAATGAATCCTTGCTGGAACTCCGTGGAGGCAATGTACAAGTTGGACAATTACTTTAACATCCTAATGAATAAAGTCTATATCATATCTCTACCACTCTCAGAGTCCGTGGAGTTGAACATTACTCACTAATTTATCAAAAGCACCCTCCTTATGCAACTATACTTCTCCTTAGCAGAACTTCATCACAGTGCTGAAGGCAGAGGCCCAGGAAGCTGGAAAGCACAGATCTGCATGCAGCTGTTACCTAATAACTCTGGGCATGTTCAGATGAAATAGATGTTTGCTTGGCTTGAGAACAAATATTATTTCTAGTACCATGTATGACTGGCCCTAGATGGGAGAACAGGTTATAAGCATTTGATAATTCTGTTTCTATTGTCTTCTTTGATTGGTGAGGAAGTTGGCATATATATATATATAATACACACACACACACACACACACAAAACCATATCCAATGGTTTCTAGACACTCATTAAGGAGACAGAAATGAAAAGAACTTCTGATGATAGCATGTGACTATCCACAGAATCCAGCAAATAAGGCCACAACCTTATGAAGAAAGTGCGGGTACCACTATGCTCAAAGGTGATCTGTGTGACCATTGCAAGGTTTCATCTTAACTTCATTCCAGTCAGAAGTACTTGGGAAAGACAGAGGTGAGGGACCATCACGACAACAGAAGAAATTATGCTATGTTTTCAACACACATGGTGGACAGGCCTGCCCAGTCCAAGCAGAAGGGTTCACTGCCCTAGCTCACTCAGGAGCTACTGAGATACCAACCCCCTTGTTCACAGGCACACCCTCTGGCTGGCCTCCCCTAGCTCCTCTGGAGGCCCTGGAAAGGCTGGGCTTAGGGAGGCTTCCTCTTGAGGTTGGTATCCTACCTGCCAATCCTGCTAGTCCTTCCCTCTGTACAGGCAATGATCTGATAAATCTCTGCACGGACAACTCTCTCCACAAGCCCCACCTTGACTGGTCTTGTGCTGGTTTCTTGTACACATTTTACCCTGGTTTCTTTCTGGATCCCACTTTTCCCTCTCACCCCTTTGTAGAAAACATCAGTACCTTGGCTCTGATGTATATTACTCTCAGGAATATTTTATGTTATTGCTTCTTTATATTTATATTTATGTAAATAGCATACTGTACAGTTTGTTTGCAGATTGCATTCAGTGCCGTAAGATTCTGAGATATCAGTATTAGTATGGGTAGCTCTTGCTCATTAATTTTCACCGATCAATAATATCCCATTTTATGGTAATAGCACACTTATTTATGCTCTCATCATGGACTTATGAATTGTTTCTAATTGCTTAACAATTATAAGCATTCTGTAAACAAACATTCTTGATTAATTCTTGTATATATGAGCCAGACTTCTCCAGAGCAGATACAGAAGGGAATTTTTACACTTAAAGATATATACATCGTCAATTTTATTTCATAATGACTGTGAATTATCTTTCAAAGCAGCTGGCCTTCCACCTCAGCTGGCAGTAGAGGTGAGTCTCAATGCCCACACGCATGGCACTGGCTAGGTCTCCCCTCCTCTTTTGAGGGTACCTGCCTTGCCTATACTTTCGTTTGCATTCTGATATAGCTAGCTAGCATATACTTTCTAGGTTTACCAGACATTTAGGTTTTTGAATTTCCTAAGTATCAAACTCTTGGGGGAAAAAATTCTCCTTATAACTGCCACACAGGCCTGTCTTCTGTCTTCTATGGGACACAGGCATCTCGCTGCCCTGTTGTAATACTGGAGTTCTGCAGAGCTTGAGACTTAGACCAGAACTCTCCATGTTGAGTAACCCTCAAACACAGACAGTAGACAGTGACAAGCTCAGGGCTTCAGACGTCAGTCAGTCTATCATGGGGGGGGGGGGTGTTGGACACAGCAGAACACAACAGTTCATATCATGGGATCCAGAAAGCAGAGAAAAAGAGACAGGAGAAGGGTCAGGGATGGGGTACCCCCAAGGATAGGTTTTAACTCAAGCTTCCAGAACCTCCCAAAATAGCATCCATCGGGGGAACCAAGCCCTCAATGCAAGAACACGTAGGGACATCTCAGATTCAAGCCTCAGCCCCCACCTCTCTGGAGGGGAATGTTGGCTTTGTTGTTCAGGTGAGGATACCTCATTTCAGGCTTGATTCCTGAGACCCATCCTTCCTTCTTGGCTTAGCTCAGCAATTCAGAGTAAAGGCTTTATTCAGTGTGTTTGCTCCATTCAGGCGAGAAAAGGCCTCACATCCTGGGCATACACTGTGGTTACTTTTTCCCATCCCCCATGTTTTCTCTTTATTTTTCTGAGCCATTGCCATGAATAATCCTCAGTATTAAATCATCAGTGCCCCTCTTAGGTGTTAGTACATACACTGGGTTTGTCCTAAAGAAAATAGTTTCTATTTCTGAGATTTCTAGTTTTTTTTTTGTTTTTAAATATACCCACCTATTCTTGCAAGTTCATGAGCCTGAAATCTCTTTCCTCCTGGTTCCCTTCCCCCTTAGGTTTATACCTTTGCCCAAGCTCCCAGGTTTGAGTTCTCTTTTCCTTCTGAAACGGAAACACTAGGGATTCTGTGCCACTGTGTATGTATCAGTTACCGTGCCCTCCTGTGTCTCCTGAAGCATTCAGCACTAGAATCCTCCACTCCCATCTCCTCTGACATGCAGAAATAGCTGTATTCTGGTTTTCCGCTTCAAAGACTCTGGTGTTGGTCCTAAAGTCAGGGCACATTTCACCTCCTGTGGGTGTCCCTCCACCCCCCCCCATCAAATCCTCTCTGACGGCCATAGTGCTGCGTCTCCTGACCCTTCCCGACTGTGCCCTGTGGAAGGAATCTTATTCTGCTTTACAAACCTTCTTCTAAAAAGCTGTTCATCTTTTACTCAGAATATTCCCCACCTCTGGGTTACTAAGAATACTTACCAGGCTTTAACTGCAATGTAGTTCTTCCCTAAAAATACTTCTTTTTCCTACAACTCTCTCTTGTACAGACTATGCACTCCTCCACACCCGACACTGAGGTGTCTTCCAGAAGGGAGGGTGTTCTCTTGGCTCCTTATAGGCTTACTTATTAGCATAAAGTGTTCATAGTATTCCTCACCACCAGCTTGTTATATAATCATCCAGTCAGCAGACCTGCAAATGATGCTCCCTCTTACATCTCTATGCTCTACTGGTAAAGAACATACACTTGCCATCTGTGTGTCAAGGTTCAGTGTGCTTTGAGGCAAGAGCTTTTCTGGCCATCCACCCACAAGTGTCACCGACACCGCTGTGTGCTTACGTCTAGCTGTCTGCCTCTTGACCACAGAGAAGCTGTAATGGTTACTATGACGGTGGCGCTGACAGTGAAGAAGAAAGAGCAGCAGGCCCTGCTGCTCAGCGACCAATGAAATCCCTCTTTCCTGGTTTCACATTCGCGGCCAATGCCATTTTCTTCCAGGCCAGAGAGTGGCCCCCTCCTGTCCAGGGCTCCCTATTCCAGGCCCTCTGGCCTCTTGAGGATCCTGCTGCTCTCTCTTGTTGTGTTCCTTAATAGTTCTCCTCATTTAATACTGAAATTGTTCTCATCTGAAGACATAGCACCGTGGCCCCAGGGCTTCTTGGTCCGTTTCCTTCTTCTGTGACCTATGCTAGCTTTTCACTAATGATGCTTTACAATGTCTGCTTTTAACAATCCAGAACCATCTCAGGCTCTGAAGTCATTAACAGCCTGGGTCCTAATTAGACTTGTAAAATTCAAGGCAACAGGCAAGATGCCTGTTCTGATGACATGTTACATGGAGGTATCCCCATCTTTTCTATATTCAAAAGATGAATGATTTAGAGTAATTAATGCTCTATCTTTGTAGGTCTTCAGGTAGGCACAATTTTTAAATTCATGATTCTGTTCACCAGCTGGCAGAAGGCTCCTGGCTGGATCTCAAGTAATGCCCCACCAAAAAGCACTGAGAAATCCTGTAAAATATAATTTCCTTGTTTTTAACACTTTTTATGGATTCTTTGTGAATATTATTGCATCATGCACCCCAATCTCACTCATGCCCTGTCCGTTCATATCCACCCTCCACCCAGCAACCCCCTTAAAAGAAACAAAAAATAAAAATGATAAAATATTATCTCACCATGGAAACTGTATACAGTGTACCCGTTTGCCCAAACAGCTTTACTTGGAAGTGGTCATTGCAATGAGTCTAATTAATAGTTTGTAACCTATGTGGTCCATATTTACAAACAGTCCTTGGATTTTCAGTCTCAAGAACTCATCTGGTACATTTAAAACTCATCTCTTTAAAAAAAAAAAAACAGTTTGGACAAAAAAAATATATAAAACTATGTCCCGCTTTTAACTGAAGTCATAGAGAAACAGACAGAAGTGGGGCTGGACCTTAGATGCCGATAGTTCATCAACTCATAACACATCAGCTGTCAGGAATCTCACAGATGAGGCTTTGTGGACTTGCCATTGAGTGCATAGTTTTAAGAGGCGCAGGGTGGTGTGGTCCCCAGTTTCAGAGGTGCTGTTTACTGTTCCCCCATCTGCCCATTACATTTATCTGTCTTTAAACCATCCAATCGCCTCCTCTCTAAGGCCAGCTCTGCATCCTTTGAAAGCTGGTTTAACAGGATAGGGATGCTGTCAAAAATGCCTTCTCATTTTCATTTAGCTTCCCCTCTGCAAAGGTGTACATGTGCTGTATAAAAAGTGTCTGTGTGTATGCAAAAAAATAATTCTACTTAAACCTTTTATTACTTGAGGTTTTCCCAGCATGGTTAAAATTCTTTATATTTGGAGAGTCCTGTTGTTAAATAAACACTGAGAAAATGGGCTAAGAGTGAGTACTTGGTCAGTGTTACCTGACAACTGATGACGTTATCTTGCGATACAGTAGTGATTTGGTAGAACTGATGTCTAAAGTTTATCGTTCTTTTCTTTAAAATGTAATATCTTTGTTGTTTAGATATTTGAGTCTTATATTAAGAAATTATAAAGAGCAGTAGGAACAACAGCAATCTCCACTGGCTTCCTACTGCACATGTATTTGAAACGATAAGACACATGATATACAAGCTTTTGTGATGGAAGCCTTTAATTCTGGCATTTGGGATCCAGAGGCAGGCTGACCTCTCTGAATCTGAGACCAGCCTGGTAACATAGTGAGTTCCAGGCCAGACAGAGTTACATGGTGAGAACTTGTCTTCAAAAATAAACAAAAAAAGATGCATGATACATGTCCTCTAATGTAATACGGTTATCTGGGGTGAACTGACGGGTGGTACATGATAATAATACACACAGATCATTATTTGCTGAAATGGAAAACCAAGAACACTAAATTCAAGAGCTCCCATTTTGTCTATGTAGAGTATTTTCTGTATATACAGCCAAAAATAGTAGGAGAAAACAGATTAAGTCTAACCTTTCTTTATGAAATCTAACAATAGTACCACAAAATATGAGGCTAGCTTTTAAAAAATGGTTACTAACAATGAAAAACTAGTAGGAAAGAAAACACCATCTATCTTAGGTCTGTTGTCTTATGACCATGCTAGAGTTGCTCTTGTGCATGTTTCTTTCACTCTAGAGAGAGAGAGAGAGAGAGAGAGAGAGAGTGTGTGTGTGTGTGTGTGTGTGTTCTAGCCATTAAAGTAAAGGCTTGTTACTGAGTTCAAGATGAAAGAAGTAACTTTATGGGGAGGGGGCGGTCACTATCTTATAAATATTTCATGTTATGTTATATATGTTTCATCAAGAGTATCATTCATTTCTAAACTTGGAAAGCTTACCTTGGCTTCTCCAGAAACATGATTAAGAAAGACCACTGTTCTACCCATAGCTATAAAGCCAGTTACCTGTGAAGGACGTGGAGTGACAGGAGAGAGTCAGGCCATGTCTGAACTTATGACTTACACGCACAGTGTAGCCATAGGCGGAATGATGCCCACTTCAACCTTGATATCACTCTGCTTTTTCTCTAAACTAGTGTTTTCTCCTCTGATGCTTATATACGCATGACGCTACTGTGCACTGTTTACGTTTACCCTTATATTAGTCAAATGCTGATTTCTCTTTCCCACTGTCTAGCTTCAATCCAGACATGGCATTTTAATGCTTATGTTAAGAATCTCCAGTCTCAAGTTTGTGTAAATGTCTCTGCCTTGCCAATAAAAGCTGAAAAACCCAATAACTAGAATAGAGAATATGGTGGGACTTCTGCCAGACAGGGGAAGGTAAGGGAGGGAGAGGAGAAGAAAGGGGAGAGGGGAGAGGAGGGGAGGGAAGGGGGAGAGACAGTATGGGGGGAGAGAAAGAGAAGGAAGAGAAGGAGGAAGAGAAGGAAGAAGAGGAGGAGGAAGAGGGGGAGGAGGAGGAGGGGGGAGGAAGAGGAGATTTGCCCCTAGGAAGGGAGTCAGATACTCCATGGTAGAACACACCTGAAGCCGACAGAGTCAGACCAATACAAAAATGCAAGTATCTCAGGGATCTTGGCTGGGAGGTAGCCAGATTAGAGGATTAGAATAAAATTATAATGCCTAGTTATGTGCTTTTAAGTTGCAAATAAATCTGTTTCTCTGTGTCATTACTGGGGAACTAGCTAGGATAAAGAAAAACAGCTGCTGTATTAATTTACTGCATACATTTATATTAAAATTTCTTGTTATAATTCACTCCTTGTTGCTTGCTGGCTAGCTACATTAAAAAGTGTTTTTTATTTTACTTTAACTTAGTGTTCCACAGAATGTCTGTATGTTCCCTATTTCTATGATAAAGTAGTTGAAGAGGGGCTAACCCTCAGTGATAGAACATTCCCTAACTTCCAAGGTCAGTCCCCTGCAATCCTACCCCACAAATGAAGACTTCCCTTTAAATATGTGTTAGGTCTATAAGACTAGCACTATAGAAAAAAAAAAGGAAAAAGGGAAAAATTCTTATAAGTGGCAAATTTGAAAATATGTTAACTTTTCAGACGAATTTATTTGTCTGAATCTCACAATTGGCATACTGAATATTTTTCATCTTGTATATATGATTATTTATGAAAAGATTTATTCGCTAATGTTTGGCCTGGATGTAATCTGCCATCATAAATCTATCCTTTTTGTTAACACAACACTAACAATGCTGGATGCTAGTGATCGGGTGCTGACTGTGGGTTAGGCATTTTGCATGTGTCTGTAATGCTTTTTATTTATGTATGCATGTTATATCATGTGTCGAGATCAAAGGATGATTTCTGAATGCTGGTTCTCTACTTCCACCTAGCTGAGGTCTTCCTTGATCACTCCTGCTGGTGCTCCTGTCTCCACTTCGCATCTCGCCACAGGATACTAGGATTACACACATGCTACCCTACGTGGCTTTGCATTCATCAGTTCCAGGGACTGAACTCATGACATCCACTAGGCCGTCTCTGGCTCTCAGTTTTCTGAAGCTCTTTAAAACACAAGCCAGCTTTGGGTCACACAGCTGTGGGGCAGAAGAGGCATGCTATGCAACTTGGGAAAGGCTACAGGATTCCGGTGTGAGGAGGCAGAGTCGAAACTCAACATTCTTGCTCTTTCTGTTACAGAAAGCTGAAAATCTGAGCTGCTTTCATTTTCTGCTCCTTAAGGTTATATTTAGGACTGTAATTAACTTTATTACTTCAAAAGCCTTCTTCTCAAATCAGAGAAGTAAGGGTGGATGTCGTGTATACACAGGAACTTCCTAATGACACAGGGTCAGCTACATAGTGGGAAAAAGACTAGGGTCCTACTGAGAACACAGACAGGCCACTGCAGTGCCGGGGTCCATACCCACACATACATGGAAGGAGCCTGGCCACTGCAGTGCCGGGGTCCATACCCACACATACATGGAAGGAGCCTGGCATGTATCCACAGAAAAACATAATCCTAAAAAGATTATCTAGAGCAGTTTTATAACCTTAAAATTAAAAACCCTCAATATTATAAGGGAAAAGATAGACCCCTTAAAAACAGCACTACCACTAGTAGATCACACAGAGAGTCAAATGCGGTTAGCGGGGAGCACTCGGCCAGCACTGCAGCGTTATGACCTGGGGCTCCATGTCCAGTCCCACAAAAGAAGTCTAAGGTAGAGAGAAGCAGCAGAGGGAGAGACAGGTCAGTGAACAAGAGAAGACACAGGAAGGAATTCAGCAGGTAGGCAACCTCAGATAAATGAAAATGCTAATTAACTATTGGGCAAATGGCTCCAATTCATTAGCACGGAGAAACAAAAGAACAGTGTGATGTGTCATTTTTCATGACATTGGCAAAAAGTTTAAAGTGTGGTTCCATCCAGGGCTGAAGAGGAGCCAGGGAACTAGGCACCTGCACAAGCTTTTGAGGGAGGTTTACTAAAAATCTTCAGGAAATCAATCTGATACTATTAAAACAGAACAGAACAGAACAACCAAGCCCACATTTCTTCTGACCCCCACGACCCACTTTTCAGTCCATAGTCTGTGGAGGTGGCATCAACACACACAGCAGCAACTCCAGCAGCATTGGCAGTAATGCCAGTGCACACAGCGTGCCAGCACCCTAACCAGCTACAGCACCCACATGGCGGCACACAATGTAATCATTAAACACAATGAGTTTAATACTTATTTCTGAGCCCAGAAGAACCATTACACATATTTTTTTTCCAGAAGCCAAATTTAGAGCTGACTAAAACACAACAAATCAAAGACTCCAAATCTGATTTAGTTTGTTTGAGCACAGAGGCAGGCAGCCATTGGAGGAACCAACATATCAGCACAACTGGTAGCTCTCGAGGGCAGGACTGGGAATGGGAAGAAGACATTATTCAGATTTCCATATTACTGCACCTGTTTTACTCACTACAGTTAGTATTTGGCTTCTTTAAGTTAAAGTCTTACTCATAAAAACAAAAATAACAAAGTGAACAGGCTAAAGAAATGAAGGAACATTATTTGCATCTACTAGAACAGATCTTACTTAAGAGATGCATCCCAACCAACCCCTACAGTATACCCTCACCAACCCCTACAGTATACCCCCACCAACCCCTACAGTATACCCCCACCAACATCTACAGTATACCCTCACTAACCCCTACAGTATACCCTCACCAACCCCTAAAGTATACCCTCACCAACCCCTACATTATACCCTCACCAACCCCTACAGTACACCCCCACCAACACCTACAGTATACCCCCACCAACCCCTACAGTATACCCTCACCAACCCCTACAGTATACCCTCACCAACCCCTACAGTATACCCTCACTGCTGCCATCAGTCTAGGTGCTGAGGTGCTTATTCACTTCAAAGAGAACCCAAAGCAAACACTCACACAGAACTGGAGCTAACCTAACAGACATCAACAGGGATTGATAAAACACGCAATAGTAAGGACTGAAGTAAGCTCACACATGATATGGAATTAGGCTCCAAGATTAAATTAAAAACCTAGGAACATTTTAATAGTTTTACACATGCTTGAATGTGAAGAAAACATTTTCCTCATATACATATTAAAAAGATTGGTTTGGGGAAATTTTTTTAATATTTGAAAAAATAAACTGGATATTTGTATGGTGACTTTATAGTTTTTTGTGTTATTTTTCTTTACTTTGTGCATTTTAAAAATATCTATATAAACAACAAAATCAAAAGATGGTGTGTAAGAGAGTGGATGACAGACATAATCTGTTAGAATCTCCAGGAAATACACCAGGGGAAGCTGGTAACAGCAACAGAAACTGGGAGTCGACACCTGAAAAACTCTAATAGCAAAGGAAAAGAGATAAATTTAAAAGCAGGACAAGAAAAAACAAGAGTCCATCTTAGAGGAACTGGCAAGGTAGGGGAATTCTCTTGTCCTAGTTAGAGGGAATGACTGGAACCACATTTAAGATGGAGAGCCTCAAAAAAATGCCAGTAAACAGTAGCAGACACTTTAAAGAGAGATTAATTAATAAAAACAAACAAACAAACAAATCCCGTTGGCATTGAAGTAGAACATTTTAACAGAAAACCTTCTGGTGGGTAATTTGGCAGTGCCAGATTTTCAATGATCTAGAAATCTCAGGGTACCATGGAGTCTTTATGCTGAATGCGTCTAGACTAAAGGGACAAAACTTTGAACCAAAACCGTAAGATTTAGAGAGGTAGAAATCTGATTGGAGACAAAGCCTGGAGGGAAACAGTTGCAAGTGTCTAATGACACATCCAACATCAGAAAAGACTGTGCATGGACAAGGGCAGCATTCACAACCTGGAGGCGGCCCAGATGTGTGACCAGCATCTATGAGCCAATCCAGGATGGACGGGCTACCCTCTGATGGGCTGGTACTTTACAACTGGCCATTGGAGCTAGAACAACATTTGAAATCCCAGCCCCTGAGGGATTGCTAGCAAGTATGCCTGAATGTATGCCTAGCATCTATGACATGATTTCTGAAGGAGCACCTGATAGGCTTGGCATCTGTGACTTGACCTTGCACAGTGCAGCTCAGGGGTGTGGCAGGCATAAGTGAGACTGAGGAGGAACATGGAGAAATTTGAGCTTACACCAGCAATAAGAGACAACATTCAGACTCAGTGTCTCCATCCAGCTCTTATCTGATACCTCCTTATTTTATTCTGTTGACTTATAGTCTTGTGCTCCCGGTCTGTGTTTCTCCTACAACTCCCTTTTTCTTTATTGGTTTTTGATATGTTTTCACAAGGCGCACAGCCTAGCTTAGCCTGTGGATTCTGTATCTTAGCCTCCTGAATGTTGCTGTCTTCTGGGTCACCTGACTGCAGTCCTTCCCTTTCTGTTTTCCTTCCATCCACCTTCTGCTAAGATTGTCTCATCTTGACTTGTGTCTCTTTTGTTTCCACTGTTTGGTTACTTTTTCTTTCTTACCTTTCCTTGTATCAAGCCAATATGAATCAGTCTTTCCTCCACTTTTTACCCATTTTACTGTAGTCAAAATACTAAGTAAACAGAACAAAGAAAGTATATTGAAATCTGCAAGAGCGAAATACCAAAAAATACATAAAGTCAGACCCATGAGAAAAATTACGTATTTCTCAACAATTAGTTTAAATTTGTGTGTGTGTGTGTATTTGTGTGAAGAGTGTATGTGCACCTGAATGTAGGGGGCAGAGATATGAAGAGGATGTCAGATGTCTGGAGCTACTGTCAACTGCTTAATGTCTGTGAGAGGAAACCCAATTCAAATCCTTGGTTGACGAAATACTTCAAACATGCCCAATGAAAGAATAAGGGCAATTAAATAAAAAGACAGCTAAACCTCCATATACATCCTAACTAAAAAATTACAAGAAACAGAACATTAAAGTCAAATCTCTGCTTAAGAACAGCCAATGCTCTTTACCATTGAGCTATCTCTCCAGCCCCTTAACTTCTAAAGCCAAGAGGGCTTGCCAAGGCGTATGTCCATCTCCGAAAGACAAATGCCACACAAGACCACTCATCCCGCAAAACTAGTAACTATAAGAGAAAGAAAAGACTTTCCATGATAAGGAAATTCATGACCACTAAACTAGTTTCACAGGGGAGGATATCCAATGAAATTCTTTGGATAGAAGAGATAGATAAATACACCCATGAAGCTACAGGAAATAAACCACACCAGAACCATAGTTTAGGCATGAAGAATAAGAAAATACTGAACATGAAAAAGAAAAGAAAAATCAAACAACAAAACCCAGCCCAATCAAAGACAGCAGGTAGCAGACTGGATAAGGGAACAGGATGCATTGATTTGTTGTCTCTAAGAAATGCATTTCACTGACAATGACAGATGCTGTCTTAAAGTAAAAGGGTTGGAAAAGGACGCCAAACAAATGGATCTGAGAAACAAACGGCATTACTGTTCTAACATCTGTCAAGACAAGAGTCCAAACCAAAATTAGAAGTGGCAAACGTGTAGTGTATGCTATCTGACTGCAGGGCAATAAAACAAGACGTCACAAGCCGGAGAAACCACGGAAAACAACCAAACTCACAGCGATTGACCAACACAATCCTGCATGATAAACAGAACAGAAAGGAAATAAAGATGGAAAAAAAAGAAATATTACCATCAAATGAAAAAGAAATCACAATGTTATCCAAATGTGTGAAACAATGAAGTCAGTTATAAGAGCGAAGTTTATAGTAACAAGTGTGTATATTAAAAAAATCAGGAAAATCTCAAATATATGACAATGACCTCAAGGCCTTGGGGAAAAAAAAAGCAAACTCTCATCCTAAACAAACACCAACTTCAAAGATCTTAGTGTAAGTCTCGAAACTGAAGTTGCTCGAGTAAAAGTAGGGAAAATAATTATAGTCATAGGAAAGACTTGTAAGGTTGGTATTATTTTTTATTTTATATATATATATATATATTTTTTCATCTATATATATGGATACGTGTCCTTGAGTGCAGGTACCCATGAAAGCCAGAAGCTTCCGATCCTCTTTGGAGGTTGAGCTTTAGTTGTGAGATTCCGGATGTGGATGGTGGGAACTTGGGTCCTCTTCTAGAAGAGTATATAGTCTTAAACACTGTATCATAGTTCTAACGCCAAGAAATTTAAGGGCTCCAGTTGTTCAGAGAATAATGCTAATAATTGACAAGAAGGATTTACTGAACCTTTGACAAGAAGGAAATTGACAATTGATTATCAGTTGATCAACTGACAAGAAAGAAACGATTTTAGTGTCTGTTCATAAAAAGGATATAGTTAATTAAGTGAAGAGATAGTTTACAGGATAGGGGAAAATTGTTGCCAGTTATAAACCTGGCAAAAGAGTAACACCTAGACTATATAAAAATTAAAAAAAATAGAATGAGAATATCAACCAACATAGGTTCTAGGAAGATGGAATGGAAATGGCCAATAAATATATGAAAATATGTTCAACCTTAGTAGATATCAAGATTTTATCCCATCCATTTAGAATTAGTCATTAAGAAAACACATAACAAATGGAATTAGTCCAGCCATTATGGACATCAGTGTGGAAGTTCCTAAAAACAAACAAAAAAAACCAAAATCAAAACAAACAAAGCCCAACCAACTAAACAAACCAAACTTGCACTAAAACGAGTTCTGCCACATGACCCAGCAATACCTCTCATGGGTATTGATTGACCCAAAGGACATCAAGTTGACTCATCACAAAGATATTTGCAGATCAATGCTGACTGCAGCATGACTCACAATAGCGAAGTGTTGGAATGAACCTTGATATTGAAACAGAAGAATGGATGATGAAAATGTAGTGTGTAAGTACAATAGGGTTCTTTTATCCATAAAGAACAGAGCCCTGTCATTTACAGGAAAATACGTACATCTGGAAATAAAATAGTAAGCAAATTAAGTCAGTCTCAAGGAGACAAATACCATACTCTCTCTCTTATGATTTCTAGATTTCATGAAGGTACATTAAATCATATCATACCTAAGGCATGAAATCGTGTAGGGGAACCAAGAGGACTAATAGGGAGAGGAGAGAAACTAAGAGGAGGGCAGGGGGAGGGTGTGTATGCTCAGTGTATAACATATACTTGTATGGGAATATCTTTACACCACACAGTACCATTTACAATGAATATACACAACAGAATTTACAGACTTATAAATAAAATACAGTAAGAGTTATTTGCACTTTAATACCACAAGTGACCCCAATGTTACTACTTGTAAATTTGGACCTATAAAGAATATCTTAAGAATCAAGTTTCATAAAGGGCATGGAATCTATTATAGTAATAAATGTCTTATTTAAAAATATAGGCCGTATCAATGGACTGATTTAATAGATTCCTCGGTACAATTTCTCTTGGTGCTCCATCAGGTAATTTAATAAAGCCAATCTTTACAGAGATGCTATTTGGCTCAGTTTGATTATAATTAATGTGATTTCATAAACTGTTTATGAGAATGAAATTGTTGTAACCCTCACTATTAACCATCTCTTGAACTTTATGTTCTCAAATTGAAATTACATTTTCATTATAAAAGAATTCTATTTTCCCCACACCTTAATAACAGAGAACCACCATTTCGTCATTTTTCTCTCTTACACAAAACCAAATACATGAAGTATCTCATATAAGTGAAAATACAGTATTTGCCAGAGGCTGGAGAGATGGATCATTGGTTGAGTACTGGCTGCTCTTCTTAGAGGGTTTGATTCCCAGCATGCACACCGTGGCTAATGACTGTGCCGAATGAAGTAAAATAAGTGAAAGTGTCGGGAAAGGTTGTATTAAGGAACCACACTACTAACTACCTAAAAATACCTATAATATACATTAGTCAGTATAAAAATAAACACGTACTGGCTGGTTTTGTGTTTCAACTTGACACAGGCTGGAATTATCACAGAGAAAGGAGCTTCAGTTGAGGAAATGCCTCCATGAGATCCAGCTGTAAGGCATTTTCTCAATTAGTGATCAAGAGGAGAGGACCCAGTGTGGGTGGTGGGTGATCCCTGGGCTGGTAGTCTTGGGTTCTATAAGAGAGCAAGCTGAGCAAGCCAGGGGAAGCAAGCCAGTAAGGAACATCCCTCCATGGCCTCTGCATCAGCTCCTGCTTCCTGACCTGCTTGAGTTCCAGTCCTGACCTCCTTTGGTGATGAACAGCAGTATGGAATTGTAAGCTGAATAAAGCCTTTCCTTCCCAGCTTGCTTCTTGGTCATGATGTTTGTGCAGGAACAGAAACCCTGACTAAGACATTAGTCTAACTACAATGCTCTCTCCAACAGCCATAGACAAGTGGTCCTCAACCTTCCTAATAATACAGTTCCTCGTGTTGTTGGTGACCCCCTGACCACAAAATTATTTTCTTTGCTACTTTGTTTTAACTATAATTATTACTGTTATGAATTATAATGTAAATATTTTTGGAGATAGAGGTTAGCCAAAAGAGTCACAACCTGCAGGTTGATAAGCACTGTCTTAGATCATCTAACAAGACCCAACATGGCATCAACAGTCCTCTTTAGAATTGTTGGTTAGGGTTATGCATGCATCATCCAAAACAGTACAGACTATTGCTATTACCCATGGCTGCCCTCCAACCTCACCCCACGAGTCGGAAAGTAAATAAGTCCTAATTACTGAAAATACCATGCAATTCACACACAGGGCCCAGAGGTCACTGAGCCTGGAAGTGACCCTCCTCCCTAAAGACTAATCGCTGGGGAGCAATCATCAATCCTACCCAGCCATGACACGTATGACACATATTAATGACTATCACACCTGAGACAAAGATCACTGTGGAAGCAGAGACAGAAGGATTCTAAGAGCCAGAGCAACAAGGACTTGCTGTGAGTGTGCCTCCACTGTTAGTGGCAGAAGCAACAGTTGTAACCTCACCATCATGATCTCAGCATCATGGTTGTCTGAACATGATCCGAATAAGGACGACGACAACAACAGGGGCAATGCCAACGTGGACGGGGAAAGTTCAGGAGGCTGCAACTGTATACAAAGAACTACGGGCAACTAAAGGACGCTGAGAGCAGGAGAAACAGGAAGGCCACTTGATGACCCCAGAAGCACAGTGGTCTTGGCTGACTGGAATCTTAAAGTGAGCCAACACCTCAAGGTTGTAGAAAGAGAATTAAAGTTGAAATGCTATAATATAGCCCAATTTTCAGATGCCAAGTAAAATTAGCTCCCTGGAAAGTCAGAGATCACGAGAAGATGCAGGGGATGAGAGTCCATTCCCTGGTTGGTACAGGCAATGAGCAAAAGTGAAGACTTTCCTGGACTTCCCATCCCAGAGGTCAGCCAAACCACCCTAGCCCAGAGGTTCTCAGCCTTCCTAATGCTGTGACCTGTAGTGCAGTTCCCTCTTGCTGTGGTGACCCAACCATAAAATTATTTTCATTGCTACTTCACAACTATAATTTGCACTGCTATGAATCATAATGTAATACTTGTCTTTTCTGACTGTCTCAGAGAGGTGGAGACCCAAAGGCTGAAAACCACTGCCCTAGAGTGAGACATGGCAAATAGTTTCTATAAAAGATAGCTAGTAGATACTTTGGGCATTCTGGACCATAAGCTAGGTTTCTGTCATTTAGTCAACACTGTCTTGAGAGTGGGAAACCAAGGGGTCACATGAATGATTGGGGCCATGCACACGTGCATGTACACACACACACACACACACACACACACACACACACACACCACATGCATTCATGCTCAAATAAATAAATAAATAAATAAATAAATAAATAAATGTAGTAAGAAAATTTAAGAGAGCTCAGGTTCTATCTCTAGGACTACAAAAGAAAAAAGCTGTTTTTCACTGAAAAGCCCTAACTCTTGAGAACGCTTTAGTCTTTAAATGACACTTGCAGTCTGCTTATAGGCTGCACCCCAACTCACTCCTCTGTGTGTTCTGTGTCCCTTTTACAGATGACTCAGGTCAGGCTGAGAGATGTTAAAGTGATTTGCCCATTATTGCATAATTCATAACTGACAAAGTCCCAACTAGGTTGGGTCCTTCAATTATTGATTCTAACCTACCTCTAGTTCTACACTTCCTACATACTAAATAGGTTCAAACCCTCACATTGGAGCTGGCAAACTATGGCTACAGACCACATCTGAACTTCACCCATTAATTTTCAGGCTGAAAAATAAGAATAGTCTATCTCTTGTCAGGGCCATGGAGAACAGAGGATAACTTGCAAGAATTGGTTCTTTCCCTCTACCACGTGGGCTCTAGGACTGAACCTGGGCCAACAGGCTTGGAAGCAAGTGCCCTCATCAGATGAACCATCTTGTCAGCCCAGAACCCAGGTTCTTGTACACATTAGGCAAGCAGCCCATCACTGAGCTATATCCCAGCTCATCAATTAGTTAAGAATCTCTTTTAATGGGAGTTTCGGGATAGATCCCAAGTCCTGAGCAAGAAGACAAAGGGGAACTTGTACTACAGATGTCCAGACGTCTTGCACCCTCTGAACTTGCACAGCACTGCACAGCTGTTAAGATTGCTCACTTAAATAATTTATTTTCATCCTCTCATATTCAGCCTTCAATGGCCCGACTTTGCCATTTTTGTTCTCTGCTCCTAATACTCATAAGGAGATCCAATTTTATCAGGAAACCACAAAAAGAAAGTCATGTCTGAAGTACCGCTCAGATGACTGTGTCAAGAGTGGCTGCTGCTTGCCACTGTGACAATGCTTATTCTGTAGTGGTTAAACTAC
Source organism: Mus musculus (assembly GCF_000001635.26). Classification (NCBI taxonomy): domain Eukaryota; kingdom Metazoa; phylum Chordata; class Mammalia; order Rodentia; family Muridae; genus Mus; species Mus musculus. Next base: position 59,244,952 of record NC_000068.7, on the reverse strand, counting down.
AAAACATGTGATCTACATAAAACTCATGATCTCATGACACCCCCCCCCCCGCCCCGGGCCAAGCAAACACTATAATTTCTATATATTGTAATAGCCTGAATATATCAAATGGTAGAACAGGGATAGGGATGGAATTTTGAAGTTTTTCTTTTATTGTTCAAGCAACCCAGAGTTTATTTACTATTTCCCATTACTCTATTAAGAAATTCTTTGTGTACTTTATAAAATATTGAAAGAAAACTTCTTTGCATTTGTTTTGTGACATTACTCTAGGCTGCTTCTATTTCCTGTCAACAAGCAGGGAGAAGTCAGGTGACTGCCTTAGCAGGAGAGAACAGCCTCTGAGGCAGATGCTCACCCCCAGTCCTCAGAGTGGTAGCTCAGCCCTGTGCCTGCGCAAGGTCAGAGGAAGAGTCAAGCAGAGACCAGCAACGGCTGTGGGGTTGGAGCCGGTGCACATGTGCATGAGCTGTCCAGCAGGACTCTAGGAGGATACCGTACACCGTCTCATGCTAACACCTCTAGAGTATAGCGTACGCACGGTTACCTCCATCACACCCACGCCAACCCAGAAACTCATCTGACCACACACCACAAAGGCCAAGTGGAACTCTTACTACACAGTTTTTGAATATATGTCTAAATTCATACTTTCATACAAATCTGTGACTTACATTTCAAAATAAACAAACATTAAAATTAAAACAAAGCAAATTTAACAATATTGTTGTGAATGGCACGGCTATCAAATGGTAGATAAAAGTACATAATGTATCAATCTGGGGCATTTTCTCGGAAGTGGACAATAAATTCGTCTGAACAAGTGTATAGCATGATACATGTTTTCTAGATTTACAAGAAGCAACTGCATCTCCAGGCAGGTATTTCCGTCGCAGAAACCTTGCAGCCACACGCCTATGGAGAATGTACAGAACGGCTTGGATGGTTTCAGGTTTGAGACCTTACTCTTTCATATAACTAAAATTACATCTTCGATGCATCTCCCAGAGTTTCCCTTACATCACTGTGGTGACAGAACTATGGTCTGTTACTTATGAGGAGTCACCTAGTGCTTCCTCTGACGCTTATCATACACAGGGACAGCCAATGCCTGATGAGTGACTTCTATGTGTTAAGTACTTAGGTTTCTACAACTTCCCCATGCAAATATCATCATCATCATCTTCTTCTTCCTCTTCTTCTTCTTCTTCTTCCTCTTCCTCTTCCTCTTCTTCTTCTCCCTCCTCGTCCTCGTCCTCGTCCTCCTCGTCCTCCTCCTCCTAGCCATGTAGAGCATGGATTTCTGCACATCCTCAAGATGTGCACAGCAGGAAGGAAGATAGAGCCAGGAGGTATAATTCTAGAGTTCACTTTAGTTTTATTTACAGCATCTGTGTGTAACCATGTGTGTGGAGGTCACAGAACAGCTTGTGGGAGATGGTGCTCACTTTCTATCATGTGGTTTCCAAGGAGCAAACTCAGGTCATCGGGCTTGGTGGTAGGCGCCCTTGGCCTGCTGAGCCCTCCTGCCAACCCTCCAGAGCTCTTTATCACTGTCAGTCTTATACCACAACTGCCAGAGTGTGTCAGTAAAACTGATTTCAAGTTGGAGAAGAAGACTAGAAACAATATAAGCCAATACCATCCAGTGAAAGCCTCCCCTGGCTGACCTTGCTCTGCTGGGATGTCGTCTTCATTTCCATAACTGTGGTTCATATCTACTTATGATACTATGGGAAACAGCCATGGTCAACAACACCTGCACAGCTTCCAGATCTCCAGGGATGCAGGTGTGGACACAGAGAATCCAGCTTGCAGGCGGTAAGAAACCATCTTCTCTACAATTCCCATTAGATAAACAGGGCCTTCTAAGACACCCAGCTAACTCTACAGTGAGACAGTAATTCTGGCAGTGGCTCTTTGGACTCCTGGGATCACAGATAAGACTTTATAAGAGCAAGTGAAACAGGAGGGAAGAGACTCATAGCTTTCTTTATCTGGGTTTTTCCACTCTAAAATTCTCGGAGTTCTGTTTTTAAGCTCATTATTGTCAATGTATCTGATTGAGAAAGAAGCTAAGCAAGTCTCAGGTGAGACTGCACCATAGCAACAGGCCTGCCATGAATTCTTTGGGGAGCAGAATTTCACAGAAGTATGTGATTGCCTATTCACACTCTTGATTACAACACATTGAGCCATTAAACTAAATTGTAAGCTATTAGTGTATTACAGGGACTTTGAAAAATAAACTACCCTGTGTGAAGAAATTTTTCACACTTACATTCACATTGAAATGTGTTTAATTGTTTTTAGTTCTACTTCTTTTTTATTTAGAAAACAAGGGAACCAGCTGAGCTATTTCAGAACATGACAATGTCACGGTGCACTAATCTGATAAATCCGGCACTGCCCTTTATCAGCGGTAAATAGCAAATCTTCCTCCAGCCCCCACTTTGTGACAAAATAGAAATGGAACTCTTCTTAGGTCTCCATCAGTGGTTGACATGTCTATTAAGTTAGGCCAGCAGCGTCAGCACAATGGAACCCCACCTTCAGCTTCACTGTCCGTGAACGTCTACTGACTCCGTGAAGACAGAACGCTGAGGACAAGCAGTACGCAGCTGAGGAGTGTGTTTGTGGGTTGCCAACACTGTCGGCTACTGCAGAGCTAATCACAGGCAAAGGTGGGGCTAGGTAAGGATACAGATGGCGCTGTCGGTGAGTGACCCGAAGGCAGATACAGGCAGTGTGAACTCTTCTACTACTGCCCTTCTTTTCTTCATTTCTTCACAGCAATTCCCACATTTGTCAGCATATTGGGAGGTAGACAGAGTAAAACAGTTTGGAATATTTAGATCAAAGGAAAGAAAATCACTTATATGACATAATTTTTATGCAACCAATTTTCAGTTAATTACACTAATGAACAGAACCAATGGTGTGAGGCTAATCCAAATGACTCACATTAGGATTTGTAATGCACGGTGTGGCATCTCAGTAGCAGATCTCTTTTCCTAATTACATTCTGCTTTGTTACTTAAGTCAATTTATGTTTCTCTGGTAGTATATAAACTATATATGAAAGGCAGTGTTCCTGAAGGCTTTTGGCTAGGAGGATGCACAGTTGAAAATCCACCACACACTGACTCCGGGGGGTCGGGGGGTCGGGGTTAAGAAGGGAACAGAACAATAGAGTGAACAATCTCAACGTCTAATTGCTTTACAGGACTCCATATTTACACAAGATTGGCATGGCTTACTTAATACAGGGTAATTTTGGCCGACACTGGTGTTAGCCTTAGAAACATAGGCAGCTGTTATGAACTACCTTTAGCCCATTATCACTTCACTAGATAAAAATGTGCTGGCGTATAACTGAATGTGGCTTTCAAAAAGGGACAACCTCAGAATCTAACTTATACCTGTACAATCTTCTAAACTGTATCTTGTATACAGGGAAGTAGCAATTTGTCAAGATTTAAGAGCACACAGCACTGCAGGCATGGTGTGAGGTGCTGTTGGGATTTTTGATTCTCCTCTGGGGGGGGGGGCAGGGCGAGGGTACCTGCTTTCCATACCTGCAAATCAGGTGAGTTTAGTTTATTAAGACTATTGCTGGCCAAGATACAGAAAAAAATGGCAAGACCAACAGGTGAGGATTTTTAGTGAAGATGAAAACTCCTTTTTGGATGGGTACTGAGAAAGTGAACAAAGAACAGGAGACTGTGATCTAAGAATATAATGTTTAAGGAAATCACTGGTGAAAGCAAGCCGAGGGACTGGATGAGCTAGCTAAGTAGATGTTTCCAGGACTTAGAGGTGAAGTGGAGAAGGCAGATATGAGCTTAGTCTTCAGTGAATGAGGGCAAGTACCCAGAAGTATGGAGAATGGCAGTACTGAGGAGGGGGTGGGGGTGGGTCCAACCAGCCATGACCGCTTCAGAGAAGTCAGGTCTTGTATAAAATAAGTATGTGTACCCAACTGGGAAGCAAGAAGAAGGTTGACTCTGCACGCTAAACTGGAGAGACCCACAGGTTAGGAGAATCACCAATTGCCCTACACAGGGCTGATGGGACCATAAGGGTCCTCTCAGGGAGCAGCCAGATTGCCCTTAAAGCCAGGAATGGGGAAGGGGAAACACACAGAGGTCATGGATATGGGAACAACAGCTGACCAAGGAGGGAGAGGATGCAGAGGTTAGAGGGGGAGACAGTGAAGGCAGCATCGGGCTACACAGATCTATGTGAAGGATGAGAGGTAGGGAAATAACATGCTAACTGGATGGTGTAGAATTCTCATAAACAGACTCCAGACACTGGGAGGTGTGACGTGATAAACCCTATAGCCTCCAAAAACTTGTAGCCGGTCAACAAGAAGCAGGTGTACATCGTTATGTGCATCTGTCTTATTGGGCTTCAAGGGTAGGACCCTCCCATTTTTAGAGGCACCTGTCCCTTGCTGTGCCTGACTTGTCAGTTTTGCGGGGGGTGGGGGTGGGGTTGGGGGAGGCTCTTGGCTCCCGAATGTGAGAGCTGGAGGTGAGCAGGTTCCAAAACCTCCAAAGCCAAAGTCAGGGTCCACGTCATAGTTACCGTGCCCAAGGACATCCCCCAGAGATTATCAGAAGGAAGTGAAAAGTCAGAGAAGGTAGGGGTAGGGGATGCTTATCCAAGAAGAAGAAAGAGGAAGGGCACAAGCCATGCCTGGCCTGAATTCACTGAGTGAAACCAGGAATGAAGGAGGCTGAGAGTGCAGAAAAATCGCGGCCCGGTCACGGGGCCGGCAGAGGGTAATGCAGGGCATCAGTCTCTATTCAGAGGTCACAGGATGATCTGGGCGGGCAGATGGGGGGCTCTCACTGACTTCCTGTTTACCAGAATTCCTGTGCACAGAGGAACATAAGTCATCTCTGTGACAGTGTGGGGAGTGGCAGGGTTGGGTCGTATGGGGATGGTGGTGGGTGGTGAGGAGCACTTGGGAGTCAGGCCACTGTGAAGGCAGGTCACACGGGCCTCTCTTAGGTCAAGGAGCAGACTGTATTCCTTTCTCCTCTGTACAGAGGACAAAGTAGGAAAAGTCAGAAAAGCATAATTATCCTTCATGTTTTAGCTTCCGGATCTCACTTGTTTGAAAAGATTTTAACCCATATCCAGTTGTAGTTAGGTTCTTCTACAATATGCATCCTTTCCATTATAGAACTTACTCAAAGCATCCGATTACCTATTTGCTTAATGACTGCCTCTCCCCATGAGATAGTACGGATAGTAGGGAACAACTGTGAAGGCAAAGATAGTAAAGGAGCTATCCAGGCCTCATGGGCCAGACCCGCAAATCGCATGCACTTCTAGGATCTGTAACCAGTACAAGGGCAGGAATCATGATTTTAGGTCATGAAATACAGGTCAAGGAAACATTTGTGAAAAATCATTTTATATGCGAAAAATCATTTTATATGCGCATGAAAAGGCCATGAATTTGCTCAAACAGTGATTCACTCAAGGCACTGATTCATGCAAGCAGGTACCAGCTACTAAGCTGCTCAGAAGGCTGGGACCACCGTGGTTTGGGAGCAGCCTGGCTAACACAGGCAGACCCAATTATAAAAGCAAGCAAGCAACAAAAGCCATCCAGATGAAAATGTATAAAATGTAAAAATTAAAACAATATCTGTATCAAAAAACATGTAACTCCTGTATAGAATGAATGTCTATAAAGATATCATTTTTCAAATGTCTATAAAACTACCATTTTTAAGAAGGAAACAGTATGTAAAAGTGGAGCCAAGTGCTTCTTCAAATGGTTTATGATTCTTACAAATATGGTATTCCTGAAAATCAGATGAAACAGAGAATAAAAAACATTTAATAAGGTTAAATGTAAAAGCTCACTGTATTATAAAAGGTCATTCTAATTATGATCATCCAAAATATTACAAACATGATTCAAACTAAAAAAAAAAAAAAAAAACCCTCTATTATGCCAGTTCTGAATGCCAGAAACTCAAAATCAGTCTTACTGGATGTGGTGGTTTGAATATGCTTGGCCCAGGGAGTGGCAAATTAGGAGGTGTGGCCTTGTTGGAGGAAGTGAGGAAGTATGTCATTGTGGGAGTGGGCAATAGGATCTTCCTCCTAGCTAAAAGTTGGTTTTCTCCTAGCAGCCTTTGGAACAAGATATAGAACTCTCAGCTTTTCCAGTCATGCCTGCCTGAATGCTGCCATGTTCCTACCTTGATGATAATAAACTGAACCTCAGAACCAGTAAGCCAGCTCCAATTACATGTTGTCCTTTGTAAGAGTTGCCTTGGTCATGGTGTCTGTTCACAGCAGTAAATCCCTAACTAAGACACTGGGGAAAAATCCTGTCATTAATAGTAGCCCGTTCATTGCCTCTGGCAGTTTCTGGTGGTGGCCACGTTGCCAGTGGCCTCTCTACTCCATCTCTGTGGGGCATCTTCACACTAACTTCTCCTTATGTATGCCACATCTTTGCCTCTCCTTTATGACACTTGTCTTGACGTTTAGTGCTCACTTCAATAATTCAAGACAAATTTCTAATCCAAGTATCCTTTTTCTAAATAAGAAAATATTGCAAATGACCAAAGAATAAGAACTGGTCTCCTTCTGGGAAGGAGAGGGAGAATATTCTGTCCACCACCATCTATTCTGCTTTCTCCAAGGATTCATATTTATCCTATGTGCAAAACAGTGTGGCCAATCTCAACATCCAGAAAAGCTTCCATACAATCCAGCATGGCTGTATATCCTAAATCTCATCTTCTCAAACAAACAACAAGAAAAGCCCACGTCTCTTTCCTACCACAAGGGCTTGTTTGTCAATTGTTGATCATATTTCCCAAGTCAGTGATGGTCTATTGAGAATGTCCGGCCTATGACTGCTTATGTTTTTGTGTTTTCCCCTTTCCTCTATTAGCTTATGAGGCTCTGGACTTACATTAAAGTCTTTGATCCATTAGAATTGATTTCTGTTTAGGGTGGGTTCTAAACAGATCAGTTTCATCCTCCTATGTATACAAATCCAGTAATTGGCTGTGTCCCTGAAAGTATAAGTGAATCTACCTAGAAAGGATAATGATCAAGAGGAAGTAAAAAAAAAAAAAAACCAAACAAACAAACAAAAAAAAACCAGGGGCAGAGATGATTTAGTGGAAAACAGCCAAAAGATAACCATATATGCACAAACGCTTGGAGAAAACAAAAGCCTAAAATAAGAAACAAAACAAAAACCCAAAGTAGGAAACAAAAAATCCCAGGTGTAATCTGAATATGGACAATGGCTCTGAGTTAAGTCTGAGGCGTACATAAATTCCTCTCCATCTGTTGATCTGGTAATAATAAATGATATTATCTTTTCCCAAAAGACAATGTCTTCCAAAAGTCAGGCACAGGAGTGACAGTTATGGGATCCCATTGCAGCATGCAGACACTAGGAGGAGGAAGGGCAAACGAATCCCAGTGAGTTTTGAACGCAGCAGGAAGGGTCTCCAGGCCTGTGAACAGCACCCTGACTTCAAGCTTTCATCAGTGGGTCACCGTCTCCTCCCTCACGTTTGCAGTAGAGTAACTTTTCATGAGCCTGTGGACTGTGGAAGCTCTACAGCATCTTACAGTTCACTTTCTCTCTTGCTCTCACCTCACAGTGGGAATATCTGTGATTCTCAACTATTCCCCATAGCCTGTGGGTCTCCTGCAAATTGGTGTTAGGAAAGGAACTGTCCTGTTGTCCATCACAGATCTTTCCTGGATGATGCATCTCTGGTTTCTGCTGAGATGGGAGAAGGGTTCGTTTACAGCACACCTCTGGCTGTCTAAAGAAATTAGGCTTTTCTCTCAGGGGGGTATAATTTTAGTGTCATTTGCAAATTGGTATGTTGAGAATTCCCCAAACCAACTTGTAGTGGATTTTTGCTTTAATTTCCCCCATAATACATGTTTTTCTTCTTGTATTTTATTAAAGAGCACATGAAGAAGCCAGGCCACACTTTGCTTGGAATCCAAAGCCAATAACACAGCCCATCTATTATGCACTTGCCACACCATTGTGAAAAACATTTCAGCTAGATTGATATGATGACGTGTACAAAGGGCTTACATTCCCCCAGTTTTTAGTTACAGATTCTCATTAGTGAGCCTTATCAGGGCTATTTTTAACTCCCACATGTTCATAACACTTGTTTTTTTGTTTGTTTGTCTTTTTAAAGAAATCTCAGCTTTCACTAGCATGTCTCTTAAAATTCTTTGTGTCTATACCTGTTATCCAGTTCCAAAGTAAATTCTACCTTTTAAGACCTTTGTTATAAGAACATTACATTCCTAGTCCTGAGAGCTAGAATATATTTAAGCTCTGCTTACACTCACTTAGAGACTTTATCCCTTGAGACTTGAGAGGTCTCTCAGAGCTGCTGGACACATCACCCCAGTCATCACCTCCACCCTTACATGTGACATCCTTACATCATCTCCCACATGTGACAGATCCCCTTTATCTTGGGTATTATATAGATTATTTGTGGTTGCATTAGGTATTCACTCAGGTAATCCAAGATAATCTCCCTATCTCAAGGTCCTTATGTTAATTACACCCATGATTATACTTCTGATACTATTTACTGGCCCCAGGCATTGAGATGCCTATCTACGAGAAAAAGAGCCTTATTCATCTTATTAAAACCATAGTACAGAGTTAAAGTATATTAATTACTAACAGTTTATCATGCCTATAAACAAATGTTGACACAGCTTTCTCAAAGTGACCGTTTAATATTGATATTGCAATAAAATGCTGCAAAATTACTTTGCTCGCATGTCAATTATGGCATAATTCACTCCGATTTTTCCATTTGCAAAAAATTATAACTAAATACAAGCATAATTTTGAAATGAGGCGGATGTACATTAAGTAGAGTAAGCACGAATGAGTTAGCAAGTGTGAAGATTTAAAAGTATCCTTCCGCACTGAGTAAAGACCCTTAGGAAGTTACACTGGGTCTGATAAAGCTGGTCTTACATTCCTGATCCTTGGGGTAAGGAAGAGCGAGCAAGGGGACCCAATTTCTCAAGAAAGAATACTGGCTGGGATGGCTTCAGTAGAGTGGCAGACAGCTAAGAGCCTGCAAGCTAGATCAGCTGCCCTGAAAAGGGACTGTCTACACCCCCACCTCACCCCTACCCCCCACCAGCTCTTCATTTCAGATTCAGGCACTGGAGATGCTTTGAAAATTAATACATTTTCCTCTAACACGCCAGAAGTCAACAACCTGGAGCCCCCCCCCCCCCCCACTCCTGATGGAACAGCGAGAGGAAATCCCCCTTTCCTCTCCTGAATGGTCTTTGCTAGGTTGGCTTGGCCATCACAGCCCTAAGGAGGATCTTGGCACTGGGAAAGCCAAGGGTTCTTCTCTATTTACTCCTAGAGAGCAAACCAGCACCGCCTTACACAATCCAGTCTGTTAAACTAATACTTAATAGTGAGAATGAAAACAAAGTAACTGATTATAAAATCAGTCCAAAAATGATTATTCATGCTTCTTAGTTTGAATATAAAGCCACATTTTTTTTAAATATAACAAGTGTGAGTAATTAACAAAGCAACTTAATCTGGCTTAGGTTTAAAGTCCAGGTGTAGGCTGTCCAAGAAGTCCCTGGAAAGGGCTCTGTTTCCTTCAAGATTAGGTTTTTCTCAAAAAATGCTTAATTGAAAATCTGAACCACCAATGAAACAATAAGCATTAGATACTTAGAAGTGTCCAATCTTGCGTGAACTCAGCTAGCTAGATAATGCCTAAGTGATGGTGTTGGTTGTAAATTGTTCCATACTACATGGTTACAGCAGTTTTCTCTTGGGTCTAAAAAGTATATTACCTTCAGGAGACTGGCAAGTTGGGGAGAGTCATACAGATATAAGATCCCAAATGGCCACCTTGCTTACTGCATCTTACGACCAGGACCAGAGATTAGCACCCCCATCACATCTGACAGCCTTTGGAGGCCAAGTCTTTGAGTCATGCTACGCTTGCCTAAGGACTAAGTCAAAATTTGAAAAATTCTGTATAGAACTTTTTCTAGTGTGATAGAAAATTCTCTATCCTTTTAGGGAAGTGGAGAAGCATTGCTGGCAAAGGACCACAGGGACCTGTACGTGCTAGTCACAGGCTGTCACTGAGCTCCAGTCTCAGCTCAAGGTAATCTGTAACTGGTAGCAGGTGGCCTTGTGACTTGCTTGTGGATATCAAAAGTTACAGAACTAAACACTTGAGTGGAGAATTTTACTGTATGTCAATCTGAGCACAGTAAACTTGCCTGAAGAACACGTACCCCTAGCTCCACGCTTCCTTTTCATTACATCACACCATTTTCTCCTTCGGGTGCCACTCTGATCCTAACAATACTGATACATACTCACAAACTGACCGCTGTGCTTGTCTGCCTGGTGTTCTCCACCAGATTAAATCATTTACATCAGTGATGCCACGGTGACATGGCCTCCCTGGGCACTTGCACACATGTACATGCACACAAAAACACACGAATAAACTGAATATCTTTGAAAAATATGAAAGTCATGCTACACTTATTACACACAGGGACTTCATATGCTAAGATCTTTCTCAGTGTTTTCCTTTCCTTTGTTAGGCTGATTTTCTATATCAAAATACTCAGAAGAAAATTCAATTTCATTTTAAAAATGCTTCTCTTAGCAATATGACTGAATACATATGCTGTGTTATAATTCTTACCTAATACTTATCATTAAAGAATGAGTGCAAAGGTTGAGCCAGGAAGGTGATTCCAAAGGCCATTCTCTGAACTGCCATGTCATACACACCGCCTGCGGACCTTGTGAGTGGTGGCCACTGCCTAAGGACCTTGTGAGTGGTGGCCACCGCCTGCTGTTAGTCAAGTGCATCCCGTAAAACTCAGGGCTCGGGCATAAAGTGGACAATGAAAGAAACAAGCCACCTGGCTCATGCTTGCCCCAGTCTTGTCAACCCAGCTTGTGCCAGGCCTTTCCCTCTCTGAACATTCTGCAAAGCTCCAGGCCAAATCTTTTTCTGCCTCTGTGGGTTTAAAGCCCACGCCTGGCTCTCCCCATAACCTGTGCCCTCCTCAATGCTGCCCAGCTCACTCTGCTATATTTACCTCCTCTCCTGAGCTGCACAGCTTGAAAGGAAATCTTTTATCTCACAAGTGAGATTTGCCAGAACCTGACACCTCACTTGAGCTGCCTACTGCGATGTTACGATGTTACGTTTCTTGGCTCCTGCCCTGAGCTGCTACTTTCTCCAACCCAAATCCCACATTTCTCTCCTGTAGATGGAGAAGGATGGCCGACCAAGTTGCTTGTGATGACTTTGTAAAGAAAGACTGCCAAAGCATGGGGCTTGGGGCCTATGGGTAATGCCTGTCCCTTTGGTACGCAGGTGCCGTCATCTGAACATTTCCCTACAAGCGTCCCGAATGACCTACACGAGACACAGTGGCACATCCGACAGTGGTGCCAAGTCTGAAGAAACACTGCCTGAGCCAAAGATGACAACGCAAAATAAACTGAGAAGTGGCTCGGATGGCTAGGGAATCTAAAAGTCATCCCTTCTTGACATTCTTCTTGTTCTCATCTATGCAATTCAAAATCTCTTATAAGCCAGGGATGGTGGCAAGGATCCCTTACAGCCAGTTAGGGGTCATTTTCAACACAGCTATCCTCTGTCGCAAACAGCAAACAATTCAAAAAATAGTGTGCTTTATATAGAATCCTCTTCTTAAAATCCAATTCAAATAAAACAGAATAATGGCACAATTTCAGTCCACAATTTAAAATAATCTGACAGTCTAGTACAGAGAGTTTGATAGCCGGTATTCAAATGTCGACATCTATTTGCAGATATAATCTACTGAAGAGACACAATTTAAACTGAATTTAATTCTTTCAAGATTCAAATCAGCAAAAACAAGCCAATGTCAGTATCTACCTCAGCTAAAAATATGGTTCAAATTTTGCAGCACTGTCAAAGGCATTGCATATAAACTCTCTTTAGTTGATGACGAGAGATTGAACACGCAGAGTAAAAATTGAGCCATGGGGATGAAGTGAAGACGGTAATCATAATTCTTAGCATTTATGTAGAGATTCTGCCTTCATGGAATTTTCATAAGCATTCAACTAATTAAATTAGGCAATGCACTTGTGGAATGTCATCATGAGCTTATAACCAGGAAAAAGGATGGCACCGGGCTTGACTAGATCACAGTCCTAGGGTGTAGGTATATTTGCATATCTATGTATTTATATGAGTGATTATAATTATTCATAGATATGGCTAGAAACTATGAGTTTAAATAAGTACAAAGACTATGAGTCAAATGCGGGTTTGAGGACACTCCAGGCCTTTGCGCCTGCGCAGCCCCCCATGACTGTTGCACTGTTATAGGAAAAGCACTAGGGTAGGGAGGTTTGAGTAGAGCGTAGAATACTTGCCCTCTGGCAGATCACAATTTAATATATTAAAATGTAAACGCTCTTTCTCTCTGCACTTCTCAGATACACTTTCAGAAAGCTTTGCTGGTGACAGTGTATGAGGAGCATGGGGACAACGAGAGAACGGCTTTCAGCCTCAGCGGGATGGAGAGTGGAGGCCTCGATGTCTGGCAGGGAAGTTGTTCCCAGAGGAAGGTGTGTGTTCCCAGGCTTTATGGGTGACTGGAAGCAATGCCCAAGTGGCTTGTGTTTGGTGCCGCCAAAGTGAATGTGGAAGACATGGGTTAGGTCTGTTCACTTTTGTACTCAGGCTTGCGACAAGGGATCGATCTGGGTGTCCTGTGGCACTGTGCAGTCATGGGTGAAGGACAGAACTGAATCCCAGTCCTGTTGGGAGAGGCCTCTGAGATGTGTAAGGGCTCCAGGTGGGACAGTGGGGCTTCATCAACTCAGCTCCATACACCCAACTCCACTGCTGTGGCTCCCCATGTTCACCAGCGGGTCACGAGGGCTGTATACATGCAACTCCTGGCATGTGGCGTGTTTCCATAGGCTGTGAACGCAAATCCTCAAACTAACAGTTCTGTGGGTGACAGCTGAGGTAGAGCGGACGCAGAGATACTTCCTGCCTCTGTCTAGTTAGCCACATGAGCCGGCTTCTAAGTGTGGGTCAGCCTCTTGCCACACGCACTAAACTGCTCAAAGCCCAACCACCACTCTCATTTCCTCTTGTGGCCCATCTAACAGCACAAGGAAACACATGGAACAGGCATCTGAAGGTGTAGCCTCCCTCCCATAAGCCTGAAGCAGGCTGAGCCAGAACTTGACCTTGCTGCCACTAAGGAGATTATCTAGGGTGGAGCCTTCTCCCTAGATCACTCTATTGTTTTGCCATTGCTACTGCTCCTCTTCAAGATACTGCTACCTGCTGAGAGGCCCTGGAGCTATTCTGGAGACTATATGCCATATCCTGCATGTCATCACCTGCAGCTGGTTCCAGGCTCCAAGGATGAATTGTCGGGAATGGGCTTTCCCCCCTCTTTTATAAAGCGTGTCTGCCATTAAAAGTTTGAACCTTTGAACTAGCTTGTCTTGGTTCCATTATTTCTCAATCCGCCTAGGCTCCCTCTTTTCTTCCAGATTCCAAGATGCCTCCCAGGCTCAAACCCGGACATGTGAGCCGCTGGCCGGCCCCAACACGAAGGGAGCCTGGAGTGGTGAAGAGAATGTTTACATGAAAGCAGCAAGTCTCGGTGTCCATTCAAAGCATTTGAAGCCTAAATTACTCTGAGCCTTATTTCTTAGTATAATACACCCCAAATGAAAATAACTGTGCTTTCCTTCTGCTGGTTATAATAGCATAACAATGTTTTGAGTAACAATTTCACAAAATGATTTCTGCATTTCTAAGGTTTTTACTGCTCAAGGGTCTCAGGCTGCCCCTCTGAAGTCAGCCGACTAAATTTCCCTTCCCTCTTGTCTTTTTGAAACGGGGATTCTCTGAGTAACCCTGCTGCCTTTGCTTTGTAGACCAGGCAGCGACTAACTACTCTCGCCCGCCGAGTGGGAGTGGCTTACAACCTCTGTGTAGCTAGGCATGCTTTGCTCCAGTTAATCAGTGGCCATGGTCAAGAGCTCGGCTCTGTGACTGGTGCTGGGTTGGAGGTTATTGTGGGAGACAGAAGCAGACCCTAATTGCTTGAGTCCCGTAGCCCGCTATGGCTACTTAACACACTTAGATCTCAGGTCTGTCCTATTTAAAAGTGCAACAGTCATAATAGTACATGTGAGTGCTTGTCTATCTGGAGGTACTTACTATAGTCAAAGTTATTTCTTATAGTTTTGCTCACACAGAGTAAAACTGGGTGATTTTTAAATTTAAAACTAAAGTGATTAGTCAAATGATTTTAAATGATTTAGTCAAAAAGTATTTCCATACTCTGATCTGAGTATACCAGGTGTTCCACTGGGTACTGAGACTAAATGTTGAAGAAGATAGATACATTTTTTTTTTCTTATAGATGTTTGTGATTCAAAAACTTTTTCTGTCTAACTATAATGAGTATTTTAGTTTCAATTATACTTTGAAATTTACTCATTTCCAGTTACAAACTGTAAAAGAAATAATTTTCAGGCAACGGTGAAAATTGTGTTCAACAAACGCATGAATGTAACTTGAGATTCTGAGTACTTTAGAGAGAAAACTTTTTAGTTGTTTAAAAATATTCAAATTGAAAAATTCTGTATTAGTATACTAATTTTCCCAAATATCGAAACAAAAGAGTTAGGATCTCACAGGAACATTGATTACTTGGTATATTTAATGATTTCCATTATTATTTTATAAGAACATAAAAGCTCAAGACTGAGTTTATGAAATTTAATCAATATTTATAAGATTCAGAAAAATCAGTATTTTAAAGCTTAAAGATAAAATTAACTCAAAATTACTTTAAAATAGACTCATATTGGGGCACAAGAAAAGATTCCGTTCTGTCCTCTGTAGTACTTTCTTATTTAAAACAAGCAAGACTATGGTCCCAGGAATACAAGAATGAAAGTAATGATTCCGATTCTGGTCTTTTACAGCCCACCAACTCACCAGCAGCCCAGCCTGAATCAGACGGTGTGGATGGCAGCGTCCCCACTCCGTGTCAGGGCTCTTCTTCTCCTGCGACCAAGGCTGCTGGCTGGCGATGGTTCCTTCTGCTGGGCCCACAGCTGCTCACTGGAGTTGCAATTCTCAGTTTAGAGGCAGCCAGGATCAAGTTCCATCTTCCAAAGGGATGTGTGTGCTGCCTAACAGGTGACCTATCAGAACTGGACGCTGTCTGCTCCAGAGATGGGAATGACAGCAAGCTCCCTGGACCGTTTCATGACTGAGGAATCTATTTCCATATTGTTTAGCCAAAGTATTGGGAGGCCTCCCTGTCAACAGATGCAAGAGCGGACAGCTTTCTGACAGGATGGGCTGTTAGTGCTTGGCTGCCTCACTCCTACTCCACACTCAGAACCACCTGCCGGAAGCTCCTGCTGACACAGCAGGACTGACAGGCCTTCTGGCCCATCTCCTTTCTGCAACACTTTTTTTCTCTGAAGCTGCCTAACACAGGGCACTTGTGGGGCTGTAGGAGACAGGTTTCCGACTCATGCAGTCCTCCTGTGACTGGGCATGTGGTCCTGACTGGTTTCTAATCAGAACTGGAAGTTCAGTAAGGAACAAATACAAACTGAGCATGTATTAAGAAGCAGATCACATTTCAGGAAGAAATGCTTGGGTTGTGTGTTGGATAGTTTTGTCAACTGTGACACAAGCTAGAGTCACCTGAGAGGAGGGAGCCTCAATTATGAAAATGTCTCAATAAGGTCAGTCTGAAGGCAAGCTACTAGGAACTTTTCCTAATTAGTGATTGTGGAGGGCCCAGCCTATTGTGGGTAGTACCATCCCTGGGCTGGTGGTTCTCAGTTCTATAAGAAAGCAGACTGAGCAAGCCATCTGGATCAAGCTAGTAAGCAGCACCCCTGTATTGTCTCTACATCAGCTCCTGCCTCCAAGTTCCCGGTCTGCTTAAGTTCCTGTCCTGACACCATTCAATGAAAAAACAGCTATTCAGAAGCGAAAATAAACCAAATATTACAAAATAAGCCAAATAAACGCTTTCTTTTCCAAGTTGCTTTGGTCATGGTGTTTCCTCAAGCAACAATAACCCTACTTAGGCCATGTTGTGTTTGTGATTTATATTCCAGGAGTCTTACATCTCACCCCTTTCTGAACTTCCTCATATGGACCATGGGTAATAACAAGAGCAGCATACATACAGAACTGTTAGAGGTTTGAGAGGGAACGCATAAACATGCTAACTTGATGTTTCCGACATTGTCCAAGGGATGCTCATGGTAATTACAAACTGTTAACTAACCGGTAACCACAGCAGAGCTGGGTGTGGTGGTGGGTGCAACTTAGTAAGGCTCAAAAGTCAAATTAAAAAGGAAAAAAAAAACATAGTAAAAGGCTATTATAGTGTCGATACCCAGTAAAAGAAACACCAAGGAATTGTGCTCTCATCAGCTTGGTACTGATTTTATTCCTCATGTCGTTTTTTTCTGCTGAACAAGGTCTCTCTATGTCACTTAGATCTCGTAGGGCCTAGAACTTGTGGCCCTTCTGCCTTAGCCTCCAAAGTGCTGGGATTACAAGTCTGTGCCACCACCACTGGCTATAAAGATTGTCTTTCTTCCACTGGCTTCCAAGACTTGCTATCCAGATCGGGGCTTCCTGAACATATACCACTGAGCACTATGCAGAAGTGAACAAACTGTTTTCAGTAAGATATGCCAGGATCTTTAAAGCTTAAGGTAGATTATTAACTCAGTCTTTGTGTGGGTTTTGTTAGTAGGCTGTCAGGACTGTTGCAGTGGGCCACCCAATCTGTGATCTGAACCTACCCCTTGCTTGGAACAGCTCACAGTCATTAAACAATTAATGGCTTCTCAGAAAACCTGCAGAATGCTGGATGCATTGGCATTTCAGGTTCCAGGGCAGGCTTGGACAAGGGAAGCAGAGACCATCTTAACGCAAAGACAAGATTGGGAGCCTGGATTAAGATCACCAAACTTAAGATTAAGATGAAACCAAACTTAAAGCTTAGCAGGAAGGAGGAAGAGTAAACAGTGCCCCACACCAGGCGGAGGTGGCTTCACTCTGCTCTAGCAATTTTAGGACCAATCACATTTGAGCACCACCGAGCTTCAGTGATAAAGCACACTGAGCTGATTGCTAAAGTCCCCAAATGAACTTCCGTGCTCATAAGCACCCAGTCAACGGGATAGCTCTACTCCTGACCCACCGGTGACTTGACTACCTAGTAAATACCCAGCTCCTGGTTAGCACTTCACATAGGGGATGTGAGTGGCGTTCATGAGCTGGGTGAAACTACTGTTAGCTTTACAGAAGGGACTGAAACTGCGAGAGGTGATGGATGGACTTACCTGGATCTTCAAGCGGTTTGCAGGAGTCTATATTAGACTCGATAGATTTCATGTCTACTTAAAAGCAATGTTTGCATCCTCCTTACTATATCAAGATGTCCTTAAATTCTTTACTAAATTCAGTAAGAAAAGACAGTGAAGCATGGTGAGACTTTACTAAGAGGTCAGGACTCTCCAACACTCTGTGTAAACAATAGTGAAAGCCGTACTGTGGTACAGATATGCTCTGGGCTTACAGAATCCCCCGCGGGCTGGGAGTGGAGGACAATGGGAAGGGTTTGGCTCTTCTGAAACACCAAGGAGAATTTTCAGCTTTAGAACAAGAGCTATTTTTGTTGTTGTTGTTCAGTTCTTGGTAGCCTCTTTCTAAATACATCTCAGGTGATCAGCTGACATTACTCTGAGCTATCAGAGTGCTTGCCTTTCCAACAGGCCAACTCTAACCTGGAAGGTGAATCAAAACTAAGTGTAGTGGCAGACAGAGCCGTCTTGGGGTGGTAAAAAGCTTTATATAAAGCTAATTTGGGGCACTCAAGGCACTAGTCGACAGTTAACACAACAGCAAACAAGACTTTGCATGTTTGTGCCCAATATATTCTATTATTGTGCACTTCAAGTTTAAAAGACTCTGTAACTAGCTAGACCTTTTCCACAGACAGAACTGTATGAAAAGTAGCTCCATATTTTTTGCATAGCGCTAGCAATAAAATAAGACTGTCCTAATTACAACATTTGCCTTCTTCTGGGTAGGAATATATCAAACGGGAAGACTTGCATCTACCAATATGAGAGCTCTGCCCATGCTAATAAACCAGTCAGAGTGATTTCACTTGGCTTGGAGTACATCCAGGTTACAGAAGGCAAGAGTAGATTAAGGGCATGCGTGATCACAGCAGTGACAAACTCCTGCCTGCTTCATAAAAGCACCAGTATTTCTTCAGGCAAAGATGTGACTCACGCCATATTTTCAATGAGATAGTGTTGGAAGCATTTAAAAGCTGGAAAATATAATTCTGTCAGTACCAATACCTCCTGCCTTCAAAAGAAAGTTGTAACATCATTTCAAAATATATTATAGTTGTGTATGAACAAGCTGCTGCATAGAATGGACCAATGCCTGTACAAGCTGAAGCCTGTGTAGTGTGGTCCTAGACAAGATCTAGAGACCACCATTTTATTTTTGAATTAGAAGGGATACATGGATTTTGTTTCAGTATTTTGAAACAGGGTCTCTGTAACCCAAGATGGATTCAAATTTATAGCAATCTTCCTGCCTCAGTTTCCCTAGTATTAGGATTACAGGCAAGAGCAACAAGAGTCAGTAAGAGATTCCCATTTGAATAAATCTCTTTTAATGTTAACCTCATATAAAGTGGTGTCTCCAGTAATGAGGGAAGACAAAGTAACATGTATACCATCAAAAGAGGTGTCCAGAGTGCTTTGTTAGCGTTGGTGAGCTCCCTGCCCCATTGTTTTGGGAGGAAAGAAAGCATCATCCTTGCTTCCTTGACTCTCCTAGGTGGCAAGTAATGGGATTACCTTATTTAATGTTCATGTTTAGATCTTGTTTCAGCCTATTTTCCATCAAACTCAAGTGTTTACAACACATAAGTACCTGATAAATTCTACAGTTCAGACACTGTGCCCATCTGTAAAATACAGTGGCGGTCCCCTTGGTGACTACCTTAAGGCAAAGCATTAGCAAAAGTGAGGTTTTATACACTTTTCCATGTCTCCCTTAACGCTACCTTGTGCACCTCCCTCCAAGGTAAAGGCTTGATATACCTAAAGAAGCACTTAATGCAACTGAGTATTCCCTACAAAAATGTACAAAAGAGTTGAATCTGCAGAACTGGTTTGCAGTTGATATTCCACAGGTCTTGACCTACCGCAAGGACATCATGTATCATGCTATTGACTACCTAGCATATAAATAACCCTCTGCTTCTCCCTGTCTGAAACCCTTCCTGTCAGCCAGGCCACCTGGCCTCGTCTCTGGGTCTCTCTCAGTCTGGATGCAGCTGCCCTGGGCTATAGCATCTACGTCTTAACCCCTGTCCCCTTTAGAAGACAGGCTCTGATGTAGCCTGTTGACAGCAAGCTCCATATATGAGATGGTGACCTCGAACTTCTGATCCTTCTGCTCCATTTCCTGAGTGCTAGGATTGCAGGCACCGACGACTCCCTGGCTTATGTACATCCTTGGCTACCTTCACAATCATACATTTTCTATTTTATATCCAAGACAATCAAGCCTGTTAACCACAACCCACCTAACAAGGTCCCACATCTTATAACCTTTGAGAATTCATCTCTTTCCTTTCTGTTAGCCTATGACACCTTACAATTATTATTTTAATAAAGTCTTTTATTCTTTACCAGTCAACTTATTTTAGAGTTTTAGAATGTTATAAAAAGCAAAATGCTTTTTTTGTAATTAATGTTGAAAACATACAGAGAAACCATGTTAAGATGTGTGTTCTTGGGCTTCATTAATATATGCATGTGGAGGCTATTCACATGTATATGCATTTCTGTAGTAAAACTGATCATTTTGTAGTTCAATGTTTTATTTTTAATCCTATTTTTTTCTCCGATGCAATTAAAAATTCTTTATAATGTACTGCCAGTCACACGCATGTAATACAATACAATGTGATACAATTCCACCTGTATTGAGCAATCAATTTATCATTAATTTTAGGCATTATAAATGCCATTGTGGTTAACATTTTTATGCTTTTATTCAATATTTTCTCAGATGAGATTCCCTAGACTCAAACTATGAGATAACAGACACAACCATCACTAAGGTCTTGACTGCAGACAGTGCTCTGCAGTGGCTGTGCACTGACTTTCATGGGTGCCCGTGAACTCAGTATCCTGTTCCTTGACTGCACTGTTGCCAGCTTGCAGGGCAGATGCGTGTCTCAGTTGAACACTATCCTGTAGCTATTACAGTAGTTCATGTGCATCTTCTTCATGGAGGCCCGCTCTCCATTAATTCCTTTTCTATGACTTCCTCCATGCTTTCCTTTCTCCAGCTTTCCAGAACATGTCCTCAGATAGTCTAGTGCTGACAAGGCCCTGTCCCACCTTATCCATCCGTCTGTCTCACTGAACCCAACCGCAGAGGTCAGTTGATCCCTGTTCTGCATCTGTGGGGTATGGATGCCTGAACAGGAATCTCAGGATCCCTACTTACTGACAACACTGGAGGGTTTGTGAGCTACTTAGCTTTCCTAAATATCACTTTCCTCTTGTCTAAATGGTGGTTGTAATAATAGTTATCTGTATAATTAGGTGTTTTTAGTAACCAGCAACAGAAAACACCCTGGCTAATTTAAGGATAAATATAAAAAGATATTGGATCACTCAGGACTATGTGATTACCAACCAAATTTAGTAACATGGGCAATACATGGAACAAAGAAATTCAGTGGCTCTGAAGACAGGCAGAGGTTTACTATATTAACTCAAAAAGTCAGAGT
Source organism: Mus musculus (assembly GCF_000001635.26). Taxonomy (NCBI): domain Eukaryota; kingdom Metazoa; phylum Chordata; class Mammalia; order Rodentia; family Muridae; genus Mus; species Mus musculus. Next base: position 59,223,976 of record NC_000068.7, on the reverse strand, counting down.
AAGAACACAGGCAAGATGGGTATGGGACACACGCCTTTAATCCCAGCATTCAGGTGACAGAGGCAGGCAGATCTCTGTGAAATTCAAAGCCAACCTGGTCTAAATAGCAAATTCCAGGACAGCCAAGGCTACAGTCCTCTTGCACACAGCACGGACTCTCACTGGGGCCCTGACTCCAGAGGCCATTTATTCTTATGCCACACTGGTGTTAAAACTACTTTCTAATTTTTTTCATTTGTCACCAGCAGTAGTAACAGTATTTCTAATAACAGCAGTGGCGGCAGAAGAGAGAGAAGAACCAGCCATCTATTCATCTATGCAGCAGCGCAGGGCTCGGCCATCACACAGCAGTGCTAGCCTGGACAGAGCACTGCTTTCCCCCATCCAGCTCTAGCAGTGACCCTGAAGTGGCGGCCGAGCCTCCAACTCTTCTCACATCCAGTCAGTGCATTTGTAGGGTCCCTTGGCCTTTGCGCCCCTCACCCAACAACCTTACATAGGCTTTTAAGGGGCAATTTAAAGGTTTTTCAAGTATTAAGGATTTGTGTTCATAAGAAACAGTGTTTAAAACAAAAAATAAATCGTCTCCCATCATAGAATTCATGGTAGGCCCAAGGTGTGTGGCCCAGCCTGCACTGCAGTGTGGTGAGCTCACGTGAGCTCAGGTGAGACTGCTCACCTGCTTTCATGGCCCTCAAGATGTCTGCTCAGTCAGTGAACAATGGAGGCAACATTAGCAAGTGACAAAACACAGTAATTTCTTAAGAATTCACTTCGCCATTATTTTTTGCAAACTTAAGAGAAATCAGTTAAGAGCTTATGTTATATATTCAAAAAAACAAAGAAACAAAAAACCCAAAGTGCCAATTTCCTCTTATTAAAGAACAAGTGAAAAAACAAACAGCACCAAGCCATAGAGCAGACCTGTGAGGTGGCCACAGTCCAGAACGAAAACTGAGGCAGATACAAAAGAATTTTGATTTTAAAAAAAGGCAACTTAAGGCAATACTTAAAGAAGAAAATTCCTTGCTCACATAAGTCACACGAAGGAAAGATATCCAGAGGATGATGACTCAGTAGCACCAAGCGATCAGAGAGTCAGAGCTCTGGGCAGAGGCTGGGAGCCCAAGGATGCAGTCCCAGGAGGTGATGTTCTATGGCGAACACTTTGCGCATGTGAAACCCAATGGATGAGGCCATGCCTTAAGCTGGAAAATGGGTATAGAAGGGAAGGAAGGAACGTGTGTGGTGAGGTGGGGTGGGTTGGGGTAGAATAAAATTGGAATATACTGAAGGGGGCAATTCTGATATTAAGACCTCGTTCCCCAACTGGTTCTTGATTTGTCAGTAAAGAAAGATGGGGCCAACTGCTGGGTGGAAGGTACAGGTGTGACTTCTGAGTCCCAGGAGGAAAAAGGAGACACAAGGAAGGAGAGAGCAATTTTTTCTGCCATGCTTTGGTGGAAGAAGAACGTAGCAATCATGTGAGGTCTTGAGTGGGGGAGGAAGCTGGGGTTGGTGGCCACCACTACAGGCCTGTGGTCATGGATGTTTGGCAGAGGCTAGGCTAGGTGGGACTAGCCACTAAAGTTTAGGGCAGGTGGAGAGACAGAGACAATAAACTGGTAAGGGCATGCTTTTCCAAGCGGGAGACCGTACTGACCAGTAATTGTGCCAAGAAGGCAAGTTGTAAAAGAACAAACTGAGTCTATGTCCTTTACCTGAGGATTCAAGGGGAGCTGGGGAGAGGTTGGTAGCAGGATCCCCCCCTAGAGCTAAGGCAGTAGCAGAAAACTACATGCAACAATATATTGCATACATGTCTGAAAATACTGTAATAAAACCCATTATGTATAATTAATATTCTAATAAAACATTTTCAACTTACTAGCTTAAACATTAAAGTGACTTAAACTATTACATCATTATCCAAGGAAAACTTATCTCTCCAAAGCCAAAATATTTCAATACTAGATATTCTATCCTACTTATAAAAACTATATGTATATCCGAAGTATCGTTATTAAAGTATGATTATATAAGAAATAACTGTGTAATACGAATGTCTTCAAGTTTTGATGAGTCATCTAATTTGTTTACAATCTGTTTCTGCTTTATGCAACCCCTAATCCCTGAAGGTTTGATTCATAAATTCAGACATTCTACAAGTTAAGACACAGATTTATCTCTTAAATTGTTTGAAAAGCCTTTGTTTTAAATGGTTTTTCTTAGGAATGCCTGAAACAAAATAATTACAACTAAATTACTTTGCTAAGGTACAAGCAGCTCTAATCACTCTGGAAAACAATATATTCATGAACCATACACAAATGAAGTAAGGCCATATGGACTAATTTCTGCAAAGTAACAGGAATGGCAATCTAGAAAGTAAGCACGCAAGCATGCAGGCAGGGACCTTCAGAACTCTCATGCTGTGCATGCCAAAGCTCTGAGCAGCTTTGGGACCCTACCTCAAAAGTATGTTTGGCCATCCATCTCATCAAGGGGCAGCAGATACCATTTCAAATTTAATAGCCCATACAAATTTAAAGTATGCCCATAGAGGGGAAATTATCCCGTGCATTAATAATTTAACTCTGAAAAGAAACTGTGAACTGGGTTATCCAACTGAAAAGGAAATTAAAATTTTAAGCATAAAAAGTCAGGTTTGGCTGTAAATGTTAACAAAGAAAAAGTATTCTATTACTTTCAAATGTAAAGTACTGTTAATAAAAAATTAAAGTTAAAATACCTAAATTGGTAAATATACAAATAACTGACATGCTATAAATGTGAGCATTAGCACGTTTAAACACAAGAGTATACATAGGGAGGGGCAGATCTGTGGTCCAATTAGTTCATGGGCCGATTACTCCTCCAATAAAATCTACAATACTGTTCGTGGTTGCACATTCTTCTGACAAAGAGCCTTACTCCCAGTAGGCCTGTGATAAATATTTTTAATAAATTAAAAACAAAGTTTAGTTACAAGTATATATGCTTTTTTCTGGTTACATACATGTAAGCCTGCTACAACACCTATTATGTACTCTAGTTGTGTATGTGATCCTGCTATGTGTGGTCAGCAGATGGAGTTTGTATAAACACATCTCTCTATAGTTAAAGGACACTGTACACAAACCCTAGTGTCAACAGACTCAAAAGCTGTCTTCAACTCAGACAGAACACACATTCAGTAATTCTGAAGTATAACTCAGAGAAGGTAGAACTGAGAATGTCGCAGTGTCCAGCTTATCACTCCACAGGTCACCAGAAAATGGATGTACAGCTCCTGCATGAACATCCTCATCTGCATCCACAGAACACACAAAAGGCCAGACTTCTAGTGTTGACATACAACTTCAGACTTATCTCTACAGAGTCCAGTGCGATCGACTGCTCAGAATTCTTGGCTATAAGCCCTATGACATCATGGGAGCTCTATCATTTAACCTCAGTTCTAAACTTATTTCTATAATATTAAGGGGGAAAAACTATGAAATTTAGTTTCTCTCACCACACACACACACACACACACACACACACACACACACACACACAGCCTTCCTTGTGCTTCACGATGCAGCTCAGGCACGGGAAGATGTAAGTTAAACGATCATCACAACTGCCAGGACCATTTGGCTCCCACTAGAAGAGAGAAGTTGGTTACTAACAGTCACAGGGACAATAAAAGGCCGGGTGCTGCAGTGACAGTACAGTGCCTTTCCCTAACTCCCGTGAACTATGCTTGCCTACAGCTGGAATGAAGGTGTTTGCTGCATGTGGCTGAAGTATGTCAGGGAGGACTAGTCAGTGCAAATAAACTCAGGCTGCACAAAAGGTGGCTGCAGAGGCAGGGGCAGAGCAGGGCGTTGTTTCTGTTTTAGAGGAATAAAGTAAATAATTGTGCAGGAGTTTGTTGAGCTCTGGGCACTCTGCCATACAGGAAGGGCATGTAATTACTAAAGCTAAGACAGCCATGTTCAAATGAAGTAATATCAATAGGACATGGTTGGGCTCCAAATTCTTTTATCTTCAAATTTTAAGGATCCCTGGATCTCACCTCACTCTTTGATATTTAACTACCACTTAAATAAATAGAGGCATAATGAAGGTCTACTTGTAATTTCCATAAAAATCCAGTAAGATGTTATCGTGAATGATGGCATCTTTTTTAAGAGCTCTACAAATGAGGAACAGGGTGATTCCCACTCATTGAAAACAACAGAAGCAATACACAGGGTATCTAATTTAGGAGCGCACCAGAGCAAGAGGTACACACAGCGCGCGCTTCGGTGTGTTAGCAATGTGAGCATCCACCTTTTGACTCCCACTCTGTGCCATTTGGGTTCACCTCAATCTTAAATCTGGATCTCAACTTTCTTAATCATCATCAAAAAAATTTAAAGAGTGTGGCTTATGAGTAGGCCTAAGAATGAAAGTCAGAGCCCCTGAGGCAAGTTCAAATCACAATCACACGCAGACACGCACACACTCATGCACATGTGCACACACACACATGATTCTATAGAAAATAAGTAATCTTGTATCCTATATAGAACTATGAAATTTATTTGTTAATCCTACCCATGACTGGAAATACCATTTTTATTTTGAAGAACATTTCTAAAACCAAGAGACAGTAGTCTATCTGTTATAAAAATACAGTGTACTCTGCCAATCAATTGGTATACCCTGCATATAGCCTGTTGCTTACTGTTTCCCTGTACCTCTGAAGAGGGCATGGGGCATATCAAGGTTGCAGGGGAAGGCACAATGAACAGCCACTGCCATACCAGACTCCTTTTCAGTCAACAGCATGCTGTGGAATTTCAAAATGGACTCTGTCATTTGGGCCTCTGGTTTTCACCTGATGCAAGGCCCATTGAGGGTACTACATTTGGACATATTTCTTCATCTAATGATTGTATACAGTGCAGTAAGCTAGCTATTCAGCAGTTTTAAGTTTGCCAGAAATCTACATACTATCAGGATACAAAAATCCTTCCTTGCCTCTTAATTTATCTTGGACTCCTGCATCCTTATTGAGATAAACAGCAAAAGCTGTCAAAAGATGATTCTGATTGGAGCCTACGGGTGGCTCTGACAAAGACCCCATTTCTCTTATTTCTAGGAATTAACCTGTATTTCTCATAGAGCGAATTCCCAAATCAATATGACAACCCATCCTTTCATTACCTGTACTTAATTGTCTGCTAATTTGGACATATGGGGGAGCAAAGCCATAGCATCTGTGTCAAAATGTCAGCAGGCAGGAAATAAAACTTTACTGTCAACTATGTAGATGGATTTAGTTCCTAGATCAATGTGGGAGCGGGGAAAGTAAAGCTGCCTTATGAACAGGATGCACAGCTGGGCAAGAAGCTGTCTGAGAGACGGGAGACTCTTGCTTACCATGCTTCTGTAAATCTGGCTACAAGTGCATGGTTTTCACAAAACAGCAAGTCGGTAACGAGGCTATCCAACAGTACTGAACTCCTCTTTGGACCATCATTTATTGCAAGACTGATATAGTAGCGGGTCCTGGGAAGAGAAACCTGTAACACATGTATAAAACACCACTCTTTCCTTAGGGAGCCAATTATGTAAGCCCAAAGCAGCACAGGATAGTCACAGCTGTGCTACAACGCATGAAGGATCAGGAGAGAGGAGATTTCAGGCTGGCAGAATACATCTTCATAAAGGGGCTAGCCTTTGATCCTCACCAGAATAAGGAATTCTCCTGTACATGGATGGCTGTTGTGGTTTGAATGAGAATGGCCCCACAGACTCGTGCGTTTGAATGCTTGGCCCATGGGGAGTGGTACTTTTAGGCTATGTGGCCTTGTTGGGGGTAGGTACAGCTTTGTTGGAGAAAGTGTCTCACTAAAGGGTGGGCTTTGAGGTCTCAGAAGCTCAAGCCACGCCCAATATGGCATTCTCTTCCTGCAGATCCAGAAGTAGAACTCTCAGCTCCTTCTCCAGCGCCATGTCTGCCTTCACATTACCATGCTTCCTGCCATGACGAATGGACTGAACCTCTAAAAGTGTTAGCCATCCTCAACTAATGTTTGCCTTTATAAGACTTGCTGTGTCATGGTGTCTCTTCACAGCCATAGAAACCCTGAGACCCTTGCTGACTGGCATCTATGTGAAAAGCTATCTTTTCATAAAAGTAGAATGTAAATTCCAACCTGTGCCAGAGAGCAGCTGTGTGGCTTCAGTTGCCAGAGGAGCCCAGATGGAAAGGCCTTTGTTTCTGACACCAGAGAGCCAATGGCAGATATTTAACAGACTGGGGTTGCTGAGACTACTATGGGATATTTGCCTCGCTGCCCTTCCTTCCGCGCCCTGGGACTTGCCCAAGAGGACACGGACATGTGAGCTATGTAGTGGCTTTTCCTCCCAAAATTCAGAGGAGTGCGAAAGGTTCTTACTTTACAATTCTTCCACCAGGTGCCTCGACAGAATCCACGTTTGAGGTTGTGATAAATCAACAAGTTAATAAGTTATTTTTACATGACCAAATCTCAGAATTTACACACAAAACTCTTTTTATTTGTGAGGCTACTATGGTGAAAATTTGAAAGCTTAAGACTTTATGTTAAGTAAAACACTAGGAGAACACAAATACCACTCAATGCTCAGATAGGGTTTTGGTCTGTTAATGTCAATGTCCAAAAGGAGACTCATGGAATCCCTAAATATATTTAAATGAAAACCTACAGCTCCTTGGAGCTCTTTATACGTAGAGATGAAGGTAGTGGTGGTGGTGGTGGTGGTTATCCACCCTTCCTAGGTACCATGCACTGCTGTACACATTTTTTCCATGTGTGAATGCTGTCTGTCACTGTGTTTACACCCATTCTATTAGTGAGGACACTGAAGTATAGAGAGGCTTAAAATAAAACAAAACAACAACAAAACCCTCAAGATGACACAGCAAGCAGAGAAACAAGGATAGAAGCGGAGCCGTCTACCCAAGTGCACTGCAAGTGTCCTTCCGTCTGTGCTGAGTACAAGGCCCTTACTGAGACGTTGCTGCCATCAAACCAGGTCCATTCGTGGAGAACAGCAGAGCTGACTTCATCATCCACAGCGAGGACCAGGGCAAGGCAGCAAGGCTAAGTGACGCAATGTTCCAGAATGATGGTCTTGGATGCCCAACATTATCAGCAGTAATCATTTCACTGGTGTGTAACATGCATGCTAAGAATGTCGTCCTGAGGAGTAGTTAAACTCAGAATTAGAAGGTAATTAGTGCTATTTATTTATCTTTAGCCTTCCTGTGCTCTGTCTCATAGGGTTGACAACAGACAGTGGCACATTTCATTACAGGTCAAGACGCTTTCACTCAAGTATATGCTGTGTGTTTCTGAAAAAATCTCATGGAAGTTGTACTGCTATTTAAAAAGCGGGCATATGTCTTAACTCAGAAGACAGAATTCTCTGGGGTGAATGATTGAAATCCTGAGTGCTGAACACTGACAATTTTGAAAAGAAATTATGTACGGAAACTACAAATGTGTATTAATGAACTCAAACTCCTCAGGACATGAAAAGAAATAAAGATAGAATGTGTCTTCCAAATAACTAGATTATCTGGATGACTTATGACGATCCTTTTAATAAGCAGCATACGCTACACTTTGCTGCCTGGAGAAATTGGAATCCTTGCAATATCACACAAAATATTCACTGGAATACAATCTATCACCAAACAATGAAATTCTAACAGTCTCAGGCCACCCCAGTTCCCCAGTGGAAAGATCACAGCCGCTTTCCTAAGGGACTTCAGGGGTCAGCTTGCTGGTGTTAGGGGGCAAACTCAGCGTCTCTGCTGCTGGGTTCAGTGCACATAGCTTCCAGGTTCTGGTCAGTTCTGGGCACTGAGATCAGTTTGCCAGTCCTTCATCAGAACAGTGTAAGCTCTAAGGTACATCACCTTACCGTTCCTTACGTCAGACTCTGACAGCTACTGGGGACTCCAGGCAACAGCCATTTCTCCTCACTTAATGGCCCTGGGAGGTGCATTCAAGAGTAAATGAAAGCAGTCTGCCATTACTTTTCTCCTGTCTTAATGTTTTTGTAGTATATAAAGCAAACACCCTACCTTGAGCTATAGCTACAGCCCTTCAAATACTTTTGTACCATTTCCAAACTCCCAAATTCAATAAGGAAAATAATCACACTGCTATTTGAGTAATTTCCTAAACTGGTTTTCTTAAAAACTTAGCTCTAATGTCAGGTATGGAGTAGTTCCACGCAGAGTTCCTGGTTAAGGCAAACGGTGAAGTAATGCAACGTTAGTGGCTCCTCCTTCTTTGTCTTCATTAGTTATGTGTGCCACAGATGCTGAGTTTGGAAAACAGTATCACACTCAGTCTACTTCTCTCAAAAAATTACCTAGTAATAGTGGAGTTTTTAAAAATTTAATCTATTATTTGAGCAGAATCACCTTCACGGAGGGCACATGAATTCTTTTGGAGGCAGGTATAAAGCGATTCCTAGAGGATACATTCACATGTATTTTATTAAGCCTTTAAATCTTAAAAGTTAAAGTTGAGAGCTCCAATTTCTCTAAGCGCTACAGGTAAGACCTAACTTTGAAGGTCACTTGGAGTTAAAGGACAGAGTATTAGTGCTTTAAAGGAAAACATAAACACAGGTGGAAGCAAATAGGCACAGGGTGACAACTTTTACAGCATTAGCTCACAAAATGAATTACTGGGATTGAGACAAACATACAAATACAGCTTGAACCCCCCAAACCCCAGAGACAACCCTAATGCCTACGTTAAAAAGAACTCAGAGTGTCTAGACAGTACAAGCCAGAGTCCTGATGGACAGTCAGCATCGTGAAACACGCCGTACACAGCTCTGCGCGCATGCACACACTCGGCAAGGTGGGAGACAGACACCGCGCACCATCAAGGTTGTCCTTACTTGCAGACGCACAAGTATCCTGCATGTTCCGGCTCTGACTGGCAGCTGGAGCAGCTCTCCATGCCAGTCATCCCAATGTACTCAGGGATGTAAACACCTTATAATTAGAAAACGTGAAGGCATCAAGGACGTTAGACAGCTTGAAAAACACATCCAAAGATTAATTTTTAAAGGCATTGAAGAAATGTCATCACAAACGTCAATGAAAGGGTGTACCTGCTCCTTCACGGAAGCTAGAATAGTGGTGGCTGTGGTCTCGGGTTCCATGCCTGGGCCAGTGGAGACAGCTTCCTGGTGGGTCTGTGGTTGCCCCTCCTCCACCAGTGAGCCCTGTTCAGGGGCGGGCATTCCTCCTGCAATCAAGCAGGCAAAGGGTTAACACTGCTTCCTGAGCACCTCAGGGGGCTGGGATTCTCTGAGGAGTCCCACTGTAGATGGTTCCTAAGAACTACAGTGGCTGGCTATAGAATGGTCCCTAGTCCAATAGCAAATACATACTTAATGGTATCTAAAAATCAGTGTAGAAAAGTGGCATTAAAAAGGGCTGGAGGAGGGCTCTTTAAATGATTCAATCATCTAGGAATATGTACACAAAAGACATCTACAAACATGAATTGACAGAAAAAATACTTTATCAATTGGAGAAGCTTAGACAATAGGTTTAAAAAAGAAATTTGAAACTCAAGAAAAGCTTGAAAGTTAACAAATGAAAGTCTATGGTTTTAAAAACAAGTTTTTTGTATTAACAATTTACAGCCAGGACACCCAAGATGGGGCTCTCGGGACTTGGTTTCTTTCAAGGAATCTGACCACTCAGATCCGCTGCTACCGCACTAAGACAGCTCTACTGTGTTCCTCAGAAGACTTAGCAACCTCAGACAGACATCCACAAGCTTAGACAATAGCAGGAAGAGACGCTATATAAAACGTTACAAATATGTTGGTAATATAGGAGTATGTGTCTCCTTAAAAGAAGATTTTATCATAAGACAAGACTAATCTTTGTATAGTTAATTAATGCTCAATTAATCTCTGCTGAATAAAAATATGCAAATGACACCTTTTTGATGTCTCTCAAGTCTTGTCATTGGGTAAATCCCACCAAATAAATCTGAAAACCCCCAAAAGACCATATCCATTTAAAAGACCATCTCCATTTAAATGTGCTACTATGCATAAACAGAGGCAGTGAACATCAGATTTTGACAACAGTCTTCATGGTTTATTCTAAATACCACTCTGTACTTTTACTTCAGTTTCTAACAAATTAACCTCTACGGTATTCATCTAAGATTTTGATCTAAGGTATTGATCTAAGAATTTTTTCCCATTCCCTTAACTTCCAATACCAGCTGCTCTTTACGAAACAATACTCTAAGTAAAAGGGAAGGCTTGCATGCCTAAGGGCTTATCTTCCTCCACTCTTCCTGACCTTTGGGACTTCTGGGTCTCTGCTGTGGTTGCTTGATCTTGACACATTCAGAGGCAGTGGGTCTGATGGGTGCATCTGAGCATCTTCCCAAGGTGAAACCACACTCAGGAGGCTCTCACATGCCTCCTCTTGGTCTCACAGAGGAAAAGCACCAGGTGCTCTCTAATCTACAAGATCTACAAGACGATCTTCTCCTGCAGGACTGGTAGGAGGGGCTTCATTCTTGGCTCATGTGAGTCTAGGATCAAAACCTGGGAGCACTGAGACAAAGCACCATTCCTTCAAGCCTCACGTTTTTCAGTGATAAAAAATGGACACGCTAATGTTTATACAACACAATTCAGAGGTTTTTATGATCACCTTTATCTTTTATAATGTGTTTATTGAGGTGTAAGGCACATTCAAAGTACTAGGTGGATGGAGTTGTATTTTTACCAAGTGCTTATCAAAGATAACATCACCAGGTCTATTGATGAAGAACCAGGACATAGACAGCCTGACTTAGCAGTCAAGGCAAGCAGTGAGAGGAAAGCATTCTGGTCACTGTGGAGGAGAGGAATCATACACCTTAAGATGAACAGATGGTTGGGAAGAACAAAAATGTTATTATGCAACAGTGAAACAAACAATGCCAAAACCCAAGGAATTTAAATGTCAAGAGGATAACATGAAACAGCCAATGTGTCAGAAGGAAAGGAGGAAAAAAGTCATCGAACAAAGAGTTTAGAAAAGGAGCAAAGCATTCACTCTGTTATACAGGGGATGTACTGAGTTTAAAGACAGGTACCAAAGTAAGTGACTGTATCTCAGGGAGTGCACTGTACTTTACTTAATAATGTTTATTTTGGTGATCACAGCGACCCAGGCTTACTGAAACATGCTGGGCATCTTCAGAGCGCAAGGATGCTCACTCACATGCTATGGAAGGTGGGAGGGGATTCAGAGCACAAGGATGCTCGCTCACACGCAATGGAGGGGGGAAGGGACTGGAGGTGGAAGGCAGTTCTGGCTCATCATCTCACTGATGCAGCAAATACTGAATCAGAGAAGGCAAAGTCTAACAGGAGGCAAATAATGACACAACACTGAAGTCAACAGAGGTTCAAAGAGCATGTTTATGAAGGAGACTACTATAGTGCAGAAGTAATGTTCATTAGCTGGGCTATTTTGTATCCATTCTTCAATAACCAGGATGCATTGAACAACAACAGGGTGGAGAGTAGAGACACTCAGCCTTCTCTCTGTAACAAACCTCAAGAGTTGTAACCCAAAAGGAACCTCACAGTAAGGTATCTATTTTCTTATCATTCTTACAATCACAGATCCATTAATGAGTTGGAAATAAAGCTAAGTAAAGCTAGGCACAAAAGCTGATTCCTCTTTTACCAAGTCCAGAGGTGAATATTCATAATGACTAGAGTCACAGAACCATAACACTCTTTCCACTGTGAACACACATAGGTAAGAGACTCATCAAGCTGAGTCTTCCTCAGTGGTCTCAAGGCACAGATCTGAGTGATCACACACTGAAGATCTGAGAACACTGAGCCATTTTACAGGCTTTCCACAGAAACATGGAGAATGGAAGTCGTGCCAGGAAAAGGGAAGGAGGAAATGCCATGCCTACATTTTTAGAAAAGAGAAGGTAGGTTCCTCACATTACAAATAAGACAGAGACAAGATGCTGGGTATGATTCTTCAAAGAATGTTATGCAAGAATGATTTTTGGGAACTAAGAAGAGGTGCACCAAAGAAGTCATGTTAAGCTCGTCAGATTTCCTTCTTCGGCAGTATAACCATGGAAATGCAGTGTGTCTCAATTCTAGTGAGGTATGCACAATATTAAAAGTCCCTTATGATTCTATAATTAACATAGAAATGGGGCTGAAATAAGGGCAACTGCCGACTTGAACAATCTATAAATACCTGAATGAAATGTATCAATCTATAGAGGATTCTAATGCTATGCCAGAGTTCTGAACTTGACCTAATACTAACCAAAACCTTCACCAAAGATGTACATCATATGGAGCGCATGTACAAAATCTGCAATATGACAAATAGTGAATTTATCAAATAACAAAACCAGAATACAGGCAAGAGAAGCGTTATTCTGTTGCATTAATGAGATCAAAACAGGATAAACGCAAGGTCCTATCTGAAGGTTGCTCAGCAGCAGGCTGGGTAGCCGTGTAGATGCTTCTGAGGTTCAAGGGAGAGCAGTTTAAATGCTAAGGTGATCTTACACTACACTGATCGGAAGTTAAGACGATTGGAGAGGGTCTAGGAGGCATAGGACTCCCATTCCCCCTGCTTCAGGCTTCTTGGAACACATCCACTTCCTGTTATAGATGGCGCAGTCACAGGAATGATGGGTGGATCCATTTAGATAATGGTGAGCGAGCTATAAAAGGGATCCTGCTATTATTTCCAGGCATAGGAAGGGTTGTGATGAATGGTGCTGGTCTTGTACCTTATGAACTCAAAATGTCATAAAAGAATCAGAACAGATTCTCAGTGAAACAAGGACAAAAAAAGAAAAGAAGGCTAACCCAAGAAAGCTAAGGCCTGTGCAGGCAAGCTGATCCTCTGATCCTCTGAAGGACTGCTATGGACACACAAGGCTAAAATCTTTAAGTGACAACCCTGAAAGCGACACTAGAAATGTCTTTGTAACAAAAGTGTATTATTCTATTTTTACACATAGAATCAAATTTGAATAATCGTCACATTGCTCAAGAAGATCATTCCTTTTGAGCTGTGGTTCAAATGTGCAAAGTTTTCAATAACTGATTGCCCCTGAAGGTAGGTGGTACCTGCCCGTCACGAGAGGCCTGCGGTCCAAATGCAGGCATGCTGGCTAGAGGTGCTGCAGTTGAAGCAGGAAACGGAAGCTGACACAGGCTGCCTTCCACATTCCCAGTTGTTAGGAAGCCCTTTATGAGTCTTCAGGTACTGTCAACTGCGCCACATTTTTCTTCTAGGAGACAGGTGGAGGCCAGGAAGGCAGGTTTATGTTGAGGGACTAACACCTGCATCCATGCTCTTCCTGTCTCTGCCTTCCAGCTCTGGGTGCTGCCTCTGCTGCCTCATGCGGTTGCAGGTTCCATTGCTAGACTCCATTCTTTTGAGCTGCCTAGGACATTTTTTGGAAGCAGCTGAGTAATTACACGTTCTCAAGGTATGATTTAGCAAAGACAAAGAAGATTTACCGATGAACTGATGGGTCTGTATTACATGTGTTTCTGAGGGTACTGTATCCCCACACTGAACTCAACAGATTAGTGGGCATTTCTTTGTGCTCACATTGGCGGCTCTCATATATTCAAGTGTGATGGGCCAAGGCTTTCTTTGCAGTTTACAAATAAAATATATAGGCTGTTTATGACCCAATCAACATAATTCCATTTATCACAGATAAATCACAAAATCAGCTCTACTAAATTGATACACTGGGACATTCATTCAATACTAGATGTTCATCTTTATTCCTTTCTAATTGCTCCTTAATAACTTTTAATCAAAATATAAGTATACTTTTTTCACCAAACTACTAAAAAGTTGTAAATTCTACAGTTTCCCCTTCTTTTATAAGATGGAACTGTAGAATATAAAATATATTTCATTTAGAACACTCAGGCAAATATTATATTGACAAGAACCACAATACATTTATTTGAAAGTTCTTAAGCTAAAATAATGATGTTTAAGAACAAATTAAGATAATTTAAGATAAAAAAGTGAACATTGAAATATGATTCAAGTATATAAAGACACTAATGACAGGATGATGAAAATGTTTAAGGTGAAGCAAGAATAAGAGATACATAGAGTAAAAATAAGAAAAATCATTAATAATAGGTACTAACTAAAAGCTTCTCTTTGTTTTGTTTGTAATGAAACTGGGGAATTAGTGCAGAAGCAAGCACAGCCTAGGAACCTGAGAGTGTGCCTACTGCGGTGAACATCTTTAGACCAGATGGAATCTATGCTAGAGTCTAAAGTACTAGACCAGTACACATTTTTAAAATACTCTGGAAATAGAAGCGGTATCAAAACCTGCAATGTTTTAAAGGTGGATAAATGCTAACCCTCTAATCACACAGTTCATCCAAAACTACGCACTTATTGACAAGGAACTGTACATCATGGAGATATATCCCAAGTAGTGCAGTAATCCTAGAGAATAATCTATGCACAGTGAAATAATTTGATTTATGAATTTTATGATAAGGAGATCATTGCAAAATGTTAAAGCAAAAGACTCTAATAAGGCCTTGCAAACAGGTGCTATCTAGATGGCTAATAGTGAAACACTCAATTCTATTAGTAACTAAAGATGCAAATTAATAATGCAACATAGCATAATATGCTATCAATTCACAACTCGCACTTAATTTCAAAATTTGGCAAAATTGGCGTCAGGGAAGGTAAACATCATATGCTATGGTTGAACAAGTAAGTAGGCCTAAGTACCATTTCAATACAGTAGGCACTGTCTAACATAGCGACCTACACACTCGGCCCATTCTCTAGTAATCCTTGGCAATTAGGTAGAAACTCTCTTGTCCCTGAGAAGCTGGACAGATAATCTAGTACTTTTAAAAGTTATAAATTACCAACAACCCAAACGGCCCATATCAGTAAACAAATACATCATTTTCACTGCACCTACAAACCCAGCCCTATAAAACAAAATGCTCTCCCAATTACAATGTTTAATAGATGAAAACTTGCAAAGGAATATGGAGTGGAAACCCATTTCTGCAGTATGTAAGACACACAATATAAAACCGTATTTCTTAGAGAATCTAGTCATATTCATTGATAAGTAGTGAGAGATGATTATCAAGAGTATTAGAGCAGCAGATGTCTCTCTGGGGACAGAGGGCCTGAAACCCCACCTGTGGCTAATTTCTCCACTAGTGGCCTGGCCGGAGCACTAGCTGCGTAGGATGCACTGGCTTTTAACTATACTTTTAATTGTATTTATTTTCTATGCATTCTTCTGTAGTGGCCTTTTAAAAAATTAAATGAAGAAGGTTAAAGACTGACAAGTTGGAGCTGGGAGCTGACTCGGGAGTTAGAAGTGAAGCCCTTGCTGTGTAAATACAGGGACTGGAGAACAGACACTAGAAACCCATGCAAATTCCAGGCGAGCGTGATGCCCAACTGGAACTCCAACCTCGGAAGACAGAGGTGGAGGCATCCCGGAAGCAATAAAGCTAGCCAGGTTAGTGAGGCCAGCTATACTGGCAGCGAGCTCTGATTTTATTGAGAGATCTTGGCTCAAAGTATAAGGTAGAAACGTGATTCCTGACATCAGCTTCAGGCTTCTGACATGCTTGTGCACACATTCCCACCCACGTGTGGAAACACAAAGAAAAAAGACGAATGGAAGGGAACCTACCACACTAGGTATGACCCATAAATAAATAGAAACGCCGAATAAGGTGCAGATTTATAAGCAACACAATAACACTCCCAGATTAGCTGCTACATGTATCCATTTTAACTATTTTAATAAAAAAGAGACTCATGTATGTCACAAATGTCATGCCCCCAAAGTCCCTTTCAGAGAGTGAGTCAGTGACAGAGAGCATGTCACTCGGCTGAAAGGACATGCGAGCTGTGTCCAGTGGGGATGGTGACCAAGCTCCTGCAACAACAGACAGTACTGCACAGCCAGCCGTCCGTAACAAATAGGAACTGATCCTGATACGCAGGTCACACTGAGCTACTGTCAACTCTTCTCCAAAACACCCTCCTTCCCATGAAGAACAAAGAACAGATACTTCCTTTTGGAAAGCACTACAGGGCTCAGATTTTTTCTTTTTTAAAATAAAGAAGTTGGGTTCATTGTAGTACAGAGATGTCATACTGAGGGGGAGAGAGGGAAAGGGAATCAAAAGACTCCTGAATGGTGGCTGAAATTAAAGGTACACAAAGACAAGATGCGGCCATCCACAGAGCTTGAGAGGACTAAGCGGTGGGCGAGCACACATTTCCTCTTCCCTAGTTCACAGCTTGAGGAGATAGCAGAGGCATTTTTCTATTTTAAGAAAACTAGTCCGGTCTAGAAATTTCAAAAATGCCACCAGTGTGCCAAAACACCACCAGAACAATACTGGGTTCAGACCCGTGGTGAAGCAGCAGAGGAAACCCTGACACAGTAGAGAAGGGCTGGGCATCTGGGAGCCTGGCAGACAGCTAGCTGTGCCTGAGGACAGAACTTGGAGGAACAGGAGGAGGGACACTCAGGTGGGCAGCCACTGCAGGGAGTGACATACACAAAAGCAGTGAACTAGACTGAAAGCCTCCACTGCTGAAGCCCAGGAAGAGCAGTGTCCCTAAAGGGCAGGTGACACTGATGCTCTTAATGCTCACACTGAGAATTGGGGGGTGGGGGGGTGGGGAGAGTGAGAGAGAGAGAGGAAGAAGAAGGACGAGGAGGAGGAGGAGGAGGAGGAGGAGGAGGAGGAGGAGAAGCAGAAGCAGCAGCACAAACTTGTTCTCAATTATAGCAAACCAGCAAAAGCTCACAACTATCAGCAGGTTCTGTGAAGGCAATGACTCTGTCGTCCAGGCTGGCCTCAAACTCACCAAGTCTGAGGTTTGTTCAAAGGTGAGCTTTGAACTTGAAATCCTCCTGCCTCAGCCTCCTTAGTACTGAGAGTATATATATGCACCACTATGCTCTGCTAAAATTAAGGCATTTTACAAAACCCCAGAACTCAGAATGTTAAAATAATCTTTAAAGAAAGTTCTGCCACCAAATCACAAACACAATGGAGAAATTAGAACAAAAAGAGACAGCGACCTATGTAGCTGGGGGAAAGACTGACTGGGATAAGGCTCTAAGGCAGTGGCTCTCAACCCCTTGAGCTTATAACGCTTTTACAGCACCTAAGACCATCAGAAAACACATGTATTTACATCGTGACTGATAACAGTAAAAACATCACAGTTATGAAGGAGCAACAAAAATAAGTTAAGGTTGGGAGCCACAACATGAGGAACCATATTAAGGGATCGCAGTGTAGGAAAGGTTGAGAGCCATTGCTCTAAGGAGAGGCAGCACACTTGCATCTAGAGGCTGAACCATGACAAGCTCTGACCTTAGTGAAATATCAGAGACTACAACCGAGGAGGCCTATCAGCTGCTGCTCTTGGAACTGTGAGGGAGCTCAGATGCCATGAAGGGTGCCATCCAGGCCAAGAAGGCAGAACATGGAATACAGTCCTTCATGACCTGACCAATTTGACAGCTGACTGCAGCAGCCAGAGGAGCCAGCCAGGTGAGAGCCTGCAAGAGCAACCTCCTGGGCAAGGTGGAGTGCTGAGAAAGATGGTTGTCAATTAGCCCACCACACTCAGTATGATGAGATGATACACCCACCAGGACCATAAAGCCGAATTTACGTATTTTAAATATCATAAGATTAAAAATAATATTTTACATGCTGATTTTTTTCTGAAAACACCACTTTATTTATGTTTCTGATCTACTTTACATGCAATACTATAGAGTACGTACTATTCAAAGTAATAAAGACAAGACCCTGATGCTCAATCTATTCCCAATCTAAAAGGCAACACCAGACAAACTAGTAAATCACTATAAAGAAGTGTAGCTCTGGGGGTACCTAGAACACACAATGGCCAGCAGGTATGGTTGGGGCTCAGGTGTGAAACAGTTCACCTACAGTCTTCATTTTTGCTTTAAAATCTGCCTTCAATTTAGACTTCCTAATCTCCATGGACTGTTGTTTCATGGACTTGAAATTAAAGGCATGGAAGCCATATCACACTCGGTCTGTTCAACAGTTGGTGTTCTTCATCAGCTTTTCCTATGTAATTCCAGTGTTAGCAAAGATTAAAGTCTAATGAAATTAGTAGTAGATTTAGAAATACAGTGATTGATACTTGAATTACTAAAGGCAATTACACAGAAAGACTGTTTAATTGAGGACTTGGAGCACTTAAATAAATATTATACCAGCTTTTGAAATATATAAAAAAAAAGTATGTAATGCAGTGACCTCATTTATCTTCCTTAGTGGCTGTCTTAATGGATGACACTGACTTTTCTTCCCTCATAGACTACCTGACTGGCTTTTCAGTGTCCTGCCTGAGGTCCCAATACTCTGCACTGGACTTCAATTTGTCACAAATTAATTCATTTGTAGTTTAAAGGTTCAATTTAAAATTCTCCAAGTGTGAATCATCTCAAATGTAAGCTGCCACAGTGAGCCAACCTGGGGAGCGAGTGGGCAGCTCTTACTCTCTGCTTGCCCACGTGATGACCGTAGTCGACTGCACTGGCAGCGCCTTGAACGTGTGAGACACGCACAGAGCTGGGGCTGTTGCAGAGCTCTCGTGTGTATACGAGAACTGCTGCTTGGTGTTGAGAGTCTCAGAATCATTAGCCCATGCTCTACCCCTCAAATGCAACCCCAAGCCCTCAACCCTGACTTGCCATAGACCCCCCACACACACACACTTTCTCTTGAGGGTTGCCTGTTAACATTCTGAGCCTGGGGAACATATGTTGGGAAATCCTTCTACACGATATTCATCGTCAGTAGTGAGTTAATGTCACTAGAAGGAAGCAATGTTCCATACTTTACAGCTAAAATTTGAATCCAACTTTCCGGTGTTGGCAGCATATTAAAATAAAATCAGCAATTATGTACTGTTTGCTAGTTTTTATGTCAAGCTGACACACACTAGGGTCATCTGGGAAGAAGGAATCTTAATTGAGGAAACGTCTCCATCAGATTGCCTGTACCAAGTCTATTGGGCATTCTCTTGATTGAAGACTCGTGTGGGAGGGGGTGGCGCCACCCCTAGGTTAGCGTAGGTTAGTGGTCTTGGAGTGTATAAGAAAGCAGGCTGAGTAAACCTTGAGGAGCAAGCCAGTGAGTTCTTCTCCATGGCCTCTGCTTTAGTTCCTGGTTAGCGTTACCTCCCTGATTTCTTCTGATGACGGAGTATAAAGTGAAAATCCTAAGCTGAAATAAACACTTTCCTCCTCAACTTGTTTTTGGTCATGGTGTTTATCTCAGAATAGAAAGCAAATTAAGACAGTGCATTAATAGTGGTACAGAAGTTACAGGGTTTTTAGATTGATAGTGAAGGTCCCTGCCAACAGAATGAAGTATGAATTTGTGTTTTGGCTGTAAGATGGGTCCTAATATGGTTTTGAAAGCTTGGTTTTTAAGCATAGGAATGAATGATTTTTAAGAAAAAGAACGCAGTCTGATCCAGGCTGGTTCAAGTTTTAATTCTTTTTTCATGCACATTCATGTGGCTTTAGGCTGGGTACACAACATCCATTAGCATGGGTTTGAGCAGACCAACTCCCCACCTGGGATACATTACAACCTGCTTAAACACGTTCAGTGTGAGGCAGATGGTAATCTGAAAGGCACTTCAGTACATGCACAGGGAGAAGAAAAGGAAGGGTGACACATTTGAACTGGAGAATCATCAAACAGTAATTACACATACATTTAATGTCTCTTTTAATAAATACTGATTTAAGTAATGATGCTTTTAATAATTTACAGCTTTTAAAGTAGCTCTTGGGAGTATAACTAAAAGAAAGAGAGAGGAAGAGGGAGAGGGAGAGGGAGAGGGAGAGGGAGAGGGAGAGGGAGAGGGAGAGAGAGAGAGAGAGAGAGAGAGAGAGAGAGAGAGAGAGAGAGAAAGGAAGAGTACACTGTAACCATGACAGCACCTTCGCTTCCTGTGCTGTCTCCAGCAAGCTGAGCTGGGGGAGGCACAACACTGGTCTCTACCACTTGGTTTTAGTCTGCATGCTTAATGGCAGCATTCAAGGAGCCAAGTGCAGGCTCACATTTAACACTTCCAAACAACTTTTTGAAAAAAGTACAAGAGAAAAAGTATCAGCCTTTTAGACAGAACTTCTGTGACTTTGATGCTCATAGGTAGAGCAAGCACCAGGTTTAAAAGCAATCATTTCCCAGTGACACGCTGTGAGGTCATGAGGGCAGGGGCTACTTTTCTCAGTACCTGGGAGAGAGACTACAGCAGAGGAAGTGTTTAGTAAGCACGTGTCTGTCTGTTCTGCTGGGACAGGGAAAGAATGACAACACATTTATGTCTGCATGAAAATGCCAGAGCGTGTGAAGTGTCATGACAGTAAGGTGATGAAGAGTCCCTGGGCTAGTGGAGAGGAAAGCAATAGTGAGGAAAACACAATGATAAAAATGTACAGAACACAGGACAGCAGGAGGGGAGGAGACCAGTATGCCACGATGCAGAAAGGCCATCAGAAGTTGAAAGGTATTGGAAGAACGGAGGTGTGAGTGAGCCTCCCTGCTCTATGTGAATAGAGTCAGTCTAAATTTGGTGGAATAGGAAGGGGAGGAACCAGGAAGGCAGCTCTGGAGATGAGAAAATGAGGCAAGCGGGCAAAGAAAGACATGAGTCACTCACTCATGGGCAGCCAAGGATGAGAGTCTGAGTGCTGAGAGGAAGCTATAGATGTGTTCCGGTACTTGATGGACTGTGTCAGTGTGACCTTGAGGGAGGTAAGACCCACGAGAAGCTGGAAGAGTAAAAACCAAAGGGTGTCATCTTGGGAGGGGCAGGAGAAGAGCCTGGCAGGCCTGTGAGAATTAAAGCAGTGACTGGCTAAAAAGCAGGTTGGTGGGAGAGCCGAAGCCTGCCCCAGGATTGCTCTTGTGTCTTTCCTACACTGAGTCCCTGGGGACAGATGGTGGCTATAGCTCGTTCCTTGTCAAAGACCATGGAAGAAGAGCACAAATCGCGCACACTCTTTTCCTTACAGAAAGCATCCTGGCATCAGAGCAGACTGAGAAATAGAAAAATCAGTGAACATGAAGACAGTCTTGGCCATGTCAGTGAATGCCTTCTCCTCAGGAGCACACACACACACACACACACACACACACACACACACACACACTCTAAAACTAGAATAAAGGAATGGACAATGCCATCCCGACCAGAATCAGAAGTCAGCTGTTATCCATTGTGTATGGTTGGCATCAGAATTGGAGAATGGAGTGGTAAGTCTAACATACAAGAAAAAAATCTTGGGTTTCCATCCTATCTGGGGAAATAAGAGATCACAAGAAAGATCTTTATGCTTAAATGTCTTTTAACTTTTGCTTTCAGGAAATAACACATTTAATTAAATTTTATGAAAAGTATAATTTCAAAGCCAAAAACCACAATAATAGGGTTCTCTTTGTTTGTTTGTAAGACATGGTCTGACTTTGTAACCCTGGCTGTCCTGGAACTTGGTATGTAGACCACGCTGGTCCTAAACTCAGAGATCTGCCCGCCTCTGCCTCCCAAGTGCTGGCATTAAAGGCTTAGGCCACTCCGCCTCGGTAGAGCTCTGTATTTTATATATGAAGAAAGAAAACCAAGCACATTTGTACATTATCCTATTGAGTACATTTTAACGGAACGCTTGTCCTCATCAAATCACAGCAGCTGACATTCTAGCCTGTGCAACAGGCGTGGAACAGGACAAGCATAGCACTGTCTACAACCATGCACTGAGGACCAGAAACATCTTCTCTACACAATGTACACTAGACTGGTCTTTAAAACTAAGTGATAACTTAGGCCATTCTCTCACTGACTAGCTTTCTGTAGGACTATGCATGATTTCCTGAGATGTTTTTTCCTAAACATCCAAGATGTGACTGAGGGTGAGACAGACATTTTTATGCCAAAGCTTCTGGGAAAACAGGACGGAAAAACAAAAATGTCTTGTTTTGAAAGTATTTTTTCCAACTTGCTCCCCTCCACATCCCTCTTCCTCGCTCACATATAACCTGTTCCCTCCTGACAGAAGGAATTTCAGTCAGCTGATAGGCAGCTGACTGCATAAACTGACTTCATTTCTTCTGAAGGGCACAACACTGCTTTGAAGTTACAGCATTCAAATAAAATAGTGAATTCTAATTTAATGGAAAGTACCTTTTTAGTCACATACGACAACGTGCACTGAAACACAGAGTGGTGGGGAAGGAAGCACTGGCCACAGGGTCCCAGCAGATGGCCACCAGGATCTGAAAGCCTTCCTCAGCACACTCCCTGCTGCATCACCTGACTCTGGCTCCTGGAGGCCCTTCCTTGTCCCTCTGTGATCTTTGGAATAACAGTACTTGAGCTGAAGTTTTAAGAATGAGATAGGAAAGCTGGATATGTGGCTCTCGGAGCTCATGCTTACCTTGTGCAAGGGTCTGGATTTGATCTCAGCCCTGCTGAAAGGACTAGACCCAGGACAAAGTGGGGAGAAGAAAGGAGAGAGAGGAATGGAGCCTAGATGTAGTGTAGAGACCACCAAAGTAATCCAAGGCAGAAACCATGCAACAGGGGAGAGAGTTCCCTGCCTCCTTGCGTCCAAGATGGAGGGCTCCTATAGACTCACCTCTCTCTCAGCACGGCCACTCCAGGGAAGCCTATTCTCTCTCACACCCTTCAGACAGCTGCACAAGGCTGTCACAGAGTGAGTCCAAACTGAGTGTCAACTGCGTCGCTAAGCCATTTCTTCCTCCTATACACATTCCATAAACCAGTTCAGCTTCCAAACTCATCTTCCAGGCCACCAAAAAAATGGCTTTTAGTGTTGTGGTGGATGTCTTCTCTCTCCTCCAACCCACACTGTCTGCCTCTTACCAGCACAACTGTGTCCTCTCCACACATTTGCCTCTGCTCTTCAAGTGTTTCTTCATCTACTCAGACTTAAGCCTGAGACAGGCTCCCTGTCTCCTGTGTCTGTGTCTAACACACTTGTGCTGAGGCATTTAATGAAATGGCTGCTGACAGAACAGGCTTTACTATTCAAGGAACTGAAAACAGAAAGTGGCACTCCACTGTCAAGCCTGGGAAAATGTTTAATACATTGGGCTGCTCACATCCACACACACAGAACCACCGAACAATGCGCCACCTTGAAGAAGCCTTTTGTTCACTGCTTGGCACTAAAAATGTCGGAAAGAATCAGATTTCACCTTTGATTATTCTAGTTGAGCAACTTGTCTCCTTTTAGGTAGGAGCTTTGAGTTTCTTAAAGGAAGAATTCAGGGAAATAACCGCAAATCAAGGAAGCTGCGTTCGATTAGCAGGACGTAATGCAACTTATGGCCCAATGGCGCCACACCAGTTTTGCTCCATGTTCATCTGCCCAGTGAACTACTTTGATAGGACCCTGTTGATCAGAGCCATCCTTTCAGCAATGAGACAAAGAACTCGTAGAGTCAGAGTCCTGAGTTCATCTCCATTACCAAAACAGCCCTGACCAGGATGAGTGGGAAAATTTCATATTTTGAAGACTTCACCTCTTTCAACCAATGAAAACACGTCTGTACCCTGATTTAATGCAGAAACCAAAAGCAGCACTTGGTTATTCTGAGAACACAGCAAAATGCTTCAAAGGCTTAATTATATTTATATCTCATAATATTGTTACTTTTAAATTTTTGCTTAATACTTGACTTAATACTGTGTGCAAAGAAAATTTTAGTCTAGTAAACTGAATTCATTATAAATTCATAATTTGTCATTACAAGTTATAAATTAGCATGACATAATCATATCTCACAAAATGTTTTGTCTTTAAGATTATGAAGGCCCCATATTATTTTTGCGCCATTTTAATTCTTGAGGGAAGGGTGTTCACTCAGGCCCAGATCTGGGGCTTTGAGTTGGCCCACTCCAACATCTACTCTATCTATGAACTGCTGGCTTTGGTGAAGGGGCGGGTCCTACAGATTCAAGGCTGCAGGATCTCCATGACACAGGGCAAACAATAGTATATCCAAGAGGAGTCCTGGTGAGGATTCGGTATGGATGGAGTAGGTATGGATGGAGTAGCAGAAGCCAGAGGCCTGGAATCAGACCAATGACTCAGTGCAATGAACATTTGCAAGTAAAAAGTGTGGGCAAAAGGGAGTATCCTGTGGGACTCATGGTGACACACTACAGCTTCCACAGCAAGATTTTTTTGTTTTGTTTTTTCTTTGGAGAGGAGGTGGGGGGAGGTTTGCAAGAGCAGAGGGCAGATACGAAAGGTCGAAGATGAGTAGGATTTCAGTACATGATGTGAAATTCACAGCGGATTAACTAAAAAGCCAAATTAAAAATGAATGAAGGAAAAGATGGACAAATATTTAGAACCCTAACGGTGTGAAGTAAAATAATATGCGTCTTAGATGATCTTCTAACCCACCTCAGAATCTCTCTATAACTAAGATAATAGAAACATATAAACTTGTGATGCTCAATCAGCCTCAGAATTAAAGACTGTCTAAAGTCCCTTCTATTCTCATAGAAGTATGTATGCTCAACTCGTAAAAATTACAGCAACATATATAACCTGAACACCAGAGATACCATAATAAATAAGGCATTTAATTTACATTTGGTGAAAGTGGAGCAAGCTGGTGCTCTGATGGGGCAGAAAAAGGAATAGAAAGGCAATCTGTTCACTTTATAGGCTAATGGGTTTCTCTCCTGTCTGAGTCACTGCCCTACTGAGAGCAGCTGGATCTCTCAGCACCAGTTTCCTACCTACACATCAATTATAAGCTGGTGCAATCCCATGCTAGAATTGCCCTCAGGAACTACGAAGTGCTTCTAACTTTCCCTCGCTGGCATCTTCATCTTCATTTTCAACGCTTACAACAAGCCTTTAGTCTCAGGGCTAAAACGCTCATAAAAAACCAAAGCCTATACCCCTGTCAAGACCTGCAATGGTTTCTCAAGGAGTAGTTTTCCAAAATGGAGAGATATAGAATGGAGCCGGCAATGTGCCAAGTCAAACATGTCAGAGTCAGGTGGGGCACGCTCATGTGGCCACGATGGAGTCCCAGTTTTGTGGGACTCAGCTGATCTTCACCACTGTTACAGTTACACTGCCTGGCTTTACCTTTACTAACAGGGGCCATGAGTGGGTACTAAAACTGCACCTTGAAAGAAACAAGTCAATGGTGGCACTTGCCTTTAGTCCCAGCACATGGAAGACAGAGGCAGGTAGATGGATCTGAGTCTGAGGCCAGCCAAGAGTGGCCAAGACTACACAGAGATCCCTCGTCTCAAACAAACAAACAATCAAACAAACAAACACCATGGTAAGAAGTGAGCCACCCCACTCCCATCTAAACAGCGGCCCAAGCTTTCAAGAGAAACAGCTGCATTTACCTCTAAACCTGAATTTCTGTTTCTTCATTGGGTATGTAATAGCAGTTACTTATGGATCAATATACTGTCTACTAAAGCATATGCAGACACTAATTTTAAAAAGTGCAACATGTCAAAGTGACTTTGGCTTTCAGAGCTACAAACACAAAAGAGCATCAAGAGTGGACGGGTGTGACACTGCCAGGGCCATCAATCCCCTCTCCCTAGGCGTTGGCACCCCCACAGGGCTATTCTGAAGCAAGGGTGCAAATGCACAAGAGTGTGCCCTCTAAAGGAGTGTAATGGTGAAGAATAACCCAAAAAGAAACCGAGCTTTCAGAAAACACCTACAATGCTGCTCTCAACCACTTTTGATGCACCTTCCCTTAGGGAAAAACCAAGTATTTAGCTGCAGTGGGCTGGTTCATTTACCCTAAGATGACACACGGTGAAATTACACCCATGGAGGCTCCTTGGTAAAATCTAATGGAAACACATCAGCTAGAGGAACAAGTTATTCCACAAAGTCCTTCATACACCCTTCAGGGTAAAGGGCCATTCCAAATGTTCTACTAAAAGGTTAAAATTAAACAGGCATAGGGTAAAACTTGAAGAATTACTCAAGATGTAAAAACAAAAACCCCAAACCAAGAAAATAGTATTAAACCCAGTAGGCACTCTACCACCGAGAAAGGCCAGGTACTAAACACACGGAATTGAGAAGCCTGACAATCCCAGGCACACATGGAAGCACGTTTGTGGCTAAATTACACGGCAGCAGCAAGTCTTTTAAGGAGTAACAAAGTAACAGAAAATAAATAAATAAATAAATAAAAACCTCTAGAAATGGGAAGTTCCTTGAAAAACATAAAAATACGTGATCCCCCCCCCCATTCCTTTTTATTCTTATCACCGGTTTTCTGTAGCACTCAGACAAACACAGTCATAAATATACAATGGAGAAGCTATGTTCAAGCCTTTACAGAATCCAACCAGTCTAAGCTCAGTCAGGGTAGCTTCTCAACACGTGGAAAGCCATTCAAGGTCAAGGTCATACAATGGTTCCAGGAGCTGAGACTGGGAGTGGGGACACAGCCTGTCCACAGTCAGCCTGCAGCTGTTCTACCAGCTCCCAAGCCAGGCTCCTCCGACTGACTACAATGAAGAATACAACTCAAAAAGGAGTCTAAGTCTGTCCCATCTAACTTAAAGTCTATATTCTTAGAAGAAGTCTTTTCAAAATTCACACTTCATAGTATAGCTTGGAGGGGGAAAAAAAAGTTCAGGCTGAAGTTGGGCAGCCTGCACATTTACTAAGTCTCTCAGGAGCATCTCTGGAGAGAAGAGCAGCAAATCAAGCCAAGCCTCTTCCTCCTCACAGGTGCCTGGAGGAATCTCTCTCTCTCTCTCGGATTCATCTGCTATTGCTGCTCCAGGCCCTGCTGAGCCCCCTGCCCCAGCTCTGTGGCCCTTATCTTAGTCAGATGAGGAACACCACCTGAGGGTTTCCCTAAGGCCTCACTCCTTTCCTCTGAACGGGTCACCATATGCTGGCCTCACCTCCTTCCTTAGAATTAACTGCATGTATAGAGAGGAAACTGTTCCATGGTTTATCAAAAGCAACAGCAGTTTTAGGCAACACGGTACAGGACTAAACCTGACCGAGGACTCAGGTTCAGGGTCTTGATTCCTCTTGTCCCAAAGTTCAGGTATATTTTAGGGTTTTCCGATTTTCCCAGAAAGTCTACATGGGGAGGTTGATAACTTCTCATTACGCTTTAAGCATCTGACTATGGGGTCCAGGGCTCAGTTTCATTTAAGTCTCTTAGATAGAAACAGTGTGTCCTCCCAGATACTCAGACCTAATATCCCTACAAGCTGCATTCAATCTCCCTGAACCCGCCTGCTTAGAGCACCTTTCTTACAATATTAGGCAACCCTAAAAAGTTATCTAATACAGTCTTAAGATGTCCTGGTGGAGCAAGCAGGAGCGATCTACAATTGAACAATCCATGATACCATGCCGGTCAGTACCAGGAAAGGAACGGCGCTTCCCTTCCCTTCTGTTGGAAAACCCAAACTCTTCTCTCCACTCTCCTGTGAAAGTGTTTTGTGAAGACTGACATAAACAACTAATTTGGCAATCTATGGCGACTCTTGTCTGCTATAATCAGCAGATCAACCATCAAAAACAAAGAGAGGCTATCACTGAAACTACGAGGAGGTAAATGGAGCACTTCCAGGACTCAGGCAATGAACGTTCCTTGTCCTTTTTCTTTTAAGACAGGGTCTCACTATGCAACTTCACTGACCTGAAACTCACAATGAAGACCAAACTGACCTCTACCCTAGAGTGATAGAATTTAAGGCATGCACCACCATGCCCAGCAACTTTTATATTACAAATGTTTTCCCCTGAACAGAAATAGCTGGAAAAGTCCCATTTCAAAGCTACATGAGTGTGCTGGCTAGTTTTATGTCAACTTGTCACAAGCTAGAGACATATGTGGGAAGAGGGAACTTTAATTGAGACTGGCGTGCAGGCAAGTTGGGTGCATTTTTAGTCGCTGGTTGATATGAAGGGCCGAGCTCACTGTGGATGGTAGCCCTGGGTAGTAAGAAAAGACCGTGCAAGCTCTGAGAAGTGACCCAGTGGACAGCGACCCTCCATGGCCTGTGCTGCTGTTTCTGCCTCCAGATTCCTGCCTGGAGTTCCCTCAGTGGTGAACTGTGATATGCAACTGTGAGCTGAAATAAACTCTTTCCTCCCAATCTTCTGTCTGTGGTATTTTAGCATACCAACAGGACTCTAAGACATGGGTTATTTTGGAATTCTCCTCTCAAAGAATTGGACATTTTTGTGACTTTGAACGAACATGAACATAATACCTACTAACATGCCATCTATACTCCTGAGAACACAGTGAAGGTTTGCATACCTATAACCCCAGTGCCCAGGAAAAGGCAACACACAGGAACATTCTATAAACTGGTCAGCCATTCTAGTTAGTCTGTATGTGTCAGGCTCAATAAGAGACCCTATCTTAAAGGATGTGGAAAAGCGGGATGAAGGATGTCTCTTGTCTCCACATGCATCTATACACACCAAAAAGAATGTGAAGGAGGAGAAGGAGGGAGGGGGGAGAGTAAAGGGGTGGGGGAGAGGGAGACTGAGTAGTTTACAGGCTCAGCTTGAGTAAACGAACCTTAATCACTTCTAAAGGGACTTTAAGTTACTACTCCTATGCCTACTAAGTAATTAAGTACTACTAGCAAGTACATCACAGTGAAAGTGTATAAATTCAGCTTTAATTTCTCTCCCATTCTTGCTAGGAGAAGAGCTTGCCCATCAGTCAGACACCATCTTTAAGGGCTATGAGTGGAGAGAGCATAGAGATGGTGACAAGCAGCAGGTTAGACCACTCCAAGAGACTCAGGTTGGCTCGCTCCATCACAGTGGAGAAGAGAGCCGCTTGCCGTTTACTCATGGGACACCAACTAATCAGGAGGCTCCGGGCCATATAGCTTTTAGGAACCTATTTATAATAACTTCCTAATTCTAAGGACAAATTCAATGGCAAAAGTGACTCGCAGTGGAGTTTGGAGCGAGTGTGTGTCTGGGTATTTACCAGGTGGTATCAGTCATTCTAACAACATGATAGAGATTAAAAAAATATTTTAACATGTTTTTACTAATTTTAGTTACGAGGAAGTGTATGGCTGGTGTTTAGAGGTCAGAGGCATGGGACTCCTGGAACTGGAGTTACAGACAGTTGTGAGCCACTGTGTGGGAAGTGGCAACTGCACCCTGACTCTCTGGGAAGAGCAGCCATTGGTCTTAACCACTGAGCCATCTTTCCAGGCTCCCACCATGAGATTTTAAACACAGGTAAAATGTCATTCAGAGGACAGCAAGAAAGAATGTGTGTTTGAAAGGCAACTTAAGACTGGTGTACATTAGGATACATGGGAAAGCGTTCCTGTGTTTCTGAGAAACACAAAGAGTCCAAAGTCAGTGACTCTCACAGTGTGTCCTGCAGGCAGCAATAGCCCAGGCCGTGCATTAGAAACTCCAACACATGGCAAATGATTTAAGAACCACCCAGGTGACTCTGACAGACACTAATGGGGAGAGGCTGTACTGAAGCACAGGTCACAGTGTAATATACTAAAATGATATCACAACTGAAAATATGGAAATATGGTGGGATTTACATTTATAAAAGTTACTACATCAAAGATCATTTCTCCTTAGCTACAGAAATAATTCTGCACTTTGACATTCACAACAATTAACTAGGGGACATGTAGTTTATTTATCTTGGGATAAACACAGTTTTAGGAAAACAAGATAACCTTTGTACAGCTGCTAAAATATTGTAGTTAAAAATTGCTATGCCCAAAAACTTAGCATAAAATTTCAATGAGAGTAGAGTGGTCTTAATTTTTGTAAGTCCAATTTGGAAATTATAAGTAGATACCCATTTAATAGAATATGATTTGGGACTAGAATGACGGCTCAGTCTGTAAAGTCCTTTCCTTGAAAGTGTGAGCCCCTGACTTCGGACCCTACAACACACGTAAAGAGCCAAGAGTCACATGTGGACAGCAGAGACAGAGCCCTGGAAGCTTACGTGCCAGTTCTTAGAACAAAGAGGGACAGACTGTCTCAAACAAGCAGGGGTAGAAGTCCCTGAGAGCTGATATCCAAGGCTGTCCTTGGGTCTCCATGCTCACAGGAACCATGCCCAAGCATATACACATGCATGCAAACGCACACACAAAGTATGACCCAGCATAGTCGTTGCCTCAGGAGATTATGCACTGGAGTTCCCTTCACTTTAAATTCTCTCAGAGGCACTAAAGTGTTTCTTTTCAAGTGCTCAGAGTTTTGAATCCAAGGAGAGGGAGGAACCCAAGGTAAGCGAAGAAACAGGGAACCAGAATGGCTGAGCTGCTATCTGTCAGCCTCCAGTGTCAAACGATCTGAAGACAAAGCATCGTTCTGCTCTGTCTTTTGCACGAGGTGACACACATTTAGAACCTACTAGAAGCAGGGCAAGTACAGTTAACTTGAGTAATGCTTGCATCATTTGACACATGTCACTTCGAGGAGTATTTCCAAGTTTGCACATGTGTTAGGACTCAAACTTTTAATTAGGCTGAAGAATTCCTACAAGAAGAGGTTCTGGCTAGATTTCTGTAAAGCAGATGTGGCTAGCAGAGCTCAGTAAGTTATGAGATAGACCTAAGGACTAGAGCACTCCCCACCAAGAATTCCCACAGCATTCTTAAATATATAAATAGCAGAGCACAGGGCACAGAGTCTCAAGATTTTGTGCCAAAAGTGTATTTTAAAACTGGGTGCTTACTAGTCTATGCTTTTGAGAATGTCTACTTTTATTCTTATAAAAAAAATACCTCGAGCATACTGTAGAATTTGAACCAAATATGAGCAAGGATTCCACATTACCACCATCTGCATCACTGCTAGCATGTGAACTGGCACAACTCTGTGAAAACACAGTGGATATCTGTCCGAGTACCATCCTAAAGGATGGAGGCTGGATGGGTTGTATGATTGGGATGAATCAGGAGGCAGAGGGATCCGAAAGAAGTAACTACTGTGATCCAAAGTGGGACCTGGGGAAGGGGAGGAGATCAGAAGCACTGGGGACGGGATGGAGAGACAATCTGTAACTGAATCAGAAAGTTCAGGGGATTTAACAGACTATTCAAAAGAAGGTTCTAGTCCAGGCACTACTGTGGCAATGAGGGCTCTGGCTTATTTCTGGGAGCCTATGAGACAACCTCCTCATCTAGTAATAAGACAGTCTCTGAGAATCCAAAGTTGGTTGCTAATGAAACTGGTGGTGCCTACTGTTCCAGTTCCTTATTTCTAAAACACTATCAAGGTCCTGTGCTTAGTTTTCAGCATCAGCCAAGCCCAGTTATACCTGTGTAAGCTACGTTTGCTAATGTGCACTCATTATGCACTTGCGGTGTCAGGATGATCTACTCTCCAGCAAATGCAGTAACGCCAAGTGAGAAGCTCTTGTATTACATGTAGTTAAGTGCTTCCAGCCCTCGGAGACCTCAAACAAGAATGCGAGCATCATCAAGTGTGCTCTACTTGATGGTGCTTAAATCTTATGCAGACACTGCCCAATGCCAGCACACAGACTTCTCAAATACACACTGTGCAAATGCATCTTCAATAGTGCCAGGTTGTGAAAAGTAATGTGTCCTAGACAAGAATGCCTCACCTAGGCAAATATCTGCATGATGTCACTGTCTGCTGAGAGAAAATCATGTAAAACCGAATCAAGGGCCAGCAAGGCAGCTCAGTGGCTAAAACCATTTGCTCCATGAGCCTGACCACTGAATTTGAGCCCCAGAGCCTACAGCAGAAGGCAAGAACCAACTCTTGAGTATTGTCCTCTGACCCCCACATGCACGATGACATCATATATGTATGACACAGTAGCAACTGAAAAAATTTGAAAAAAGAATCAAGACAGGCACAGGTTAAGCTAAAGTAACAATCGTGTATTTCTCATCAAGTTACACAATTTGGTTCTGCCCTTGCTGAAGTGTTTACATTTCCCTCTTCAAGGAAACATTTACCATCAGATGGCAACATAGGAGTGTGGAAGTCCTGGCACACAGCCACTTCACAGGCCCTGCAGCCATGCTTAGGGCTCAGGCTCAGTGGGCTGCGCACGTGCCACAGACCGATGTCAGGAGGAGGTACGAGCAGCTGCTCCAGGAGAGCAAGCAGGAGGCCGAGATGATGCAGTAAAGCCCAGCATCTGGGGAATGCTGAGAAACAGAAGCACGCACACCAACTTGGCATGGGGCTATTAGAAATAAAATGCTTCATTTAAGCCATGTCAGTAGATGCCCAGAGAGGACAGGATGGCAGAGCTGCCGGGCAACAGTCAGTGCTGGGCTTTGCCGATGTGTTATTACATGAAGGGTCTAGCTGGCAATGTTGGTCTTTTGGTAATATATCTCAGACGCCCAAGAGCCCACTGGAGGCCACTGCCTAGGGAGTAGCACAGCAAACAGGGACGCCTCCAAGGCAGAGCAGTGTTAAGAGAGAGCTGCTGAGCTGGACTATGCCTTAGGGAGTTCCCAAAGTGTCTGCTGCCCTTGCCAACCTCAACCTCAAATCCATCTATGTCTAGGTCTAGAAGTCCTTAGGAAAATTCCTAGGTTTCTGAGGGCTCAGGAAGAGCAAATACCCTGCCAAATGGTCCCCAGCATCAGCACAGAGACCAAGCAAGGTGACGACTGGGCATGGAGTCTGGTCCAGGGAATAGATAGCTCTTGACAGTTTCAATGTCATGTCTCTCTCCTAGTCCACCTACCCTCCCAGAATCCCTTGCCATGTCCAAGGCCCACAGTTCTGAGAAACATGTGGCAGAGCTGTCACTGAGCTGTTTAATGTCGTAGGCTCTGACTTGAAGGTATCTCCCTGGGGAGATATGGAGGCCATTACCAACCATCTGCAGGCATGTACTTTTCTGGGCATTGCTATTAAGTTAAATAAGCACTGCATTTTCTGTTGCTCAGGGAAACAAAATATCTCTAAACACAGAAAGCTTTTGTGCCTTTTCTTTACAGAACTTGGGTTTTTAATGAGGATACATTTTCTTTTTTTTTATTATTATTATTCATGTTTACCAAAGAACAAAAATGTATTTTTAAGGCAACAATGAAATTTTCTGAGTGCTTACTATTAGTCTTCACTTGTATAATTCAACAAGGCTGTCATTGGTGCGGTTTTCTGGATAATCAATCTCTACAGAAGCAACCGAACTGATGAAGGCCTTCATATCCCTGCTCTCCTGAGTATGTACTGCACTGCGGGTAGGACGTCCCCGCTTCCTGCACCAGAAAGAAAGGATGCCAGTGCTAAAAACAAGGTAATTAGAAAACAAACGTGCAAAACTGGCCAGCCCTGGCTGTTCCTGACTGTAAAAAGCGCTAAATTACCTTACACACTGACCATGAGAGTGCCGCCGACCTACAGCTCAAGGTGACTTTTGCCCGCTTTCCCTCCAGTGTGCACACTGGCTAGAAGGCCTCAGCCTTTCTGGGAGAGTTCCATCTTGCCTCCTGACATACGCTGCCACACATGGTTAACACAATGAGAGGCTGAATCACGTCTGGAGGATGAGACCTCTCAGTCATCTGCCCCTCTTCCTGAGCCCACTGGAGTCACTTTTGCTCCTACACTCCTCTACTCAAGAAGTCTGAAATTAACTTATGAGCAAGGGCTGGTTTTTTGGCTTGATCCAAGTATTGCCAGTATTTTTTTTTCTTTCCAGAAATAATTGACCTCATTTTAACCGAGCAGATTATAGAGTGAGTCCAACAGTGTGATTTAGAATGCATTGTCACAAAGCCAAGCATCACGCTTCCAACCACAATAAGGGTCGGTGAGGCTCTGCGCGGCCACCCACACCAACACAAATGCTCCTCTGGGCTCCAACTATCCTTCAGGGCTGTCACACACTGACCTCAGTCATTCTAACTCAAGCAGGCACACACATTAAATACTATCTCTCCAAACTCAGCACTTTCACTCTACACAGAGACAGAACTGGGCCAGTAAGGACCTCTCATCCACTATGAGCTGAGAGCCTGGGCAAGGTGGGCCACAGACAGTGCCTGACAACACAAAAGGACAGGCTGTGGCCTTGCTCTGGGGTTTGAGTTGGGGATTTCTCTGGGATACTGGGCACTTGGGTTGGCTAATGTATACCCAGGACAATGTTCCTATATTTGCATGATCACTGCAAAACAGGTCAGTTTTTCTACCAAAAAAACAAAACAAAACAAAACGGAGTAGTGTACACACCTAGTACACCAGTACTCTGGAGGCTGATGCAGGAGGATTGTGAATTCAAGGCCAGTATGAACATGCAACAAGTTCCAGGCCAGCCTAGGCTAATGACATATTCCTCCAAACAAAACAAAACCAAGAAAGGTCTCATGGCTTGAGCAGTTGTATTTAAACTATGCTACAGCAATCCCCAGTGATAACCACTTGTAAATAGAAATTAAGTCTTCTCCAAGGGCATCTCACCGGGGAATCAAACTACTCCTAAGGGTGGGCTACATGGCCAGCAAGAGGTGACCAAAGAAAACTAACTCAGTGGCATGTCTGAGGGTTCCCCATCTCACTACATAATGTCAGAGGTTTTCCATTAAAAAAAATTATCTTACTACTTTTCATTTTATTCTCTCTCTCTCTCTCTCCCCATCTCTCTCTCTAGCCTTACATGTCCTTTGTGTATATATTATGGCGTTCAATTTGTTTTTATGGGATGCCTGAGTGTGCGAACGAGTAGGCCTGTTTCCTGTGCCTTCTCTTGGGCTCTTTCCCTTCTGTTTATTTTGTCCAATTCCAATGTGTTGGCTTTTGTTTTATCTTATTAGGCTATTTTCTTTTCTAATTATCCTTTAGAGGCTTGTTTGTTTGTTTTCTAATGAGAAACAGGAAGGGGGTGAGTCTGGATGGGAGAGGAGGTGGGGAGGAACTGAAAAGAGGAAACTGTAATCAGGATATATTACATGTGGAAACAACTATTTTCAATGCCTATAATCCTATCAGTGTAGAGGAAGAGGCAGGAGGATTGGGACCAACCTGGCTACATGATGCCCTGTCCAAATCGAAGTTAAACTAACCAAGCTTCACAAGAGCTCCTCTTAGTCACCCAGCAAACTGCTCGCACTACAGGAAACCTGACGCAGTAGCTGAGACCCCTCCTAACGCACGCCACAGGCTCCCCGATTGGACCCTTTACAGCATATGCTTTGGGCCTGCTGGGATCACAGCACCCTGGGCTCACACTCCGGTGCCACTGGCTGTGTTAGCCAGTTCTCTCTGTGCAGTCACTACAGCAGGCTACACAGCACAAAGCTGTGCCTGGCACAGCTTCAGCAGAGACAGAACTGACTGGAGCAGCAAAGATATTTCTACCTCGGGATCCTGGCAGAGTGTACTGCTTCATCTGAAGGTCTGGAGTGGGAGAGGGAGACAGCAAAGCATAGAGAGTCTCTGACCCCCAACCTAACTCAAGCCCGCACATTGCGGCAGCCTCAGAAACAGCCTATTGATGACTACCAGATCCACTAACAGGGTGTTAATTAGAAAAATGATATCCAGGAAAACCAACATCATACTTAACAACAGTTAACCTCTTGGGACAACCACATAAAACCAATAACATCATAAAATATTAAGTGTCTCACAAAACAAACTCATGTGACTTTTTTTTTTCTCTGTGTAGCCTTGGCTGTCCTCGAACTCACTCTGTAGATCAGGCTGGTCTCAAACTCAGAAATCCGCCTGCCTCTGCCTCCCAAGTGCTGGGACTAAAGGCGTGCGCCACCACGCCCAGCTTCACGTGACTTTTATACCCAGATAGGACTGTGCTCATTTCAAGTCACTGTACAATGCTAATTTATCTTCATATTCATTTAAAAATGTATGGAAACACACTTCACTCAGAGTCCCTGGCTCCTCATTTGCGCTTAGGGTGAATGAGCTGGGAAGACATTCCCCCACCCCTCATACTCTTTCCTCATGCTTTCTACCACATTCCCAGTTAAATCTATAATATTCAGAATGCAGCCCTGAACTCCCCCCCTCCCTTCTGGGCTGTTGGTTTGTCTTTTCTGGTTCAGTGTACGGTGAACAGACAAGGCTGACTGTGATACTTCATAAAGTGGCAATGCTATTGTATGTGACACGCCAGCTTCCACCTTCATCAATGAAAAGTTAATGCTTTAACTGCAACATCAGCAACCATTGGCTGAATGCTTCCTGTGAGTCAGACAGTGCTGAGCACCATGGTACTTTCATTTTTTTTTTTAAACATTCAAGGCAAACTCAGTTATACATTGTATTAGTCAGGGTTCTCTAGAGTCACAGAACTTATGGAATTGAGGGAATTTATTGTGATGACTTACAGTCTGTAGTCCAACTAACCCAACAATGGTCAGTTGAGGATGGGAAGCCCAAGAGTCTAATAGTTGCTCAGTCCAACGAGGCTAGTTGTTTCAGCTGGTCTTCTGTAGAAGTAGATTCTAACAGAAGAGCTGGCAAGTAAGTGCAAGCAGGCGAAAAACAGTGAATCTTCCTTCTTCCAAAGACCTTATTTGGGACTCCAGCAGAAGGTATGGCCCAGAATAAAGGTGTGTACCACTACACCTGGCTCTGGGACTTGCTTTGTCCCAGGCTGACCTTGAACTCAGTGATCTCCTTGCGTCAGTCTCCAGGAATTAAAGGCGTGTTCTATCTTGCCTGATTATGGCCTCATCCATGTCGAGATCCGGGTCAGAAACTTGTGTCTTCCAGCCTTAAGATCTGGATCACAGGTGAGCCTTCCAATTCTGGACTGCAGTTCATTCCTGATATAGTCAAATTGACAACTAGAAATTGTCATTACATACATTATGTTTGTTGTACAATTGAGAACACAGAGCTAGAGAAATCGGTAACTTGCTTAAGGTCATGTGGCTAGTAAGAGACCCACTGACCCAAGTCAGCCATCATAATACTCAAGCTCTAACCACCGGCCTGTCAGCCTCCAGAATGAAGAGACCTTAGAATAAAACAAAACAAAATGCTCTTAAAAAAAAAAATAAAGATAATCTGGGCAGTGGTGGTGCATGTCTTTAATCCCAGCATTTAGGAGGCAGAGGCAGGTGGATTTCTGAGTTTGAGGCCAGCCTGGTCTACAAAGTGAGTTCCAGGACAGCCAGGGCTACACAGAGAAACCCTGTCTCGAAAAACCAAAAATAAATAAATAAATAAAATAAAAATAACAAATAGAGGAAAAAAGATAATTATTGAGTCAGTATTTATTTTCTCTGTGTTGACATATGATTTCTCTGCACTGGGCAAGAGGAGGAAAAAACTGAGGAGGAAAAGAAGGCAGGGAAGTTGGACTTTGTATAAACTATGCAAAGGACAAGGACACAGCAAGGTCATTCAAAAACACGGGGATACAAATAAGGTTTGACACAGAGAGAACAGGAGCCAGCAATGCGGCCATCTAAAAAGTTAATGCTTGAGCCAGGCTTGGGGGTAGGGGGTGGTGCACGTGACCGCAGCGGGCACTGCCACGGGAGCCAGTCTGCAGCCAGACTTGGCTACACAGTGAGTACCAGGCAGTCCAAGCTATGCGGCAAGACACTATCAAAAACAATAACTAAAAATGTAATTTAAAATATGTAGTTAAAGTCTAAAAACGTAATTAAAATATACTGTCTAGAATCCAAGAGGTAGCTCAGTGGTGAGAACTCAATTCCACTTGCACAGGGGTCCGTTACTCTTTCCACTCTATCCGAGGGCCATTTGTGAAAAAATGGTACCACAATTCAGTTGTCTTCTCTGACTACTATCAATACAGAACATTTAAAGAGGCAATTTTTTTTTCATCTCATTGGGCATTTGCCAAAACCCTACAGGTAAGTATTGTCCCTACTTTATGGATTAAAAAGAAAAATAGGCTCATGGCATTTAATATATCTGCCCAAATTTATTTAGCATACGAAGAACAAAACTACTTATCTATTAGTTTTCAGAGGTATTGTTTATTAACACATTAAAATAGCTAGTAAGTTAATTTTACTTTTAATGAAAACATTTAATACCCTGAAATGTCTTTGCAGTTGGTTTAGATCACTTCCTATTAAAAATCTAGATAATAAAAAATGAATAATGAAAGCGATCTATTACCATATGAAAGTGTTTTAGTATCTGTGACTGCCTAGTTCATACATTTGCTCCAAAATAAATCATCCTCAATGTTATTAATCATTACTTCAGACACACAGAGCCTATAATTTGCTCACCTATTTTTAAGTGATTGAGACATTTAAATTACATATCCGTACTATTACAAATAACTATAGTTTATGGAACAATTTTGACATAGTTAACACGTCAACTAGACATCAGGTAAGACTACACAAAGGTCACATTTATTAGTTAGGCTTTCTAGTTTTATTCAGAACCTAATGCCACCACCATGACTTTACAGTCACCCAAGATGAACTGGCTTTCAGAATGCACATAATGAAGAGGACATGTTGAAGACAAGCAAATCTCAAGTGGTTGTGCCGGATGAACATCTCCACTGAAGCCTAATGAGACACACACTAAGTGCAAACAGCTTTTCCCTCTTCATCATAAATTGTGAATCATGTAAAATTCTGAACTTTTAAAAAGAAAGTGAACCAGTTTATATAATAGCAGGAGTCTGACTACGTCCTGGTAAGTCTGAAAATGTTAGTTTGTTTAAGTTAGTTCTATACCCTGGATACTATTCCTTTCTTCTTTCAAAGGACAAAAATATAGCAATAAAGTTAATAACGAAACTGGAGAATGACAGATTGTCTTAGTTAGGGTTTTTACTGCTGTGACAGCGCAATCCTGAGACATCAGACAAGGGTAGTTTGACAAATGATAATTAAAAGGCTGGCCAAGGTTCACCGAACCACATCAACCATCAAGCACTGGGTACGCACCTGGAGATACTAGATCACCTGAGACCTTCTCAGCCCCAAATTTACTAACATCACCGTATTCCAAAAGGTAAGAGAATGCTAGAGATCACCAGTTGCCTACTGAGGGTTACTTAAGAACGATGGCATTGCGCAGTGGGCCAGGAGACAGCTTCTGTGACAGGCGACAACAGGAAAGGAGAAGTTCAGCCTAATAGACACATGGCGAAAGAAAGCAGACCTCACTGAGTAGCTGCTAGGTTGATCTGTGGAAATTGGTAACCAACACAAAGTGGTTGAAGGAGAGTCCAGGAAGACAGGGTCACAGAATAAAACAAGACGAAGAAAATGTGAAAATGAGAAAAGTATTTCCATTGGGAGAAAAAGCACTTGCCCTAAAAACCAATCAATTGGACAAGAAAAATTAAAAAATACAAAAGGTTCTCTGGCTTATTGTTATCTAGCCTTAATCAAAACATTTTAGACAAAGAACAATGCTTATGTAAAGCACTATGATATATCAGTATTAGGGAACTGAAAGGAAAGGGATGTAAGGCAGAAATTTCCACCATTGTATCAAAAGGGGAACAAATCATTTAGAATTGATGCTTCGACAAGTGATATAACCATGTGATTAGGAAATAGGGAGATGAGTTTTGGAAAATTCAACTCTACAGTAACTGATCAAAAATAGGAAGCAAGGAGTTAAAAGAACTATTAAAATTTAGTACCACATGCCTTTCAGCATTGCTTTAATTACACACCTATTCACTGAAATTTAAGTTTAATAACTGAGGTAATAGCCAATATTTAACATGAGCAGTTCTGAAACTGTATTATCATAGATAGGAATAAAAGCTATGGATAAAGGCTACATCTACGCAGCCGATCCTATTTTCATGAAGAAATGAAACCAAGATGCTATTTTTATGTAGTGAAATTGCAGGGAGTCCATCTTTCTCACTATTTCTCATTTTCTGCCATAACCACATATAACATTTTTATAAGCAGGGAAACGAAAACGGCCCCCTATGGAAGTAAGCAGAAGAAAAGGAGTGAGCTAGAGACACAGCTGCTTAAGGTGAGCTGGAAAGAGAGACCTATGCCCTAATGGGCAAGGGACAAAGGGAAGACTCTCACCAGGGAGGGCGTGGCCTGAGGGCCGTGGCTGGAGGTAGGTAGGAGGTGCAGGGCTGAGCCTAGATAGGGGGCTGAAGGGGGGAAGCTGGAGGATCTTTAGCAGAGGAGAGACCAAGGGGCCAGGACAATTCTCTGAAGGAACACTACTAATGTTACAATCTGTGGAGACAGTAGATGCTGAGGAGAATCCAACAGAGAAAAAGTAACTAGGGATAATGATGATTTTCTACTTGTTTGCCTTTTTTTTTTTTTTTTAAGACTAATTTGACATACGCATAGTTTGGAAGAAAGTGTGAAAGCTTTGTAATTCAGAATTCTTCATTTAGTCCTTTGAGCAGGTCTGTTTTGTTGGGCTTCTGAGACAACGGCCAGAGGCTGCCTGTAGAATTCCAGCAGAAGTTCCTCCTCTCCACCCCTGAAAGGAATATACTTTAAAAATATTTTTAGAATTAAGTCACAATGGTGTTGTTTTCTGTTCGAGGCAGTTTTTTGGGGAAATAACAATTCAGTATACAAGAAATATAAAAGTGAATTGGGATTGGACTGGTTCGTGAGGAGACGGGTGCAAGAAATAAACCGGCACACTTGCTGGGCCCTGTGAGCATGCTGGCCTGTTCTGGACAACTGAGGCCAGGCAGGCAGTGCCGTGACTCTTAAGTGGCAGAGAACTGAACCATTAAGAGGGAAAACTACAAAGTTCAGCGACGAGAATTCTGAGCATGAGAGGATGAGGGGCAGTGTCTTGGCATGCACAAGGCTGGGGGATGCCATCTCCAGTGATGCAAAATCCAAAGAAAGAAAATGCTGGAAAGAACCTCAGAGACCTGAGGAAGAGGCGAAAATGAATTAAAACCTATAAGCCCCATCAGAGTGAGAGAGGGGAAAAAAAGGAAAGAAAAGATGATTTTGAAAGTGCGCTCAATGGGTAAGCTTTCCAGGACAAATTCTCAGAACATGCAGCCAGCTCTAAAGTCAACACGAGACCTATAAAACCTACCAGAAAAGTGAGAAAAAGCCATGAGCAAAATATGTCCAGAAGAGGACACCCAAAAATAGATAACTAGCAGGTGAAGAGATGTTGGACTTCATCAGCAACCAAGGTGATCCATAAGAGAACTGAGCCCATTTCACCTAGCGGGCTGGACCGATACAGGAGCACCCAGACAAGGCTGTCTCTAGAGGGCCCACGGGGTGCTCACGTGGATTTAGTGTGTGCAAGCTCTATGAGCAGCATATTTCCAATGGAACTGTCACATGGGTACCAAGGAGATGGTGGGCTGTGGAAGCAATCTCAACATCCCTGACAGAACTCACAGAAAGATAAAACGGGATATCTGAGGAAACTGAACTGTGGTCGCAAACAGCAAGTTAATGTGGACACAGAAGCTCAGATGAGTTTCTAAACTAAACCAATGAGTGGCAAGCATTCACTGACTGAAAATGCTGTCTATGTAATAATTTACATATTATGAAATACATCCAAGAGTACATACTACTTCAGAAATGAAGACATTACTGACCATTCTAAAAATGTGCTCAATTCGAAAATATACTCATCTGAGAATATATACACACTACAAAGGAAAACACTGCACACGTGGGAGCAAGTACCTCCAGCGCTCTGGGCAGATGCGGGACCCATGGTGAGAGGAGTTAACAGAGAACACACCCGCATGGCCCCCACAAAGGGCCATCAACAGAGCTGTGAAATAACACTTCCTTAAGTCCAACCACACTGTCTACAAATACAGCTAGCAATGTGGACAGAGGAGGGAGAAGCAGACGAGCAGACAGGCTGATGCTTGTGTTCCCATGGAAGCTTCCAGATGCTGGAAACCAATCCCCACATGTCACTTCTTCGGAGAAACGCCTCCTTACCCCATCCTTAAACTCCTGCTAGCTGACAAACCGGCTTTTCTTACCACATAAAGTCCAAAACACATTTTTTAAAAATAGCTTTAGAAGAAGAAATTGTTAGACTTTCTGTAAGTATGAGAGAGATTCACCATCTTCACTTCGGCATCTTCTAACTCACAAAAGTCTAGTAGGTGTTATTTTTCTTGTAGCTTTTATATTTGTTTTCTCTCTAAAAGCTTGGAGCTCAGTTCTGTGCCTCTAGGGTCAGGTACGTACCAAGCACAGCCTCAGAGGGCCATCTAAAATCCCCATTCATCAGCGTGACCACATTTGTTCCCATTTGTTCTGCTGGCCCAGGAACTGTTCATAATCTAGACGTACACATCTTGGCTACAAGCACCCCGATTTCACCCTTCACAAAACTCTAGGTAGATGCCATCTGTTACCAAAAATCTGCACATCCTAGAGCTGGATGAAAACATTCAAGTAAGCGCTACTGCTCGACCGAGCATTTCTCATCTCTTTTAAAAAGATCGCCTAAGAATAAGACTTCTCTATCCTCTTACTAATGACTGGGGGTTGAGGAGGACTGTTCATACTGGTGTCTTCTCAAGACTTGGAAGGTGGTGAGCAGGATGGCTATGCCCAGTGTGACTGTGGCTCTGTCAGAAGGGGACTCAGGACAGCAGTCCAAAGTCCCTGTACCCTATGATCTTCCTACTATCTTACTTAAGTTTTGGAGTTTAAAACATGGATACCTTATTTAAAGGATCCAAATGACAGGAAAAAATTTAAACCGCACCAATCAAATGGGGCTAAAGTTCAGCAAATGAGTACCATTTAGTAGCTGATATTCTGATAATGAAAAGATGAAGTAATCTTTAGCAAACCCACCCGTCTGCATCAGCTAAGATAGATGTAGGGGCAGAAGAGTTCTGGGAACAGTTTCCGCTAATATTCTGTGTGCCCTGTGAGATACCTAGAGCATCTCAGAGCACAGCGGTGGTTTCAGGTGTCAAGCCAGCCCCACAGGAAGCACGAGACACATGCATGCAGCAGTTACTTCCCTCCAGCAGAATACTGCAAAAGACTTAGTGACAGGTTTTAGATTTAGAAAACTCTTACTTGGTAGGGACACAGATTCAAAATGTTAAAAATACTACAACTTCGTAAGACTAAAACTCTGGGAGCTTATCATTAATACTATCTTTCAAAAAAAGCAGCCCCGGTGTGCTGACACCAGCAAAATACTATCAGAATGCTTTAAATGTTACATAAATCATATTATATTGACAGCATGTGGTTTCTGAGAAAGGGATAATTCTGTAGTATGTAAATGGTTTTAGTTTTTCATTTGAAATAAAACTGCTTAAATATGAAACAATAAGTTCCTATAAGGAGTGAATATAAAGTTTTGTCAACATATTCAATTTCAACTCCATTCATGATAAGACATAAGCAAATAATATCTGAGAGAGATGCAGGTCCTCTGGCAGGCAGAGATGAAGGCAAGCCTGCCTCCAAAGCCCTTTGGCCTAGCTTATCCATTCCTAGTTGCTTCCACACATGCCCTGGACAGCTCCTCCTTGAGCCATAGTGGCCTGTCCTCCTCCTTTCCTTGAATGACTCTGGGGAGTGATTCTAAGATCCTGTGTCAGAAAACCATCAATACCCATGGCTAACACTGATTAGCACTGACATATACCAAAGCCTGGTAACACTGTTATTTCAAATGGTGTACCATCCCCCTAAGGACGTTCTAAGCACCAGAACTAAGAAAGGATAGGTGTAGCTCAGTGGAAGAGTACATGTCTAGCAAGCCAGAAGCCTGGATCCCAGCATCCCCAAGCCATAGCGAAGTCACTGATAAATGCAAGTGATCAGCAAGGGAAAGACTTCCAAAGCATCCCAGGAGGTGGGGGCCCTGGAACTGCCTACAGTATTCTGGAGAAAAGGACACTGGATATAACTGAGATAACAAGGGACGGGGACATGAGATACACACAAGTGTGGATTGGCACACACACAAGTGAACAGGGAGTTGATGTTTCCCTTAGAACAACTTAAGTGAGTGGGTGAGAACAAATCATCAGAGTGAAGAAAATGGTAGCACGGTAGTTTGCACATAATGCCCCACCCCGGCTCCACCCCCAGCAGGCTCACAGATTTAAATGCTTGGGCCCAGCTGGTGGAGCTACTTGGGAAGAATTCGGTAGTCTGGCCTTGTTGGAGGCGGTATGTCACTGGGGGTGGACTTTGAGATCTGAGAGCTGCCTGCCTGTCTCTGTCTCTCTCAGATGAGAAGATGTTAGTCCAGTAGAGATAAAGTTGTCTGGTCGTGCTGAAGGAGAGGATGCTAGGAGCACACAACAGCACTTTGTTCAACTGTCCCAAAACCCATCCCCCAACATTTTTTATAGTGTCTCATTAAAAGTGTTAAATTTAAGTTTAGCAA
Source organism: Mus musculus (assembly GCF_000001635.26). Classification (NCBI taxonomy): domain Eukaryota; kingdom Metazoa; phylum Chordata; class Mammalia; order Rodentia; family Muridae; genus Mus; species Mus musculus. The sequence goes on along the minus strand of NC_000068.7, from coordinate 59,179,430 downwards.
ATGTGGTATAGAGCCTGGGTCACACAATGCTCAGACATAAGTTAGCAGATAGCAATGGCAAATTCCTAGGTACAGAGAATCCGATTTTACACATGATAACAGCATCACTGTATTTACTTCACAAGACAGAGAAACCTGCCAAGTCTTTGTTTTCTGCTCACTAGTTCACTGGATACCAAGGATGCACAACTATGCCGTACAGCACAAGAACAAAACCACCCCAGCGTAATTTAAACAGCTATGTAAACATTATGTCTAACAAGTTCAAACTTTAACTTCACTGGTACTGTATACACAGGGCACCTCCCTCACTTAGAGCAATCTCAGCCAGCCAGATGTTACTATAGAAGGAAATTAAGTTTCGATTCTGAATCAAGTGTACTTACTAGCTGCAAGATTGTAATCCACTGACTTTCATATATTAAAAAACATGATTATAATATTAGCTCCTTCCAAAGGATATGGTGAAGGCAGCTAGTAGATAAAAAGATACACAGAACGGCTGTACAGGGCACACACTTGTGCTTTTAAAAATAGTCCTGTGTCCACTCAAAACACTACTTGGGGTCTTAGGCATCTGCTTTGCCATATGCAGTTGTTTCTGTCACACAAACTACAAGGCTGGTGTGAAAACCACTACTGCAGGTAGAATCTTAACATGACAAACCCCAGGTCTGGCCTCTTACTCTGGCCTCTGTGTCCACCATCTGTAAATCTTACACGAGTGTGCTGACTTCGCATGCTTCCTAAGGACTGTTAGGCTAAGATGAAGGGAAGGATTCTGAAATGATATGGGAAATGCATTATGTTGAAAAAGGCATTCTCCACATGCACAGCTATTTATTCAGTCCGGGATGACTAACAATAGATTGACATGTTTGACTATTTGCAACCCAACTAGATGGACCTCATCATATTCATACTGATCAGTATCCGGAGCACAATGGAAGGATGCTATTCTATGCTGCACGATAATGGCCTGCTGCCGGTGACACACATTAGTCTAGTTTCCAAGTAGCTTTCTAGACTGCTTTCCATATTCGGTTGCCATGGCACCGGCTCTAGTTTATCATGCTGTATTTATCCACTCTCCATCTCACAGTTTAGGAAGAACTGTATTTGAGACACAGGTCGATCTGTTCCAAACACCTCCCTCTCATGCATGTCAGTCACTTGCCCCTCAGATGACTGAACTAAATGCTGTGCGAGATCTGCTCCATAACTTCAGGTTCTAGGGAGCTCACAACCCTTCAAAGCTTTGGTCTTCATTCTTTAGCTTCACCTAAACCTCAGAATCACACTGTCATTAATTAACCTTCAAAAAAAATTTTTTTTATTTGATATAGTAGAAAACAGTTGAAAATCCTGTACTTTACTGTAATTTATTACTGCAATAATAATTTTATGGAAAAATTTCTACTTAGTATGAGACAATATTTTTGTGCTTTATGTAATTTAATGGAATTTTCTCATATTTACATATATTTAAATAAAAAAACAAGTTTTAATTATAACCACAAAAACAGGAAGTTAAAAATTAGACTATAAAGGTGTCTTCAAAATAATTTTGTAATTATTTTTTAATTTTATAATATTTGTAATTCTGTGATTGTAAGTTACATAATATTAGGTAATTCAATCCTTATCAAATTTCACTTGGATAATTCTTTCACTTGAACTCCATTATCCCACTACTGCAGACTACAAAGGCTTAAATAATAATATTCAAGGCGGTCAAAACAAGGACGTGCACTTGTTCTAATAAAAAATACTTCCTCTATCAATTAAAGCAACAACTCATTACAGCACAACCTTAATTGCGTTACATATGCCAATGCACTTTCTATTACTGACATAAGGATGATGTCATTGAACCTAAGTAACACGGACTCCTAAGTCTTTCATTAGAACAAAATTATGAAAGTTTTTCCGATAGCAAAACCTAAAATGCACATGTAAATTTCAAGACTGCTTCCTCTTTTTAAGTTAACAATACGCTAAATGTTTAGGTAGTTTGCCTACAAAACTTGTCTCAAGCTACATGTGGTGGTGCTGACAAACAGCCCTAGCCCTGGGACCAAGCAGGTGGGAAGAGAGGGAGGAAGGCACAGACACAAGCCCGTCACAGCCTGGGCGGCATGGCATGTCAAAGCCCTCGAGAGCTCCAAAGCAAAGACATCTCTCAAAGATAACAAACAAGATGTCTGGTGTGTAAGCCTAGTAACGGAGTGTAGTAGCCATTTGTTTCCATTGATTCAGCGGACAGACACTGGCCGCAGAGACATGTCGGATGCTCCTAACTGAGCCCTAAAAATGCAATGACACAGTTCCTCCATGGAACCGAACCTAATCTTATACACAGACTTCGGAGGTCTATACACAAACTGGAAATTATGAACAGTGGTATTGTTTCTGTAGTTAGGGGATGGGGAACAGCACTGACTGGAGTGCTAAGCACAGATGAGTGAAATGCAGGGCTATCCACTTCCAAGCTCTGTAGCCCTGGTGACTTACCTCTGTGGTTCTGTGTCAACATGATTAGTAACACTTGGGTCATAGGGCTGTTATAGTTAATTAATTCACATAAAATATGTGGGATAGTGCCTAGTACCTAGTAAGTGTTCACTGAACAGTGGCTATTGTTTTCTAAGAGAAAGTGGAATTCAAGGCGGGCTGCGATTTTAGAACCTCTGGTCACAGAGAAAGGTGCCGTATATGGGGGTAATAAAGGCCATGGTTGGCAGGCCTGAGCCACTTAGGTCTCTCCTTTTCCTTTTTCTTTAAGATCTGGCATTTAGAGGGAGGTGAGGTGCACGGAAGCCTAACCCAGTACTAGACTGGTCTTATGTTCTCCACAGCCACCAGGAGGATGGTCACTAATGCACGCTCATTCTTCTTACAAGTACTGCTATAGTTCTACAGGCTAGACACCCTACTCAAGAATTTGAGGCAACTCAAGCTGTATTTTGCATATCTTTTACCATGAACCTAGTTTATGGAAATTTTAAATCCAGATATTTGTATTTTGTCTAAGGTAAGGATTATAGGGGAAAAGTAAGAAGAAGGAAGGCAGGCTGTGAAGCAGGGTGGCCCTCGGCCTACTAAATGAACTGTTTCTTGTGCAGGGCCCCTTATTCTGTGTATAAGTTTCCATGTGGGCTGAGTACTCTTTCTTGATTTCAAAAGTAACGCTACAAGTTAGAGTCAGGACAATGGCTTTCCCCTTCGTCCTCAGAATCTTGGGTTAATTTTTAACCAAAGCTCCAGGAAGGTAAGGGCTCCACCGACTCCACCCTTGCAGGTCTCGGAAGGTCTGACAGCCTGGGCTGTCCTGGGAAGCAAGGGGTGGAAAACACAGGTGGCTGCGACACAGTAATAAGTGATGGAAGCTCTGCAGGAGAACTGGGGAGGGCCCTAAGCAGTTAAGTTAGAACACCTGATCGCCACAGGACCCAGGTTCAATTCCCAGCCCCCACATGGCAGCTCACAGCCATCTGGAACTCCAGTTCCAGGAGAGCCAATGCTCTCTGCTCATCACAGGGGGTCAGGCATGCACATGGTACATATACATAATGCAGGCAGAACACTCACACACACACAAAATAGAAAATAAATCTGAAAAAAGAGAGTTCTTGAAGGCTCAGTGCTCACTTGCTTCTATCATTTCCAAGCTACTGGAATACCAATGACGTTAAAACCAAAGAGACAGGCCATGTTCACAGATGTGCCCTTGTTCCACACCTAGCACCGGGCTGTTAAAAAACAAAACAAAACAAAACAAAACAAAAAAACCCCAACAACCAACTGTTATTGGCTGCAATTAACAGAATCTACTAGAAGTCCCAAAGGCCCAAGCTAATAAAACAAGATACATAAAAAGCTGATAGCAATGAAAACGAGACCACCACCACATCTTGGTTGTCACTCCATAATCCACTACTCAATTTACTTACGATCTAATGTTTTATGAGGATATGTATAGTTGGCCTATTCCTCCCAGTTCCATCATAGGTACTTCTAGAATTCTTGTAATGTTCTGAGGCGTACAGACATCAGATAGAAGCATCTTTTGCTGTCTTCTATCATGGCCCTGTTCATAGCAGAGAGCTTATACAGGAGCCACAAGGCCATGTGACTCTGCTTAGTCTAAAAAGCATCTATAGTTTTATTATGTACTTGTAAATGGTCTCAGTTCCTATGGATGCCACTTCCAATAGGACTTTCTGCAACATGTGGCTATGTACAACTTTCAATCTGGCTAAGATGAATGCAGGACCACATTTTCAATTTAAATAGCGCAGAAGGCCGGCGGTGAGCACGTGAGCACCATACAGAACAACACAAGTTGGCAGCTTCAGAAACATGTAGCTTTTCATTGTTAAATTAAAATTTCAATAAATCAATTTGTTTCCGCTTTATGATTTGTAGGTTTTTGTTTGTTTGTTTGATTATTTGTTTTTTCAGGACAGGGTTTCACTGTGTAGCCCTGGCTGCCCTGGAACTCACTCAGTAGACCAGGATGGCATCAAATTCAGAGATCTGCCTGCCTCAGCCTCCGGAGTGCTGGGGTTAAATGTGTGCGCCAGCACTGCCCGGCAAGCATGGTTTGTAGGGTTAATTCTTTGATGGGATAGTACAGTATAAACATAAAGGGTAACTTGAGGAAGCAAACCCTGCTTATGCCGTAACTACTGTGGGCTTTAAAACAACATCCACCAAAGACTGGCACACAGCAAGTTCTGGGCACACAGCAAAGGGTGAAGGGGAGCCCACAGTTTTGAGTGCATCTCAATTAGACGCTAACCTCGCCCTCCAGCCACCTCAACGTGAAATGTATCACTTGGGATAGAAAATGAGAAAGACAAGAATGAAGTCTTCCCCTATGATACAACCTACTCGAAGGAAGCAGCCAAGAGAGAGTCTGACCAATAGGAACGAGAGCCCAATCAATACAACATCAAAAATGTGCCTTGGGAGGTTTATAGTTAAAAGCTGGGGAACAGGAAGAGGCAGTTGCCGGACTAGGGTGACGATGCTCCTGTATGCAGAGGTGCTTGTGCCCAAGCCCGGCGCCCTATCCTAGAGCACACAGAGGGCGGGATTGGAATGAGGGATTGGACGGTTGAGGATTTTTGCACACTTGAGATGGGAAACAGTAGGTAGGGAGGAAGATTCCAGATTAGAGCTTTGAGCAAGGCATGGGACTGCATAGCTTTAATCTCTACCGCTAGAGAAGAGGCCAGTGGGTCTCTGTGAGTTCCAGGACAGCCAGGCCACACAGTAAGGCCCTGTCTCAAACAACAAGACTAGATTTTGACAGTGAAGTGCCTTACATGACATCCTAGGAGGCTGACTATGATCCTTCAGGATAATCAGTGAAGAGACACCAGAGCCAGAGGCCAGCGCGGCCTCTGAGGGCATAAACAAAGTATTCAATTATTCACTCACTCGCAGCAAGTGTCTGGTGTTGACTATATGTCAGGAATATTGCTAGGTGAGGGAATTACAATGATGCCTGTGATAGTGCCTTAGGGTTAGCCCAGCTAGGCCAACAGAGCAGCCAGGAAACAGCAAAGAAAACCAGGACAACAGATGTGACAGATGCTCAGAGCAGAGCTGGGCACACAATGTTGACAAGTACAGAAGAAAGACTTACATCTGGAGTAAGGTGGAGGGAAGGTACCAGGAAAGGTTTCACTTTGACAGGATCATTGAGAGGGGAGAGAAAAAGGTTACACTGCGCAAAGGTAGAAAAAGGAACAATCATTAAAGGACCATGTATAGCTACAACTTAGGATTGCTTTTGATGGGTATGTTTTCAGATCTGATACTAGAAGGCTGAAGTATTAATAATGAACATGCTTTAGATGAACAGAAGCGATATAGAACAAAGAATGAAAGCAGCTAAGTAACCTGATACTATTTTAAACTATGAAATTAACGTGTTTGACACCAAGGCAGAAACAACTGTAAGAAAAAGTAATCAGATTAGCAGAACAAATGCGAAGACTTTATTTAGGCCAGAAATGAGTCCAGCATTTCTCTAGCAGAAAGAATATACAATAACCATGCAGAACAATGCTATGGGGGTGGGGGGGGGGGGCAACACAAAAGGCTTTAGAAAGCATTTCAGGAAAAGGTAAGAGGCCCATCCAGCTTAAAAGGCTAACAACAGAGGCCATTCCAAACGCACATGAGGGTACCCTCATATGAGAGCAACACTGGGCAGGATATTAGTCTGCTGCATGAAAATGGTCTTCCTTCCTCTCTCTGTCTGTCTGTCTGTCTGTCTCTCTCTCTCTCTCTCTGTCTCTCTCTCCTTCCTTCCTTCCTTCCTTCCTTCCTTCCTTCCTCTCTTTCTTTCCTTCCTTCTGTGTGTACGTGTGTATGTGTGTGTTGTGCACATTTGCACAAGTGTGTGGAGCCCAGAGGGCAACCTCCAGTGTCATTCTACAGGCACTGTCCCCCTTGCTTTTGAGACAAGGTCTCTTAGTTGCCCCACAGCTCACTAAGAGCTGAGCTCCCTTCTAGGAAGGTTCTGAGAATCTAATCCAGGGCTTCATCCTGACCAGGCCATCACTACCCACCAGGTCCTCCCTGACCTCTCTATTTTATAAGAATATTATGCATGATCACATGCACTACATTTCTGAAAGAACCAAAATTAACAGCTACATTTACAACTACAGTTTTGTTATAGGAAATTAAATGCAGCTGCTATTAGAATAATATACACTATAACAGAGCCAACTAAACAACCATGAAAGCAAACAACTATGATCCTACTTAAAATCAACGATGGCATCTTGATGAAATAAGACAAGCCTACAGGAAATAAAATTTACAAAATAATAGCAAAGGACATCATTTTATAGACAAGTTATTTTTTTAATTTTCCCAAGCTATAAATCTAATATTTAAAAAATTTCATCTTAACTCATCAAAACATCAGGTCTTATGCAATTGAATGTATAATTCAGGAGAGAAAACTTAAAACATACATAATTTAATGACTTTTTCTTAGATAAATACAAACTTGCTAGCATAAATACCAGCAGGGCTGGAGCTCCAGTTTAAAAGCAGAGTGCTTGCCTCGCATCCCCAAAGCCCAGGAAGGAAGAGGCCACCCTGTGAGCTCCTTCCTAGTATCCACAGCAGCTTGGCTTGTAGCTGCTATAAATTAGAACCTGCAAGTGGCTGACTTAACAAGCTACAAATTCATATCATGGAATACCGTTACCCAGAACAGGCAGCAATCTGAATGAATCTGTAAAGAATTATGACAAGTAGGAAAAATTTTATATTAAATGCTAAAATGACTGGAGTTATGTAACATCCCCTTATGTCAAGGGATTCACGTTGAGGGGGTTGAACAGATGGGAGGCATACCTGCATGAGGGTAACAGGTTTTATGGTGATGGGAATGTTTGGTGTTCTGACAGGGTCTGTGTCATCACTGGACTACACTTTACCTACTTTAGGCACTCAAGGAATCTGGGTAAAGGCTGTATCGGATTTTTCTGTATTATTTTTCACAAATAGATGCCAATCCACAATCATCTCACAATCGAAATTGTAAGGGTTGAGGAGATGGAGAGTTTGAGTGCCTAGAAGCCACAGGGAAAACAAAACAGAAAGCATGCTGTAGCATGCCTCTGTAATGGTTGTGCACCTCCAGGAAGACAGGAAGTGGGCACAGCAGAATTCCCAGAAGCCACAGGCGTGGCACGCACAGCTAAACAATGACAAAGAGACCTCCTCTCAAAGAGGAAGGTGAGGATCAGCCAACACGTGGGGGGCCCTCTTACCTACACACACAGATGAAAAATGTTTCTATTTAATTAAAAGTATACTTAGGAGGGGAGGAGGGGGGAGAGAGGAGAAGAGGGAGGGAAGGGGGGAGAGGGAGAGAAAGAAAGAAAACAAAAGCTGGGCAGTGGAGACACATACCTTTAGTTCCAGCACTCGGGAGGCAGAGGCAGGCAGAGTTTTGTTAGTTTGGGGACAGCCTGATCTACAGAGTGAGTGCCAGGAAAGCCAGGGCTACACAGAGAACCCCTGTCTTTAAAAAAAGTATACTGAGGTGGTTGACCTCAGTATAGCTGTTACCAGCACTGCAGAGGGTAAAAGGCAGGAAAATTTCAAAGTTAAAATTGGCCTGGGCCATGCATCAAGACCTTGTAACAACAGTCACAGAAGGAGGAGGCGGAGCTTACACAAACTCTGTCCATCCAATGCCCGAGGAAAAGATGCTAAGATGTAAAAGAACGTTCCTAATTACACCAGGAAAGCTTTGGATTGGACTCCTTTACCTACAAGATCAAAACAATATATGGAGATTCCTAGTTTATTTACATAATTGTTGTGCCAATCATACTGAGGATTTGAATAACATTTTTTCTTCTAAAACACTCTGGGCTTTCTGCGCACTTTGTCTTTCATCCTCTGGTTACACATAACAAAGTTACCACAGGTTGAGCATCCTTTATCTAAACAATCTGAAAGCCAAATCCTCCACACTCTGAATGCTCTGAGTGTGATGTTAGCACCCCAAAGTCCTAGCTGTATAGAGCTGGAGAGGTGCTACACAGCGGTTGGAAGAGCTCACTGCTCTTACAGAGGTCTCCTGGTTTCTCGCGCCCACACTGGGTTGGTCACAACCACTCCAGTCCGGGGGATCACCTCCCTCTTCTGGACTCAAAAAGCACATGCGTGGTACACATACATACATACATACATACACACACACATGCATGCATAAAGATGAAATGAATAATTTTTGTAAGTTCTAAGTTCAAGATACATTTCATATGTGTGTGAGATTGTCAAAGAATAAATTTTAAAATATGCTCAATAATTTTTTAAAAGTTCCAGGCTTTGGAACAATTTTTTGTTGCACTTTCAGTTGGGATGTTTAACTAGCAGCATCTATTAAAATATTACAAATCAAACAAACACCTCTGAAATGCAAACACTTCTGCTCCTAAGCACTTCAATACACAGCCTATACTAAGCCACAACAGACAAGAGACCAAGTTTGTTCAGTGTCAGGTTTCCAAAACCCAACCAAGCCGGTCCTAGCACTTGACGGCTGCCTACTGCTGGCTTCACAGACAGAACTAGGTAGGTCATCTCAGTACAGTTAGAATCCAGACAACCAGAGTTACACGAAGAATTTTGTTTGAATTTTCTAATTAACTCTATTACCAGGGAATTTCACACATGAATTGTTATCTAGCAAATGGATAGAAAAAAAATTTAAAAAAAGAAAAAGAAAAAGAATTCAGATTTTCATGGAAGCATCACGTATCATACACTGCTGCACAGGTTCCAGCTTTACCAAAGCAGTGTCTCATAGGCCACTCCTTCACGACCACTCATGGAAAGACCTGGATCCCTGCTGCTAAGTAGTTTGGGGAAAAGATCCCTTTGCCGTGGACTGACTATATACCTACTGGGTGGCACAATAGGTGATTTACAGGGTTAATGAGTCTACTAGAAACTCTGTTTTAAATTCTGAAGAATACTTTGGAAAACTGATACTTGACAACATGTGGTGGATTTTAGGTTGACATTTTTATCTACAAAAAGCTGAGTTGGACATTTAACAGCAAGGTTGTTTTCCATCCGTCACGAATGAATAGCCGTCGGTGTAAAGTCCACATGAGGCTTCGGCTTCCTCACTGTTGGGTTAAAATGTTCCCTGGCTGCTTAGTCAATGACGATAAGTAGAAAATTCCCATTAGTGCTTGAGTCTGAGAGTCAAGGTAAGATTCAATGAGACTATTTATTCTAGCAGATGTCTTGACAGATTTTAAATCATTCTTTTATTTATTTGTAGCACTAGGAGAGAATATCATTAATAGTAAGTTCAGACAATATCTCACAGACTTATAAATTGCATGCAAGATGAAAGAAAGCACAAAACACACTAAATTGGGTTTTGGGGATGTGAGGTTTTTTGGGGTTTGTTTTGTTTTGTTTTCCAGAAAATGAGAACTTACTAAATGGCAAGTCTTGAGTTATCAATCCCTCTGTCACCATTACTGTATTTTCATTATTGTTAATTATTTTACATAAGCCATTGAGTAAATTGTTTCAAGAGATGCAATTAAATGCATAATGGTGGCCTGCTCTGATGTCACTATCTTATTGCTAGAAGGGAGTACTTTTCCATTTTAAGCCTTTTACAAAGAGTGACAGTAGCTAACACAGCTGACTCTCTAGATTTGAGTATCAAGTAAAAAACATGTTCAAGTAGGAGTAAAAGCTAAATTCTAGTCACTTTACAGTTCATGCTTAATAGCAATGGGATGATTTTACAAGTTCATAAACCAAGACTTTTAGGTTAGTCTTATCTTCCCCAACCAGGCTGTGAAACATATCAAGGATTCCTAAAGGACAGATTCCACACAGCCTACAACACCTCCTTCTGCTGACACTCCTGAAGCCCACCAGAGTCTTACACAGCAGACAACTAATGGGCATTGACCAAAATAAAGGAAAATAAATCACATACTTAAAATAAGACCTATATTTTTTACCACAAGTTATCCAAATTGCAGTAACAATATCTCACAGATGGTAGGACTACAGCAAATATCTAAAACACCAATTGTCTACAGTCTCTTTGCTTGGATCCCTGGTTGTGTCCAGGGATAAAACTCACTTTTGTCTCAAGGGTATGGGGGTCAGAAAACACAGTTCTCCTCGTTGCAAAGTAATTATTATTAACTTCCACTTTACATGAGTGTGTATGTTTTCTGTAAAGGTACAGACATCAAAAAGTATGTCCCCATGTTTACTTTGGTTGTGACACTAAGAATTCATTTAATAGTGTGTGTGTGTGTGTGTGTGTGTGTGTACATATATATGTGTATATACATACACATATATATTACTGTCTAATTCATTTTTCCTTTGAAAATAATGCATTAAGAAAAGTGGCCAATTTCAATGCTTTTAAGCTATGATTTTGAAAATTTATAGACATTAGTTCTCCAGCTCCCAGCCCCAACCCAACTAGGCAAGGCCATCCATTAAAATCTACCTTACTTTCTGAAGGGTTACAGGCTATACAGTAAGGATTAAGAACAGAGTTTAAAGAGTCCATACTATGTGAATTACAGAATAGTAAGTTCCTATAATCACAAAGTACTCATGGAAACTATATTTTCTGACAAACAATTGTTTCATGACTGTTTAATTTCCTTGAGGGCTAATCAAAGCACCTGGGCAAATAATAAGTGGGACTTCCTCATGCCGGCAAGATTAGTCCTTGCCAGCCACTGCTATACATTCTCCTCAGCTTCTACCACAGTCTGGAAACTTTAGCCTTGAAGCTCCACAGTGCACAGGGACTGGTGGTTAACAAATGAGTCCCCGAGGGCAGGGCTGTGACAACCTGAGGGCACTGCATCCAAAGTGCTTACTGCTCAGCTCCTGCTGGCTGCCACCTGGCTGAGCAGCCACATTCTCAACCATTCCACGGTCCCACTGCCACACACCACACACACACCTAGATGCAGGTGCTCAGAACACCCAAGTCACCAGGAGCTGAGAATTTCCGGTATACAACTTCAAATTTGTCCCTTTTTATCCTTTGTCCCAAAGGATAAATTATGAGATGATAAATCCTTAAGAAGACAGCACAGTCTTGCTGTGGGGAAAAATTCGACAGAAAGAAAATGCTTAATGCTCTAAGAACTGTGAGAATAAGGAGCAGGAGAGACTGCAGCCCAGCTCCTTCCTTTCCATAAATAAGAAAACTAAGGCCCAGAGGAGTTAGAGGTTTGCTTAAGGGACACACTTGCCTGGTGGCAGAGTCACAGTGTCTTTTGATATCTTCGAAAACCACTGTTTCTAGGTTTAAACTATTATTTTTTTTTTAGTAGTTTATTTTTCCCTGAATCTAGTTTATGCCCACAGTCATCTGGGTCCTGCAGCACTGATGGCCTGTCTGTCACTCGGCCTATATAGTAGATGTTGCAGAAGGTCTTAGGAAGCAACAACATAAGAAGAAAAGTAATAATGCCGTGCATTTAAGCACTGAGTTGAGCCGGGCCTTGCTGTATGGACGTCACACATATTAATGTCACCATGAGGTGAGTACTTAGAGCACTCCATTTTACAGATGAGCAAAATGAGATCCAAAGATTAATTGTAGTGGCAGAACTGGATAACCTCTGGCCGCTGGCTGCTGGCCTCTGGCCTCTGGCAGTTAATGATGAAGAATCATTGGCGGCTCTCTCATGAGCCTCATTCACTGTCAAGTACTACAGTTGACTTTGAACTGAGGAAGCTGTGGGTTGTGGGTGTGACCTGAGAAACATTTATGATTTATCCTCTCTCCTCAATTCTTGAAATACTAACAAACAACAACAACATTCATCAAAACTAGGACCAGCAGAAAGGGGGAGATGGCTAACAAGTAAAGCTACCTGCCACCAAAGCCCAGCTGAGTCCATTCAATCCCTACACCTACATAGTAGATGCCCCTTAACCTCCACCCATGTGCCACCCCACAATTCTGTACCTTGCACACACACACACACACACACACACACACACACGATTTTTCATGAACATGAAGGAATACTCAAATTTCCAAAGTACCAGGCAGGCTGGGCATAGTGCTCACGTCTTTAACACAGCACCAGGGAGGCGGAGGCGGAGGCAGAGGCAGGGGAACTCTGTTGATTTTGAGGCCAACCTGGACTACATAGTGAGTTCTAGAAACTCCAGTTGCAGGAGTGTGAGGAGCCAGGCAGCCGGACTGGGTGGCTCATGCCTATAATCTCATTACTCTGAAACTAAGACAGGAGGATTGCCCTGAACCTGAACCAGCCTGCGCTACACAGTGAGTTCCAGGTTAACCCAGGCTTCAGTGTAAGGGCCCTAACTCAGAAAAACAAAAACAAAAATTTCCCAAATTGACTTTCCTGTTAAGATTTGGATATGAAAGGGAACAAGATGATCTATATGTATACTTGGGAAACTTGAACTTTAAATCATTGGTACCCAAGCTCTGCAATTTAGAAAAAAAGATACTGGCTCCCACTGGAGAGTTTGTTAAGGTGATAAAGTTGACTTCCAGTCCTCCTGCCTCCCAGTCTACATCTCTCAAGTATGAGATATAAGAAAGAACACAAAATGTTCAGATGTTCAGGTTCCATCTATCTAGTGTTTCAAAGTTTGTTAAGTGGATTGTTGAGTTTCTAAGAAAAATTGCATCCCAAGTTCCAGACTAGGACCCAAAAGCCACCACTGTATTTGAACAGCCCTAATTCCACTAGTCACACTTTTTTTTTCTTTTGTTTTTTGTTTTGTTTTGGGTTTTTGTTTTTGTTTTTGTTTTTTGTTTGTTTGTTTGCTTTTTGAGACAGGGTTTCTCTGTGAAGCCTTGACTGTCCTGGAACTCACTCTGTAGACCAGGCTGGCCTTGAACTCAGAAATCTGCCTGCCTCTGCCTCCCAAGTGCTGGGATTAAAGGCATATGCCACCACTGCCCAGCTACGAGTCACATTTTTACACAACAGCATATTATGACAAAATACGCACCGACACTAAGTTCTGCCCAGACTCTAGGCACCACATCTATACTCTAATGGGCTTCTCCTCCTCCAACCAGACAAACAGGATAGTGTTGGTGGCATAGGGTCACAGGGAGTTCAGATTAGGGGAAAAGGGGTCACTATCTATGACAGTTAGCAATCACACTGAATTCACATGTAATACAAGAGGCTAACTGTACTGGCTAGTCTTATGCCAACACACAAACTAGAGTTATCTGAAAGGAGGGACTCTCAATTGAGAAAATCCCTCCAAAAACTCCAGCTATAAGGCATTTTTTTAAATTAGTGGTTGATGGGGGTGGTGGGTGAGGGAGCAGCCCATTGTGGGTAGTTTTACCCCTGGGCTGCTGGGCTTGGTTCTATAAGAAAGGAGACTAAGAACTACAAGGGTAATAAGCCAGTAAGCAACACTCTCCATGGCCTCTGCATCAGCTCCTGCCTCCAGGTTCCTGCCCTGGTTTTGAGTTCCTGTCCTGACTTCCTTCCATGATGAACAGCAATGTGAAAGTATGAGCTGAATAAACCCTTTCCTCTTCTACATGCTTTTTAGTCATGGCGTTTTGTTGCAGCAACAGAATCCAAACCCTAAGACCCTAACTGTGGAAATCATTCCCTGTGGCTGTGTGAATTCCTGCTCCTCTACACACTCCATTGACAGTTCTGAGTTCTGTGAGGGCTTAGCTATACACCCATCACCTAGCCAACCAGGCACTGTTCCGCACATGAAAAATGCTTCATGTGATGTTTTACAAATTCTATACCACTAAAAGTTTATAATTCAACCTCTACTGACAATGTATCGTCAGCCGTGAACTTGAGTCATATAATAAGCTCTGTTATCAAGCCTATGAGTAAGAAAATGATCAGCAGTGTGGCCAACGTTTTTGAGTATATCAGATAAAAGGAAATCCAAGTTATGAAAGGAGAAAAGCAGTTACCTGGTGAATATATGAAGTGGTTCTATGTATAATTGAGGAGTACCTTCATGTGACACCCCAACTTAGTCACTGCAACATAGCCCCAAAAGATTAAGATAATTGCACTGCATTATTAAGGGGCAATGTGAGACGCACTTCAGCGCCGTGAGACCATCCCACCCATAAGCTGGAGGTCTTGGCACCATTGGGCCTGATCCCCTTACTTGGATTCTCACACCTGGCATAAAGATGATCAGCGGACCGCTAGCAGCGCATCGCTTCTTGCCACTATCTGAAGCCTGATATCCATGTGCCCAACAGTTTTACATTTCTCTTGAATGCCATTAAACAGTTACTTCACTCTCCAAACACATCTTGTCCACTGGTGTTCTGTTTCACAACCGCCTTTCCCTTCAGTGCAGAAAGGCACTATAGCTTATTTTCCATATGGAGGAAGGAATTACTCCCAGAAAGCTGAAGGCAACTTTCAACATGACATACAACTCCATGCATGTTTATGCTCTAGAACAAGCCTACAACAACTAAAAATGAAAGTTGTTTTCCATTTTACACTTAAGCAAGGAGTTACTTCCCAAAGTAAATTAAAAACATTAGAATATATACGCCATTCTCAAAATATCTTGATTTTGAAAGGAGTCAATTGAGGGACATAATTGTGCCAGGTGGCTGGCATCAAGCTGGCTATGAAAATCTATTTAAATAGATCTCTGGATATTGACACATGGGATAAAAAAAAAGCTTTCAGTTTAAAAGATGACAACAACTAGATTTTTAAAAATCAACTTAAGTAGTTTAAATTTTTACAATTTGTTTTGCCAATTTGTAGAGAAGGAATAAAATTGCAGTTCTGATTTAATGCTGACTTCATCTAAATACTCAAGGTTATATGATTACTCAGTTGTTTTTTATTATTACACTGAAATTGGTAAAGAGTTCTTTCAACTTATGTTATGTCAGATCCACGTACAGGATTCTCTTGGCTTACGCAGCTTGTATGCAGCAACCATGTGTATGGCTTTCTCTCGGGCTCACTAGCATCTGCTTCCTTCTTTCAGGCTTGCCATCATTTTCTTGCTACCTTATCTCCACCCAAAACCAGAGGTAAGAACCAGCAGAATGCTCAATCCCTCCCAACTCAGGAGCTTCCATATGGCATACAGCTGCCAACCGCAGCACCTCTCCTTACATAATAAAAGACGGTAAGGAGGACCTTTCCTTTGGTCAGGATAGTTTTATATTCACAATGGTTCTAGATTATGAGCCTTCTCTCTAAGTCTTACTAACAAACACGATGTATTTCTAATTGAATGTCTGCTCTTACCTGAAGCAGGCGAGACTTATCTGCTCAGTCAATCATGCTCACGTGCACTCTGTATATCTGAACAAAATCTTTCCTTTCTGGTGAATCAGAGAAAATAAATTCCCGTTTACATTTTGGGGAGCAAGAACAGGGAATGCTTGGGACCTCAGGCACGCTAGGTAAGTAAGCCTCAAGCCTGTGCTGCAGAACGGACCTCCCCTTTCTAGTTAACTTTCTAATTTTCATGTCAAATTAAACAACCAAGAGTTAAACTGTTATAATGTATCGTTACATAATAAAAGTTTCCTGTAGCCATTTACAAACTCCCCAAATCCTCTGCATTGTTACTGTAGGGGAATTAAACCTCTAAATTAGAAGGTTCACTGACTACAGGCATACCTGAAAAACAATGTAGCAAGCCAGAAGACACAACCTATCATTTCTTCTCCCTTGGGTCTTAACTAAAATGCCTGCAGACTTTTCAATGCCCTTGATGCATGCAAAGTAGGGGTCAGAAGACAGGTGACTGGTTGAACTACTGGCTTATTTTCCTGAATCTGAGGGAAAATAACCAAATGCAGAAGGTTGTCTAGTGCCAGCAACCTTCAAAGCAGACTGTGGAATGGAAGCACACACCGTATGCCTTCAGCCAGAAACACTTCCTCCAGACATTGTTCTTGCTTTCACCATACCATTTCCCACAACTGTTTCTTAGGTATCAGAAATGCTCCATGGGATATACTCCATTTAAAAAGAGACAATTTCTTCTACTTTCTCAAAAGCAAAAACCTAACCCTGGTTCTGGGAGAGCATCTGTCAAAATTTTGCTTTTCTGTATTAATTTAGGAAAGAAAGAAAGAAAGAAAGAAAGAAAGAAAGAAAGGAAGGAAGGAAGAAAGGAAGGAAATGTATACTAGTCGTTACCAATTTTATACATATTTACCAATCTTTATAAGTTGTAGGACTGTGCT
This sequence comes from Mus musculus, assembly GCF_000001635.26. Lineage (NCBI taxonomy): Eukaryota > Metazoa > Chordata > Mammalia > Rodentia > Muridae > Mus > Mus musculus. Next base: position 59,162,647 of record NC_000068.7, on the reverse strand, counting down.
TTTTATTCAGTTAAACTGAGTGACAAAGAAAGAAATGGCGCTTTCCACTAATAAATTACATATTGAAATATACATGACTGTGATGTCCCCGGGTTACTTGCAGTGGTAACTTACACGCCCCGAATTTAACTGTACCAGACAGTTCTATCTGTCCCATCGCTGGCCAAACACTGCTGCTCTGTTACTATTCATTATGTATTATACGAGGCCTAAACACAGCCCAGTATGACGATGGAAAATATTCCGATCCTCATGACAGCAGTGATGCATTCAAGATCTCTTGCAATACACCCCGGACCTGGAGCACTAAAAGACATTTTCTGATACAGCTAAAAGATGTTGGCTGCAAGCTTACTCAAGAACATTCGGCCCTGTCTCTGCTGGTATTCAGAAAACCCTGGTTAAAAAAAAAAAAAAAAAAAAAAACCACGCACTATCCAAATCTTGCAAAAGCAAACTTGCCAAGAGCCTTCTGCAACGATCAATAATAACCTTGGGTACACTGACACCTAAATTCACGGTCCTGGAGACCAATGCAGCAAAAAATCCAGAACCATAGGCTGGAGCCCCAAGAAAACTACCGCGCTTCCCTCTCCACCGCCCTCTGCCGCAGGGAGAGAAGCGGAGGCAGGAGAGTGAACGAGGCTTACCAGCTCTGAAGATGCGCCGTGACCTCTGGCTACGCGGCGAGATCAGGGCCGGGAAGGCGCTAGTGCGGCCGCGGCCCGTGCGGACTCTGTCCCTGGTGCATTCCTTGCATTCCAGCACAATCTGTCGCCAGCCTACAAGCTGGCAGCGCGCGTCGCCCGTTGGACGCACACACCTGCCTATCGCGGCGCCCGGAGCAACCGCGGCGCCTCCGCTGCCCGCGCTCGCCGGGTGTCGCACTCAGTCACTATGCCGCCAAAACCCGGTCCCGCCGCTCGCCCTCTCGTTTCCCAAGGAGTAAGAGGGGACAGGGACCCACGACCCTCCGTTGGGTGCAGCTGCTCGCTCTAACTCCTGGCAGCGCGAGGAGGCAGTGCGGCGCGGGAGGGCAGCCTGGAGCCTTAAGGCTGGGGCGCCCGCTAGGGAGGAGCGTGCGGTTTGCAGCTGCAAGCTGGGAGCCCTGGACCCTCCGGGCGGTCGTCACGGGCACCAGCGCTGCTCTGGGGGCCCGGGCGACACGCCGGGCGAGCGTGGGAGGCACGGCTGGCGGTTGCTTCGGTGGAGCGAGGGACGGACACACAGACGGCCGGTCCCGGGCACGACGGCGCGCGGGAGCCTCGGGGCTCAAGTTCGAGAAGCGGTGGCGCGGTGCGGGAGGAAAAGCGGCCGCGCCGAGCTGTGCGGGGCAAAGTTGTGCGCCGCCGGGGGGAGGGGAGAGGCGGGCGGGATGGCGGAGCACGCGGCGGGGACCGAGAGATCCGAGCCAGGGAGCCGCGGGGGGCGCCTGGCCGCCGCCAGGTCCCGGCTCGACGCGCTCTGGGCAGCTAGCACCCCAGAGCCCCGAGCCCTCCCGCCAGCCCCGCGCACTTACTTTCCAGCTCAGGCGGAGGCCGTCGTCGCTCCAGGGACCAGGGACATCCACGCCGAAGGGTCGCCGCTGCGGCACCGGAGCAAACTGGCCGAAGTGCGGCAGCCTCGCCGCTGCCCTCCCCTCCCTCCCCTCCCGCCCCCTCCCCCGAAGAGGCTCTCCCACCACCCCGGTGGCGGCGGCAGCTCGCCTCTACCCCGTGCCCATAGTGCCGCCGCCGCGGCCGGCGTCCACGCGCACTCAGCCCCGGAGCCCTCTAGACTGCTCAGAGGCCGCCGCCCCGCCGCCAGCCCGCCCGCCCGCCCGGCCAGTCCCGGCACCCGGGAACGTCAGCACGCTGCCGTCCCCAGACAGGCTCCGCGCCCGCCCCATTGGGCGGAAGGAGAGGGCCGGCCCTCCCCATTGGCCCGGCCCTCATATTGAACGAGCCAATGGGAGCTGCGGTTTCAGGTCGCCATGGAGACCGATGCTGTTAAGAGCTAGAGGGCCAGGAGAAGGTGGGGAGTGAAGATGAAGGTGTCTGTAGCCTCCGGCGCGGGAGGGGGTGGGGGGAAGGAGTATTAGGGGATTCCCGGGAGAGGGCTCTGAAATCGGGCGGGTCTTGCTTTTGAGTATTGCCAAGACTCTGCATGGTAGGGCTTGTCCCCAGCGTCAAAGGCAGAAACAACTGAGCCCCCGGACTTCTACTTTACATTGAAAGCTCAGGAGTGGGCGTTTCATTTTTCCTGCATCTGGGGAGCATGCGAGGCTATATGCATTTTGACCTTTGAGATCTGTGCAGCCCGGTGAGTTTCCACTCCATTCCTTAAATCTCTGCTTCTTCCTGACGTCACAGGGTCACTTGAATTCTTTCTCCAACCACTCCCCCTTCCCTGAGTCTACATTTCCTCTGATTTTTGGTTCTTCCAGCCTATAACCCCTCCCAACGAAAACAGGATTTCTTGCACGTGGTATTTTGGTAAGGAAACTGAGTGGGGTTGTACTAAAGGACCAGCCCGCAACAGAATGAGTTCTCTGCTTCCCAAAACAGCAAGTCTGATCTCTCCTCCGCCCCTCCCTCTTGGACTATGTGCTTTCTGTGCTGAGCTTGGCAGGTGCATGCTCTTCCCAGTTTGTCTGAGGCTGGAGAAGTGCCAGAATTCATCCCAATGATTTCTCAAAAAGAAAAAAATAGATTACAAATGATGGATTTTTGCTTTCTGGCAGTTTTCCAGATTAATACTAAAATCGGTAAGGAAATGATGAATTGGGACAGGGGAGCATTCGCACCCAAATCTTGACCTTTAATAATGAGTGCTCTACTTTCATTTTAAATCATTTTGTGCTAGTTTGCTCGTGCTAATTATTTTTGATGAGTGATGTTCATAATTAGATGGTAGCTATTAATCTGGAACTTTTACACATGATATTGCTTCATAACATATTTTAAAAATAGTACCACTCTAGCATATAGCCACCGATGTATTCATGTTTCTTCTTTTGGTGGCTTTGTTATTTTCATAATATCCTCTTTAGTAAAAAGAAAAAAATATTATACTATCTCCCTTCACAATAAGGGATATTAATTTTCCTTGTTATATTTTGTGGGGAAAGCTGATAGGAATTTTACATTACAAATATTTTGTTGTGAGAAGCAGATTATTGTGTATGCAAGCTCTATATATCTAATTTACATTCTGAATTTTAATTGGGTGGCATGTTTTGGCTTTTATGCTATAAAATATAGCCTAAGAAATGTTAATATGGCAACTTGCTTGGAAAATGAATCTCCTTGGTACTTATTGTAAACTTGATTTTAATTGACAGTTCCGTGCAGGATTGGACTGTAGAACAAAATGCATGAGCATGTGGATGTACCACTTAAATATTTTAGAAGCAAACATTAAGGTTGGAGGAAAAGATATCTCATGGCTTGTCATTAGGAAAATTGCCTGCTTTTGAGTTTTTCTTGTGTTTGTTGTTGTTTTCTTGCTATTGTGTGTTTGTTCATCGAATGGAAAAAGTTAAAATGAAAAGATAAGTAAGATATTTTAAATGTATAGTCAAGATACCAATAATTTGTTTGTTCTTAATTTAAGTAATACTAAATGAATGTAATATTTGCCTACTCAAAGGAGAAAATGGGTCTCTTTTTTTCGTCCTTCATAGAAGGAAGGGGGAAAAAAAACAATTTTGGTTTTACTCTAAAAATTATTTTCTTTTGTATCTTTCTCAAAACGCATATCTGTCAAATAATTTTCTATTGTTTTTATATGTGCAACCTACATGTCATTTCCATTGTCAGTGAATAAAATGTTGCTGAAACCCATCAAGAATAATGGATGTCCCCTAACTCATTTGTCATTCAGTATTACTTTTTACATTTAGTGGAGAAATGTTTTTCTTAACTTCTCCTAGAGAGCCCCTCCCACATCTGCCTCGTTTCTGATGTCAAGTCTGTCTTCCTGAGGATCCCTCCACTTTGCAGGAGATCTTAAGATTCTGGGAATCTGATGAGAGGCCCTGGGTCCTGGCCCTCTTATCTGCTCAACTCCCACTGTGCAACCAAGCGCACAACAGTACTCTCACCAACAGGACTTTTCTCTGTTGCTTATACTTTCTCAGGGTGCCTTTTATATGCTCTCCCCCCCCCCCCCCGAGCTTCTCCCGTAGGCTCCCAAATATCTGGTTTTTTCTGCTTAGCCTCCCTCTTTATATGCTGGCCTTTCCTTTCCCAGAAGCAGTGTACAGGAAGAACTCTGCTTTTTCATACCTGTTGCTTTGACCCTGAGTACAACTGAAATTGTTCCAAAGGTCACACCCTCTGCCCACAGAATCTCAGCTGGCTTTGCCAACTGAGTTCTCTCACCTAACAGTGTCCTTTGGACCAGGAGTAGGTTACATGCCTATAATTGCAGCACTTGGGAGGCAGAGGCTCTAGCTCAGAAGTTCATCCTTCACTTTTTTACACATAGTAAGTTTCAGGACAGCCTTGGCTTCATGAAACCCTCACTCAAACAAACAAATGAAAACCAAGTTTTTAACTTGGCAGTATTTGGAATTACTTGGGAAGGTAGGGTTTTTTTAAAAATATATATATATATATATAAACAGAAGAGACTATTTAAATACGAATAAATGTATCCACTATAAGACATTCACAGAGACTTATCACATTTAAAATGAGAAATATTAGTCAAACAAACTTACCAGTGTTATAGCATCAGTAAGCAAGAAATCATGGCTACCTCTGACATGCTGATTGTAGAACTTAATTATTTTTCGACATTTTACTATTTAATCATTTTCTTAAGTAATTATTTAATTAATAAACAATTTATTTTATTAATAGTATTTCATATCAATTTTATATATAACTAACATGTATACAATACATAAAATATGTAAATATATTATCTATTAAAATATTTGACAAAATTAATTTAATAATTTAATTATTAAATTTAAATGTATTTTCATTATGTTCTTTTCCTCCTTCAAGTTATCCCAGATTTTCTTTCCCTCCATACTCACCCAACTTTAATTTCTTTCTCAAACATAAACAAAAACAAAATGCAGAACTCTCCCAAACCAAGAAGATGAACTCCCCTCCCCACCAAAAAAACACAGCACCAAAACTCTAACCGAATAAAAGCATTCATAAAAAAGAAAGAGAGAAAGAAAAGAAAAGAAAAAAGAAAAAAACTACTGTGGAGTTCATCATATACTAGTCAACTACTCCTGAACACGAGAGCTTCCTTGGCAGAACTGACACTCTAATGGAGTATTACTCCATTAGAGAAAACTGATTTTCCCTCTCCCAGCAGGTACAACTGACAGTTAGGTTGTTAACCTTTATTCTATTGGCTAGGTTTTCATTCGTTCATTCATTTTTTTAGTATAACAAACTTAAATATAACAAGATGAAAACTATCACATTGAAGTTGGACAAGGCAAACCAACAAATGAAAAGAGCCCTAGAGAAGGCACAGGAACCAGAGGCCCACTTGTTTGTACGCTCAGGAATCCCATAAAAACATAGTTGTCCTAGTTGGAAGTCAGCCTCCTGTAAGGACGTGGTAAGAGCTACCTTGAAAGTAGGGCTGTACTATCTCCGGGGCTGGGCCCTACACTAAATGAAGCGGGTGGCGGTGACAAGCTCTCCTCCTTGACTGGACGTCCTATCTGCTCTCTGGGGCACCTGCTTCTGTCACTTCCCATATTTGAACTATAACCTGAAACCATGAGTCAGGACAACCCCCTTTCCCCTCAGTTGCTCTTGTAGGGTATTTTATAACAGCAATAGGAAAGAAGCGGAGACACCCCCAATCCCACGCTCTCCTAGAGGAGACAAACCTTTGCCAGCCAACCAGAGGAGCCACTGAAGTGCAAATGGCCTATTTGAGCAGAGAGTATGTGCACTCTCTTTCTAGATCTGGCTGCTGGGTAGCTGTGGTGGGAGGAGGGGCATCTGCTTAAGCTGATGGCTGACAGCTGACAAGGTTTAAAAAGAATGAAGACTTTGGGCAACTTGACTTCAGGATCAGAAGAAAACAGCAGAACTCCAAGGAACTTTACTGTACCATTGGTGAAAAGAAGTTGACCCAAACCTTTCAAGGACTAATAAGACTGCAAGAACTTTTACAGTGTTCACCATTTTCCTATTAGCTCATGACAGTCAGTGAAAAAAAAAAAATCCTTTTTGAAATGTACCATAGAAAGGAAGCAATAGAGAATACTGCTCTTTGATACCTCTACAGCAGGTAGTGACAGCAAAACTTCTGAGAATACACACCAGTGCCTGCAGCTTTTGTGATTGAAGAGGGAGGTTTAAACAAGCACCAGGTGGGGAATAAGGTAATGGCAGCAGAGGCTGAACCTGGGGACCATGGCCAGGACTCAAAAGTAGTTCAGCTCCATTGTGTAGATACAGAACATTTTCATTATCCATTCTTCAGCTGAGAGATAGCTAGGCTGTTTCCAGTTTCTGGCTATTATGAATAAAGCTGCTATGGACATAGTTGGGCAAGCATCTTTGTGGGATGGTGGAGCATTTTGGGGGCCAGTGATGTTCTGTTCAGGAACTTGCCTCCTGTGCAGGGTTATTTCCTACTTTCTCTTCCATGAGGTTGAGTTGAGGTTCTTGATCCACTTGGACTTGACTTTTGTGCGGGGTAATAAATATGGATCTATTTTCATTCTTTATGTAGGCATCCAGTTAGCACCATTTGTTGAACATGCTTTCTTTCTTTTTTTTTTTTTTTCCATTGTACGATATGGCTTCTTTATCATTAAAAAAGTGTCCATAGGCATGTGGGTTTCTTTCTGGGTCTTTGATGCAATTCCATTGATCAACCTGTGTTTCTGTACCAATACCATGCAGCTATTAAAAACAAAAACACCATGAATTTTGCAGGGGCATGGATGGAATTTGAGAATATCATCCTGAGTGAGGTAACCCAGTCCCAAAAGGATATGCATGACAGGAGCCTTGCATGCCTATCCTCTGAGAGGCTCCACCCAGCAGCTGACTCAGACAGAAGCAGACACCCACAACCAAACAGTGGAAGGAGCTTGGGGACTCTTATGGAAGAAAAAGAGGAAGAAGGATTTTAGGCCCTGAGGGGATAGGAACTCCACAGGAAGACCAAGAGAGTCAACTAACTTGGAATCTTGGGGCTCTCAGAGTCTGAACACACATGGATTGGGTGTAGGCCTCCCACATATATGTAGCAGATGTGTAGCTTGGTCTTCATGTGGGTCCCAAAAGCTGTTGCCTGTAAGTGGGATATGTTCTTCTAGCTGGGTTGTCTTGTCTGGCCTCAGTGGGAGAGAAAGAGAGACTTGAAGTGCCAAGGTGGGGGGATACCCAGGGGAAGCCCCCACTCACTCAGAGGAGAAGGGGGAGAGATTGGGGAAGGATTATGGTAGGAGGTGATGGGGGAGGGCAGTGAACAGGATGTAAAGTGAATAAGTAAAAAATTAAATTAAATTAAAAATAAAATAGTTCCACTCAGGTGGTGGCAAGATCACTGTCCCACCTTTAGCCACATTATCTGAATATGTAAATCCTTCATCACCTTAAAGACCCTACTGGGATTCCTAGCCCTGCCCCCACCCTCCACCAATCTCAGGCTGACTTCAGCTTTGGTGTGTTATTGTGGCACTTGGCATTTTACCCCCTGGTGTAGTTGTTCCTGTGTGAACATTCTCCTCAAAAGGGTGTGTTCTCTGGCACATCCATGGCTGTCCCTTTGAGCGCTTGGCACCTCTGAAGTGATCATTAATCACTGCAGGCCTGACTTCCAACTATGACAAATAGGAATCAGTAACGTCGGGAGGTAATTAGAAAAAGATGAAACTAAATATTCAATGTGGAAAATGAGAATCTAGGCAGCGTAGAGTTTTTTTTTTTTTTTTTTTTTTTTTTTTTTCCTCTGTAGCCTTCAAAGACAGCAAGGCCTTGGAAACAAGAAAACATGAGTGGAAACATGCCTGAAAAGAAGTGGATTCGCGTGGTGCTTTGTTCACAGCTCAGACTGTGGAACTCTGTTTATTAGGGAAAGCGATTGAAACTCAGCTGTGCCGACATAAGGGTCACTTGATTTTTGTCTTCCCGTGAAGCTCTAAAGTTGTACTGTACTGCCTTTCGAAGCTAGATAAGTTCCTTAGAATTTAAAAATGTCACAAAATCAGAACGCCATCAAACATTTGGTATGTGTCACAGGCATCTGTTATGTGTGATAAATCATGCCTCCTAGGCCTCTCCCCACAGCCTTTGAAGGAGACAACCCTGCATGACTCATGATCCTTTGTCTCCCTCAGAGCAACAACCTTATGGGGGCCTAATCTAGTGCTACCAAGCCCCTGGTTATTTACCTGTGACTGTAATAATTGCCCATATCTTCTGGCAATGCAGAACTTAAGAGAGCAAGCAAGCTGCCTCGGCCCTGATGATGCTTCAGCTGCTATTGTTTGTTACCTCAAAATACTACTTAGGGTCTGGAGAGCTAGCTCAGTGGTTAAGTACTCTTTCAGAAGACCTGAGTACAGTTCCCAGCACCCATCTTTAGCAGCTAATGACAATTAGTAAATCCCACTCCAAGAGACCAGACATCTCTGGTTCCTGCAGGCACAGGAACTCACAAGCACATTCCAGCCCTGCCTCCTGACACACACACAGAATTTAAAAATTATATATATATATGTGTGTGTGTGTGTGTGTGTATAATTTTTTATAGAACCCACTAGAACACGAGCCTTTGCTCTAACTATGGTTCTGTGAGAACTGGCGAGGAGACACAGCTCAACTTAGCCACTAGCAGTTTAGGGTCCTTCTTGCCCCCTTAGAGGTCTTCATGTAATCCCCTGAACAAAAATAAGCAAGCCAGACTTCTGAGATGCCCGGTGGGTAGGGTGCCTGCTGCCAAGTCTGATGGTCTGGGTCCAGTCCCAAGAACTCATGGTGGGAAGAGAAAACCAATTCCTGGAAGATGTCCTCTGACCTGTACACTTGTGCCATGCCACACACGATGATAATAAATAGGATATATATTTTTAAATACTCATAGAAAAAAGTGGGAAGCAGGATGCCGTGTCTAGCGAAAGTGTCCTTCAAAACTGACCGTCACAGCCATAGATGGACCTATGCTGAGAGTGCGCCAATACAGCCCACAGAGCTACCAGCTCTCAGTAACACTCACAAGGCCAGTAACACAGACAAGGCCAGGGAAACGCTCAGCAACCTCCCTTTGGGACACAGAATGCTATAGTTTGGATCTGGGTCATTTTCCCAAAGGCCCCTCTGTTAAGGCCTGTTCCCCAGTGTGCCACTGGTGCCTTTGAAGGGGGGGTATAGAGTTGTAGGATTCCAGTCTTCCAACTCTCTTAGCTTCCTGGCCTCCTCCTGCTTCCCTACTATGGCATCAGCACAGCCTCCCCCCACCCACCCACCCCCCCCCCCGGGCAGTGAGGCCATACCACTGTGGACTGAAAACATGGGCCAGAAGAAATGAGTCCTCTTTAGAAGCTGATGATGTTAAATATTCATTGTTGCAAGGGAAAACTGATTAACATATAGCTCTTTCCTCCGTGCCGTCCTGGGATATCAAATGATCATTCATCATGAAGAGATTACAGATGACTACTATGAATCTGCTGTTACAAAGGGCTCTTTCAAGTTTTTTCCAAAGTCAATAATCAGAAAATAAGATCCTATGTGTATGTATGTATATTATTTGTTTCTTTTGTTTTGTTTTTTTCAAGACAGCGTTTCTCTGTAGCTCTGGCTGTCCTGGAACTCATTCTGTAGACCAGGCTGGCCTCGAACTCAGAAATCCACCTGCCTCTGCCTCCTGAGTGCAGGGATTATCATCTTTTTAACTCCAGAGCTCTCTCTGTTTCACATTTATCAGTGAGGGGAGGAATCAGCCCACACAAGAGCTCTCTCCGAGCAGCCCTCTAGCATGAGACCTGGCTCTTAGTCTCTCCCTGGGCCACCATTTCCTCTGTAGACCTGCTCTCCTGACTCCACCCCTATGGAGTTCTCTGGCAACTTGTTAAAGCTTTGCACCCCTGTGAGGTTGGACTAGGAGACAAGTGACCAGCACTTGCTAGTTAGTCAATGCGGTACCATGAACTATAAGTCCAAAATAGCTCTGTTTTTATAGTTTGATAATTGTTCTAAATAAAAGGAGTGATGGATAGATGCAGAAAAAGTCATCAATAAGAAAAAAATAGCAATTTATAATTAAATGCTCATTAAATTAGCAGTAAAATAATATCCCTCCATATCATAAGGAACATGTGTGAAGCCTAGAGTCAAGTCTGTGTTTATCATGGAAAGACTGACTTAATTCCACCAAGGCTGAGAATAGACTCTATGGCCATAGCACTGTGTGTGCACCTCATCTTGAAAGCAAAGGAAAAAAGAAAAAGAGTTAGTAACTGAATCTGAGAGCTGAATGAGGTCATCCACGCACATCCCTACTGTTCTGCACTATGCTGACCATCCTAGCCAGTGTAATAAGGAGGAAATAACAAAATCTAATGGTATATGGATCAGAAAGGAAAAGAAACTAGAGCTACCTACATTTGTTCCCAGATGCCATGATCCTGCCCATAGAAGACTGTAAAGAATATCCGTGTAGGCACCAAACTAACTGAGGAACTCTGTGCAGCCACAAAATATATAAGTGGTTTATATCAAACCAGTTCCATTTCCTATGGCTGGGTCTAGCCATCTGAAAATCAACAATAACAACAAAATCCATTCACAACATTAGTATTCACAGCAATAGAAACCACAATATTTATGCATTCATTTTAAAAGTAAAGCATAACGATTTTGATCTATAGACTCAATGTGATCCCTGTCAAAATTCCAGCAAGCATTGTTGTAGCAATTGATCATCTTGAAGTGGAAATGCAAGGAAACAAGACTACCAAAACCAATTTTTTATAGAAAGAACAAAGAGTAATTACAATACTTAATTGTTAAAACTTACTATAAAGCCGCAACAACAAACACAATATTGGCATGATAGCCCCGTGGATCAATGAGAAAGCAGCTTCAAAAATTAGCCCTTATGTTGTGGTCAGTCCCTTTCAACAAAGATTCCAAGGCAGGCTCCATGGGGAGAGTCTTTTCCAGAGATGCTGCTGGGATGATGACATTGAATAATCCATATGCACAGCGATGGACCCAAGCTCTTCACTCACACCACACAGGAAAAATGTCTATGCAATATCCATCACAGACCTACATATGCGAGATGAAAATTAGAAGACTTTTGACAGGATAGGAAAAAAAAATCTTTGTGTCCTTGCTCTTGGCAAAGGTTTTCTAGTTACATCTCCAGAAGCATGAACTATAAAAGAAGAAATTAATAAATTAGATTTTTATCAAAATGGCATCACTTTCCCTACAGAAGAGGGCAACAAACTAGTAGGAAAATGAAAATGCAAATACGGGGGTGTAGGTTGGGCAGACCAAAATTAAGCCAAGGAACTCAGTAGAAACTGGGGCCAATGGGCCAGAGAGATGGGGCCGTGGTTAAGAGCACTCGCTGCTCTTGTAGAGCAGTCATTCCTCCCCAGCACTCGGATCAGGTGTCTCACCATGGTCTTGAACTGCCTTGACTTCCAGTTCCAGACATGACACATCTGGCTCTGAGGGCACAGGTGGTAGGACACAATGCAGGGACAAACACACACTCACATGTAATTAAAAACAAAATACATTTCACCTGGAGAATATTTTAATAAGCACATCGTTAGTGTGGTACTCAAGTGACCAGTAAGCACATGAAGATATTCTCCACATCAATCATTAGAGAAATCATCACTGAAACCATGATAGGGAAAAAAAACAAAACAAAACAAAACAAAACACATGATAGGGTTTCAGAGAATGGTTGTAAACTTCCAACTGGAAAGGAAAATGGTATAACTATTCTGAAGAAAATGATGCGATGATTTCTTAAAAACATAAATGTAAGCTTATCATATGACCTTTCAGTTTTACTGCAGGAAAATGCATGTTATATAGACTTGCACATGAAAAGTAATAGAATTTACTATAGTGAAAACCTGGAAATAACCCAAGTATCCCTCAACTGCTTTTGACCCTGAGTAGAATACTATTCTGCTATAAAAAGTATGAGCTATAGGCACATGCTGGATGGATAATCCTCTACAACATGTCAAGAGAAAACAAAGCCAGGTACAAAGGGCACATGCAGTATGATGTCATTTATATAAAATATCCGCAAAGTTTAAAATACATCACCAGTGATTACCCTTGGCCTGCATAGGAAGGACTTAGCAGGAGTTATGAACGATGGTTTTCTAGGGATAGAAACATCCTCAAACTGGAGGGTAGTGATGCCAGAACAATATATTTTTATTAAAAATAACTATATCGCTATAATGCATGCATTTTGTTGAATAAAATTATGCCTCAATAAAGCCTTAATAAATAAAACCTTTTTAATAACGGCAAACACATCTTTAAACCTCTGGTATATGAACACAGTAAATCTGGAAGTAATTTTGTCTTGATTGAAAAGCCTTCAAATATGCTTCATGGATTTAGGTCTCATTTATTAAGCATTAAAAAAAAATACCAAAGAAAACTGGTTCACATCAGGAAATCCAGGAATTTATTAAAGAAAAATATTAAACTAAAGCCATTGTATAATTGGTGAATATAATTGACATTTGAGTGTCTTAATTGGAAGTATGAAGCCAGGCCATGTCTGTTTCTGTTTTAGCTGTTTATACTCATTAAAGCAAGCATGGGAAGAGAGGCTGACCCTGGCTTAGAACCCTCCTATTACCTGGTACCCTACCAAGATTTACAAGACAGGGAACAGTATTTATCACATAAGTCTCCTTAAAATGTATGTGAATTGTCAACATTATTACACTTATCATTAATATGTACCTTCGTATGTGTATATTTTTTATATTTGCATTTTATAATTTACATTACATCAGAATGACATTAGATTTAAAGCAAGTACTTTGGAAACTATGTTGTTTGTTTAATAATGGGCTCCTGTAGTGGGGTATGTTTGGTGTTCTAGCTTGCTTTTGTTGCTGTGATTAAAAACCCCCGACCAAAATCAACTTTGTGAGGAAAGAGTTTGGTCTTTAAAGTTACAGTCTGTTATCCAGGGAGGCCGAGGCAAGAATTCAAGGTAGGTGCTGGAAGCAGAAACCATGGAGAGCTGCTTGCTGGCTTGCTCATTCTAGCGTGCTCAGCTACCCTCTTCAAAGTCCAGACCCACCTGCCTAGGGATGGCACCGCCCACCGTCTTCTAGGCCCTCCTACATTCCCTCCCAAATAAAGAAAATGCCTTGTGGACGTGGGCACCAGTCAGTCTGATCTAGGCATTACTTCATTTTAGTTCCCTCTCCCTAGGCGTCTATGAGTTGTTTTGAGTTGACAGCTAAAGTTAATTAACTAGGACATCTAGACACCTCAACTTTTCTGGAATACCTGTAGATAAACTTTTATTTTCTGATTTTGTTTTGTTTTGTTTTTCCTGGTTTTTCCCTTTTGCGGGTCCCAGGAACTTGAAATAAGTCTCTGGGAAACTCTATTCTGATCTGACTCTTTGCTTTCTGTTTGTCACGATTAACACTTACGTCGCCTGCCCTCACCCTCACCCCCAGTTCCGTCCCAAGTACATCTCTAATACACCCGTCAGGACCATTACTGTGTGTTCCCACCTGAGGACAGTCAGGTGTCTGCAGTGCTGCTGCTGCTGCTGCTGGAGGCAGGGGTCGTCTTTGGACACATCCTCATGTTGTGGTTGTGAAAGAGAAACAAAAAAAAAAAAAACACACACACAATAAAGAAAGCCAGAACATTTCAGTGCAGAAGAGAGATGGGAAAACGGGAAACATTGACCCTACACAAAATTAGCGCATTTATGGCCAAATAGGAATTCTGATGTTAGGAATTCTCCCAGTAGCCCTTGGGTTTCCTCTTCCTGTAAGTGGCCTGAGGTGACCTCTGAAAATGGTTGGCTACTCTCTTGATCCAGAAAACCCTACAAAAGCATGCAGATCAAGAGGTTCAAATCTCCGTTCACTTAAGAACACTGCCGAGGCCATCAAGGGTATACACATCCGGAAAGCCATCAAGTGTCTGTAAGATGGCACTTTGAAGAAGCCAAGGGTGCGGTTCCGGAGGTATAATGGTGGCGTTTGTAAGTGTGTCCAGGCCAAAAGGTAGGGCTGAACACGGGGTCAGGGGCCAAAAATAGAATGCTGAATTTTTGCTGCTCGGCACTCAAAAATGCAGAGAATAAGACTGAACGTACAGGTTTATAGTCATTAAACATGTCCAGTGAAGAAAGCGCCTAAGATACGCGAGTCCCTTACAGAGCTCATGGTCGAACTAACCCGTACAGGAGCTCCCCTGCCACATGGAGTTGACCCTCATTGAAAAGGAAAAAATTGTCCCAAAGCGAGAAGAGGGAGTTGCACAGAAGAAAAAGATATTTCAGAAGAAACTGAAGAAACAAAAATGGCACGGGAATAAATTCAGCATAAAATAAATGTAGGTTGTCCCCTTCCCCCACCCCCACCTCACCCCCCACCACACCCCCCACCCAACCACACCCCTCTGCACACTGATTTTAAAATCCTGCTTTTGCGGAGCTGGAGAGATGGCTCAGTGGTTAAGAGCACTGACTGGGCCATTGGAGAGTCAGCCTCCAGGGAGGGCTCTGAACCTGTGACTCAGGCAAGATCTTGTATCCCAGGTCTCTCAGAGACCAGTCCTTGCAGGAGAGCATGTGGTCGGCAGAAGCAACAGAGCTTCTTGGACAGGGTCCCTTCAGGCCTTCTTCTTTAGCCAGGAGGCAGAGCTGAGCTCCAAGGCCTCTATGCACCTTCCCTGCCAGAGGAGAACTTGCCTGCAGAGAGTGCTCTGACCACTGGGACTCAGAAGAGAGTTAGACTCCCAGGACTGTTGACAGAGGCTAACAGAATCACTGGAGGAACAAGCTCCAGCCAGAGACAGCTAGAACATCTAACACCAGAGATTTCCAGATGGTGAAAGGCAAACATAAGAATCTTACTAACAGAAACCAAGTCCACTGGTATCATCGGAACTCAGTACTCCCACCACAGTGAGTCCTGATACTCCAACATACCCGAAAAGTAAGATTCAGATTTAAAATCACCATGATATGTCTCATGATGCTGGTAGAGGATTTTAAGAAGGGCATTAATAACTCACTTAAAGAAATAAAGGAGAACACCACAAACAGGTAGAAGTACTTAAAGAGTAAGCACAAAAATCCCTTAAAGAATTACAGGAAAACACAAACAGGTGATAGAATTGAACAAAAGCATCCAAGATCTAAAAATGGAAGTAGAAACAATAAAAGAAAACCCAAAGGGAGACAACCCTGGAGATAGAAATCCTAGGAAAGAAATCAGGAACCATAGATGTGAGCATAAGCAACAGAATACAAGAAATGGAAGAGAGAATCTCAGGTGCAGAAGATTCCATAGAAAACATGAACACAACAAAGAAAATGCAAAATGCAAAAAGATCCTAACTCAAAACATCCAGGAAATCCAGGACACAATGAGAAAACCAAACCTAAGGATAATAGGTATAGATGAGAATGAAGATTTTCAACTTAAAGGGCCAGTAAATATCTTCAACAAAATTATAGAAGAAAACTTCCCAAACCTAAAGAAAGAGATGCCCATGAACATATAAGAAGCCTACAGAACTCCAAATAGACTGGACCAGAAAAGAAATTCCTCCTGACACATATAATCAGAACAACAAATGCACTAAATAAAGAGAATTAAGAGCAGTAAGGGAAAAAGGCCAAGTAATATATAAAGGCAGGCCTATTAGAATTACTCCAGACTTCTCACCAGAGACTATGAAAGCCAGAAGATCCTAGACGGATGTTATACAGACCCTAAAAGAACACAAATGCCAGCCCAGGCTACTATACCCAGCAAAACTCTCAATTACCATAGATGGAGAAACCAAAGTATTCAATGATAAAACCAAATTCACACAATATCTTTCCATGAATCCAGCCCTTCAAAGGATAATAAAGGGAAAACTCCAACACGAGGATGGAAACTACACCCTAGAAAAAGCAAGAAAGTAATCCTTCAACAAACCTAAAAGAAGATAGCTGCAAGAACAGATCCCAACTCTAACAACAAAAATAACAGGAAGCAACAGTTACTTTTCCTTAATATCTTTTAATATCAATGGACTCAACTACCCAATAAAAAGACATAGACTAACAGACTGGCTACATAAACAGGACCCAACATTTTGCTGCATACAGGAAACCCACCTAAGGAACAAAGATAGACACTACCTCAAAGTAAAAGGCTGGAAAACAATTTTCCAAGCAAATGATCCGAAGAAACAAGCTGGAGTAACCATTCAAATATCGGATAAAATCGACTTCCAACCCAAAGTTATCAAAAAAGACAAGGAGGGGCACTTCATACTTATCAAAGGTAAAATCTTCCAAGATGAAGTCTCAATTCTGAATATCTATGCTCCAAATGCAAGGGCATCCACATTCATTAAAGAAACTATAGTAAAGCTCAATGCACACATTGCACCTCACACAATAATAGTGGGAGACTTCAACACACCACTTTCATCAATGGACAGATTCTGGAAACAGAAACTAAACAGAGACACATTGAAACTAACAGAAGTTATGAAACAAATGGATTTAACAGATACAATTTGTAAAAACACATGAAACTCAAGAAGGAAGACCAAAGTGTGGACACTTGGTTCCTTCTTAGAATGGGGAACAAAATATCCATGGAAGGAGTTACAGAGACAGATTTCGGAACTGAGATGGAAGGAAGGACCATTCATCCCATAAACAACCACCAAAAACTGACACTATTGCATATGCCAGAAAGATTTTGCTGACAGGACCCTGATATTGCTGTCTCTTGTGAGGCTATGCCAGTGCCTGGAAAATACAGAAGTGGATGCTCACAGTCATCTATTGGATGGAACACAGGGCCCCCAATGGAGGAGCTAGAGAAAGTACCCAAGGAGCTAAAGGGGTCTGCAACCCTATAGGAGGAACAACAGTATGAACTAACCAGTACCCCCCAGAGCTGTGTCTCTAGTTGCATATGTAGCAGAAGAGGGCCTAGTCGGCCATCATTGGGAAGAGAGGCCCCTTGGTCTTTCGAAGATTATATGCCCAGTACAAGGGAATGGCAGGGCCAAGAAGTGGGAATGGGTGGGTTGGGGAGCAGGACAGGGGGAGGGTATCAGGGACTTTTGGGATAGCATTTGAAATGTAAATGAAGAAAATATCTAATATTAAAAAAAAAGAGAGAAAAAAGAAAAGGAGCACTGACTGCTCTTCCAAAGGTCCTGAGTTCAATTCCTAGCAACCACATGGTTGCTCACAACCATCTGTAATGGGATCTGATGCCCTCTTCTGGTGTGTCTGACAGCTACAGAGTACTCATATACATAAAATACATCTTTAAAAAAATAGTAAAAGCTGTAAATTAAAATTCTGCTTCCAGTGACTTAATGTGTTGCTATGGAAAAGTCATCTACTGTTTCCTGTCTCTGTCACATGTCCACAGAAATGAGGCTCTCTGAACCGTTCCACTTCTTCTGAGCATTAGTTATTACCTTCAAAACCATTGTATAACTTCCCAACTTCAGCACAAGGATGTTAGCACACTTGTGGGGTAAGGCTGGAGTTCCCAGTTCACACCAGCCTGTGTTCCCTCTCCCCTCACTTTGTCTCAGGCTTGACAATAGCTCACCTCTGATCTGAAAGGCCACAGTCACTTTAATCAGCTTACCCAGCTTCTGATGAATCTTGTTTAAGTAGGGCCTTGTCAGAGCCTTACTGTAGGAAAGGACCATGGTTGTGTTGGTCACCAATGCTTCCACTGAATATTCCAATTTAATATTATTCAGTTATTATTCAGTTACCTGGCTTTTAAAAATATACAGCTTCGGGGCTAGGAAGAGCATTGGAGATTATAAATGAGTATTAAAACTGGCCCAAAAAACTTGTACCTCAGACTCTGACCCAATCTTTTTTTTAATTCCCTGATGGATGGAATAAATAAATAAAATTAGTGATGTCCCTGTTTGCCGTGGGTATATAAATGTCTGTTTATGTGTTCTAAGACTAACATAAAATCTAAACTTTTTGTAAGAGTTAAATTATTAGAGATGGCACATTTGTAATCCCAGCACTCTGGGATGCTGAGTCAGGTGACAAGTGTGAAGCCAGACTAGGCTACATAGATAGATGTTGTCTCAAAAGGGGGGGGTGGTCGGAGAGGATACTGAGAGCTTACCATGTGTAACTAAATGACTTCTTTGTGCACTCTTCTGCACAGTACTGTTTGACTCCGGAAGAGGACAGGTGGAGGTACTTGGTATCTGGTCTTCAGTTTGGGTGCACTGTGATTATTTTTGTGTTCTGGAAATTGAGTTGTAACCTACAGAGCACTTGTGTGCTTTACAGCTGCTAGATTACACTTTATGCAGCTGGTGGAAGAGCGCTGAACTCCAAGCCAGGCAGGCTGGCTAGGTCCCAGACTGACTATCGCCCTCACTTTCTGGAATCCTAGACAAAGCATTTAATCTTTCTGACCCTGTGTTTACTGATCTTTAAATGGATTTGTCAGACTAAAGCCATTTCTGGGCCCAGGTTAATTAGTGTGTGAGGTGAAATGCTGCATGACCTTACTCTAAATGTGGGGTTTGGGTTCCTTACCAAGCATGCTGATCACACTACTCTCGCCCTTAAGCCTATTTTCACTGTCTCTGTTTCCCGTTTCCTACATCGGGCTGTCTTTTGGTAAAGCCTTTTCTTTACCCTTTCTTTGTCCAAGCTATGCCTTTCACTATGCCTGTATCTTGTCTTCCTTTCTGTAACTTTAGGACCTTGCCCTTAGCACAGGAGTATCTGGTTACTTAAAACAAAACAGGGGATGGAGAGATAGCTCAGTGGTTAAGGGCACTTTGCTGCTCTTGCAGAGGATACAAGTTTTCTTGCAAGAGCCCTATGTCAGTGAGCCCACAACTGTGGGGAGTTCCAGCTTCAAGTGGTCTTGTGGCCACTGTGGGAACATGCATATGTACAAAGTACCTATAGATGATATACATGAAAACACTATAAATAATTTTTTTGTGGGGTCCCACTCCTAGACAAAGAAATAAGACAGGCAACTAAGGATTTCTGAGAGAGGGAGAGAGAACCTTTCCCAGGGATAAGTCCCCTAAGTGATTATCCAAGAGCAAGTAGTCAGCTCTGAAACATGTATTTGTATTTGTATATTTGGGTCCACCCCCCCATATTATCATTACATAAACACATGTAAGGATAATAGAGAAAAGGGGATTATCAATTTGACCATGGATGGGGACATGGGAAGGATCAGGAGGGGATTTGAGAGAGGAAGGGAGAAAAAAACCCTAAACCAAAAAGGAAACCAATTATAATTCAATTTCCATTAAAACATATAAAAATTTAAATGAGTAAGTAATAATAACAAATCTTTAGTTAAAACTAAACTGAAATTTGTGAGCATAGTTGAACAAGCCTATGTTTCCCATCACTGTGGAGGCTGAGGCAAGACACACCTAAGTTTGAAGCCAGTGTGTACTATATAGTTAGCATGTCAGGGTTTCTATTCCCCCACAAACATCATGACCAAGAAGCAAGTTGGAGAGGAAAGGGTTTATTCGCTTACACTTCCACATTGCTGTTCATCACCAAAGGAAGTCAGGACTGGAACTCAAACAGGTCAGGAAGCAGGGGCTGATGCAGAGGCCACGGAGGGATGTTCCTTACTGGCTTGCTTCCCCTGGCTTGCTCAGCCTGTTCTCTTATAGAACCCAAGACTACCAGCCCAGGGATAGCACTACCCACAATGGGCCCTCCCTCCTTGATCACTAATTGAGAAAATGCCCCATAGCTGGATCTCATCTCATGGAGGCACTTACCCAACTGAAGCTCCTTTCTCTGTGATAACTCTAGCTTGTGTCAAGGTGACACATAAAACCAGCCAGTACAGTTGTATGTTATAGTGAGTTATGGGGAACCTACAACACACAGAGAGGCCCCCCTCCCATCTCTAAAAAAGAAAGCAAAACCCACATAAACTACCAAGAAATTAACCGAAATTGCCCTGCCTCTTTGCTGTTCAGGCTCCACCACCTGAGAAGCGCTTTCCTTCCCTGAGCGGGCAGAATGTGAGGCTGGGTGTGTGGACTCTGGAGCAGGCAGCCTGGGTTTGTTTGCCTCACTGTCCTTTCAGCAGCTGTATCAACTTGGATCTGTTTCCTCACCTGCAAAGTAGAAGCAAGTATGTTTACCCAAGCATCATCGTGCAGATCTAAGCCAGGCTCCTCTAGGTCCTCATAGGACCGTGATGGCCTCTGTGCAGGTGAAGAAGATGGAGCTGTGGAGCAAGGGAGCCGCCTCGGGCAGAGAAGGGTGCGCTAGTTCTGGGGCCTCTGAAACAGCACTCCCCTGCCCTGCTTTCTGCCATTTCTTGCCACGTTCTTTACCCTGAGGTGTACGTATTGGGCCAAAAGAACTAAATTAGCATGATTTGTGGATGATAGTCTTCTCATTTCATTTGAAGCTACCTACGGCAAAATTTTCTCCCAAGTTAAATTTCTGTCTGAAACATTTTGTTGTTGTTATTATTATTTATTTAGTAGTTTGTGGAGGTTAGTTCCGTTTTCTACCATGCTTCCCAACTGGTATGCTGTATTTATTATGCTCTGAGGCATTTAAAAAAAAGCGGGGGGGGGGGGCTGGAACAGTCCTTTGGATAGCCATTTTATACAGCATTCCGTTTGAAAGGCAGTACACACAAAAATTTTTCTTAGCGAATGTTAATTGATGAAAACATTTCTGCACTAACATCCAAGGAAAGCAACGTGTTCCTAGCCTTTCCAAACCACAGATTAATCTAGGCACTCATGAGAAAACCAGTTATTTATTTTCTTTACAACCTTAAAAAAATCTTTGTTTTTTGACACTAAAGTCCTTTTCTTCTCTATCAAAGCAAGTTTTAAAAGATGTAAAAGTACACACACACACACACACACACACACACCCCACTTTGTTTTTAAACAAGAGAAAGCCAGCTGAATTATTCAGTGAGGTTCTAAATGAGTACAAAGCCCACTCCACGTCAATATTTGAATATATGGGGGAGGGGTTAAGAGGATCATTTACACACTTTCTAAAGTGTTACAATATACCGAATAGTCTATAGAATATGCAAAACAAGTCTCACACTCACGGGGCATAGGAAAAGATGTTTACTGATATACCAAAGCTCTTTAATATTTATAGAATTGTGATGTTGCATAAACCTGCAACATGGAAGATACTAAATCTAGACAAATCAATGACCAGTTTACGTTCATCAGACTCTCTCAGATGGAAACACACACACAAAAATACTAAACATTATTGATAAAGGGTCAGCTTGTACATGGACTTTATCAGATTTTAAATATTCTCTTGACACTGTAAAACTAAACCTTACATATCAACAAATGTAGAAATTAAAATTCCCAGGCTCTAAGATGCCATATTGCAAATAGTTTTGTCTTAGAAAGAAAACTTTCTAGATCTGCATGTTTTTATTCAAATATAAACATAAGGGGAAATATACATTTCATATAGTAAAAATAAGACTTGACAGAGGCAGCTTACTGTAACTCATTGCTCAATCAGGTTTTTTTTTTTCTCTTGAAAAATCACTTCAGTCAAATCATACTAAAAAAAGCATGATTCTGCCTTCCCATACGCTCCTAAACTGTAAAGCATTTGAATGTAAAATTAACAAAGTGGTACATTTCCAGGAATCAGCATCTCTAGTCATAACCAAATTCTCTGTCACATGCACAAGGCATTTCTTTACTTAGAGAAGCATCTTAATTTTATGTATTTATTTATCTACTTATCTATCTTTGTTGGGGTTTGTTTGTTTGTTTAAGGCAGGGTTCCTCTGTGTAGCCCTGGCTGTCCTGGAACTTGCTCTGTAGACCAGGCTGGCCTCAAGCTTGAGAGTCTTGAGATCTGCCTTGCCTCTGTCTCCTGAGTGCTGGGATGCAAGATGTGGCTCACTAAGATGCCTAGCAATGAGAATGCCCTGCAATCATGTATATTAAAAGGTTTGCTGCGATCCTCATTTAAGAAATGCAATGGCAGCCAGTTCTGGTGCTCTAAACCTTTTTTTTTTTTTTTTAAATGCTGGTGCATTGCTCTAGGAATAAAATCCCCATTTCGAAAACCCCAGTGGAGCCAGGCTGCAATCTCCCTGGTGTGTTCAAACACTGGACTTTATGTGATCTACTCACTGGAACTCTACTAGTTAGTCAAGATTTTATTTTGGAGGAGACTGGGATAAGGGGCTAAAGAGTTGTATAATCCAAAGATGTTAGACGTTAGAAATTCCACAATGAAACCCCTTATTTTGTACAATTAATATATACAGTTTTAAAAAATACTTTGCTTGGGTTCTCTATGAAGTCAGTGGACTTCTCATTCACACAGCCTAGATGGGCAGATCTCATCAGATGGCTTATACTTCCAAGACTCTCTATCCCTCAAAAATTGATAGAACTGACTCATGTAACTATCTGAATTTGGAATGTCTTCTTTGAACTTCTAAATAATCGAGTAATTAATTGAACAGATATAAGGCTAGCCAGATTTTCTATTCTTCCAGAGTCCCTTTTTGTCATTTGTGTCATTTAGGCTTTTGAATATTCCATTCATGTTTCAAACTTCTTGACATGAGCTGATATTTGTATGGTTTATCTTGAGTCATTTTGTATTTTCAGTTGATATTTGTGATTATATTAATGTGAGTGTTTATAGCTAGCTCACAGTTGGTCTTGCTTATATACAGTTTTGTACTCTCTACCTTTATATATTTCATAGTCTTTAATGTATTTATCAATATTGTTGCAGTTAACACTATATCTTACCTTTTTTTAAAGCTCATATCACCTGTTGTTTGCTCTTTGCTTTTTTACTGCTCTTTTAAATTGAGCACTTTTTAAAAAAATTTTTTTAGCTCTAATTTAGGAGATTCATAATTATATTCTTGGTAGTTCCTCCATAATTTATAGTTCAATTCATCCCAGTCTATAATAATATTTATCATACCCATTTTAACCTAATTTTTACCTACATATGATGTATCAATATATAATTTTCTCTGTAGTATTCTTTCCTCTTGAATAACTTTTTAAAAACATTTTCTATGGTATAGGCCTTCTGTAACCATTCATTTCATCTTTTTAATGTTTTTATTATCTTAAATTAGATGTGTGTGTGTGTGCATATGAATATGTGCATGTGGATGCAGATGCTCAGGGAAACTGGAGGCTTCCTATGCTCGTAGAGGTGGAGTTACAGGTGTAGGCTTCCATTTTTCAAAACCTACTGTATTAAAAGTTCTTAAATGCTTCCACCCCCATTTCTAGCCCACTGTCCAAAGGTATGTGAGAAAAGATGGTAAATAGGACAAGGGAATGTGGATGGACCTGTTAGAAGTAGTTCTTTGGGGGTGATTCCAATCCCAATCCCTGTTGTCAAGATACCAGCAGTCCAGTTCAGTAGCTTCAGGATACCAACAGTCCAGGTCAAAGAGTGTCACCAAACAGGAATCAGTAGTTTCTGCATGATCCAGCAGAAACAGCTAGGCCTCCACCAAATCAGCGTGAGTCAGTGGGAGCAACCAGAACCAGCCAGAAAGCCAGGAGAAGTTCTCTGCTGTTCTTCTCACAACAAAGTGAAGCTCAGCAAAGACGTGTGACCAACAAAGCTTCGCACAGCTAACTATGCAAGTAGGTCATCCCTGCCTGTTGGGTCTTACTTACGTGTTCTGCAAACATTACATTTCTGAATCTCATGGGTCTTGCTTCAAGCAAAACATCACATGAGTCTGCATCCCATGACACAATCAGAAGTTTCCACTAAGACAGGTGGTTGTGAAGCTGCCTGACGAGGTACTGGGAAGAGAAGTCGGATCCTCTGCAAGAGCAGCACACTCTAAACCACTGAGCATCTCTCCAGCTCCCGTGGAACAATTCTTCTGGTGTGGTTTACATCTTTTAGCCTTCGCTGCTTTTTTTTTTTGTAGTATTTAATCTACCATTAATCTCATCTAATGAAATTTCCTCTTCACAAACTATCAGTTTTTTTTAATCTTTAATGATTTTTTTATCTTTCTTTCCTCATTATACGTATTTTTGAAACCTTAAGTGTTTTTTTAATTCATAAAAGATTTCCTGAATGTTATAGGTTTTGAATGTCTGGATTTTTATCCTCTCCCCCCCCACCCCCCACCCCATGTATGCCTATATAGCTTGTGTATGCCTGGTGCCTGCGGAGGTCAAAAGAAGGTGTTGGATCCCTCAGAACTGGATTTAGATGATTGTGAACTGTCTTGTAGGAACTGGGAAATGAATCCTGATCCTCTGGAAGACTAGTTAGCCTTCTTAACTGCTCAGCCATCTCTCCAGGCCTCTCTGTACTCTTTCTAATTAATTTTGGGCCTGGTTTTAATCAGAAGTTAAAACTTACAGATAAAATTGTGGTTTTCCTTTAAGATTTGATAGGATGACTGCCTGAGTTTTTATTTTGCTGAACTCTAGCTTTCTGGGTAGGGTATAGGCTTCTGGGATTTCTGCCAATTGGATGTAGTGAAAACATGACAGGTGAAAAAGTCACTGTGCAGACTAGTAAGAAATCAAATATTTCCCATCCCTGTGAAAACTCAAATAATTGCCGAGCTTCTCCACCACAAACAAGAGTATTTTTTTTTGTACACACAACTCCCAGTATTCAGAAAAGGTTTGTGAAAAACCATATATATATATATACATATACATATACATATACATATACATATACGTATACATATACGTATACATATATGTATATATATATATATATATGCAGTGAACATGATCAAAGAACATGCACATGTGGCTTCCATAATGAGAAGAAAAAAGGAAGCAGGGGACAGGGGAAGGGAAGTAGAAGACAGGACAGAAGGGAGAGGAAGGAGGAAGGAAGGAAAGAAGGAACAAAGGAGAAGGAACTTCCATACACCAAGTCCCAGAGCTGATTTTGGCCTCAACTGTCCCAACTGTTCATCACTGCCTCTCCAAGTCTGCTTGTCCTTGAAAACCACCTCTTTGTTGCAGGGTCTAGAGCATCTCACTGCAGAAACTCATGGCATCACAAGTCTCACCCAGCTTGTTTCTTTCTCTTCAATGATCAGACATGGTCTCTCAGGTTACCAGTGTGTGAAAGCATGGTGTGTGTGTGTGTGTGTGTGTGTGTGTGTGTGTGTGTATGTGTACACACCCACACATACTTGGAGCTTTATAGGTCTTTGCAATGGAAGGATTAGATTGACCCCTTGATGTTCTGTTGTGTCTAGAGTTAGAAATCTGGCTTAATTTCTTAATACTGTCATTACTGCCACCATCTGTCAGAAAACCATTCCAGCGGCTTACAGTTGTGCGTACACATGTGTGCAGAGACATTCCTACTTTCTTCTTTTTGAAAAGACTCTTCTCTTCCACTGGCTTCTAGAATATCATACCAATCTAATCTCTACTCTTTCTCTCTTGCCATTTTTTCCGTCCTCTTCAGCTCACCATCCTTTACCCAGGAATTATATCTTGGACTTTTGCAAGGCTTAGCTGCGAGTAACTTATAAGCACAATTTCTTTTTGTTTCATAGTCTCTCTTGAGAAACGCTACCTATATAATGTTAATATCATCAAGGGTCAGCAAACCTCTGTCCTCTCCTGCCACAGCTCATGTCTCTAAGGAGACTCAGAGCCAAGGTAATGAAATAACTGGGATCTCCTCTGCTTTTCTGACACCTGCTTCCAAATTTCAACCTCCTCTAGGGCTTTGTTTCAGTACAGTTATGAGTTAATGCCTGGTGCTTATATGGCTTGTGTCTTGGAACCCTGACTCAGGGAGGTGAGGAAATGAAGGAATGACAGATACACAGAACACTGGAATTGGGTGACCTGGGCTCTCTAATGGAGAAGCGAGGGCACCCCAGAAGTTCACCGTGCTTATTAAATACCAGTGAACAAGGAGGCAGTGTTATTGCTTACAGTCAAACAAGGAGGTGAGATTATTACATACAGATAAACAAGGAGGTAGAGTTATTACATACAGCTGAATAAGGAGACTGGTTTAGCGAATCTAAGTGGCAGCAGTCTCTGTAGGGAAACAGACTTCTGACTATGAATATCTGGAGCAGCAGTTCTCAGCCTGTGGGTTATGATCTTTGTGTGTGTGTGTGTGTGTGTGTGAGTGTGTATGAACAACCCTTTCACAGAAGTCACCTAAGACCACCGAAAAACACAGATATTTACATTATGATTTATAACAGTAGCAAAATTACAGTTACAATATGGCAATGGATATAATTTTACAGTTGGGGATCACCACAACATGAGGGACTGTATTAAAGGGTCACAGCATTAGAGAGGTTGAGAACCACTGCTCTGGAGGAAGAAAGTGGTGGATATTTTCTGTATTTCCTGTCACCATTCCCATTGAACCCAAGGAAGGCTTGCCAATCCTGTGGGGCTGAGGCACTGGTCCTTGACATGGTGGTGGTGCTCCTGCCAACAACACAGATCCACTGAGGACGTCACTGGCCTCCTACATCCCCCCCACCTCCCGCTTTTTTTTTCTTAGCTGTTCAGGGTAGATCTTCATGCTTATACCGTGGGTAGTTTACTGCATTGCTGGACACTGGACCGTAGGTTGACAGGAGGGAAGATCCTAGCAGCTGTTGTGCCCAACTGAAACACAAGGCACGTTTAGCAAGTTTAATGGATCGATGGCTCAGGAAGGATGTATATGCAGGATTAGCAAGAGAAATGAATCTGAGCATAAGCCTTCTGCTCTTCTAGGATATGCAGAATTGGACGCACTCGTGTGATTGTTAGTGTAGGTCCAAAGACCTAGGGGGTGAGTCCCAACCAGGTTCTCTATTGTCTAAATTGCCGGGCTATCCACTAGGATCCTAGGAAGTTAAAGAAATGGCACCCACCCCACACCCAAGAAAAGGCAAAGAGGCTCAGAATATACAGGTTTAGAAGAATGTGACCAAACCACTGAGTGCAAAAAGCTTAGGAAAGGAGGCATCAGAAGCAAAGCATTCTGGGTTATTCATGTTGGATGCTTGAAAGACAGCTAACAGTTAAAGCCACCAAGATTTGTTTCCTTTGGCCATGTGCCTCTTCCACCCAAATAATCCCACTCTGCACCTATTGGCCATTTTTTTCCCTCAATGTGACAAAGGCACGCTGGCATCTGGGTTTTCATTGTTTCTGGGCTTCCAGGACTGGGCTCTGGCCAGGCAGGCTAGCCATGCAGGCTGCCAGACAGGGTCACCTTGCCCAGCATCTGCTCTAGCACACAAATCTGGACAGGCAGGCAAGCCCTCAACTCACCCTGGGCTTCACCACTGCACCTTCCTCAACCGTGTGTGGCTTGTTTTCTGCCAACTGTACCATAAAAGCAGTTAAACTGAAAGCAAAACTGGCAACCTGCTCAGGTCCCTTGGCCATGCATCTCAACCTTGATTCTTTCTTCCTCCCCCCCTCCCTTTCCTTTCCTTTCCTTTCTTTTCTTTTTTTTTTTTTCCAAGTAGTCAAATTCATTGCCCTGTTCCCTGGAAAGCAAGGGCACGCCCTCCTAACACAGACCAATAAATACTGAAGCTGCCATGTCTCTGCCCACTTCCATGTTTTTTTCCATCGACTTCCCCAAAGCCCCTCTACTTGCCCCATACTTTACAGACGACACTTGGATTTTCACCTCCTCCTTTACCTTGACTTTTATCCTTGCCTTCATCTGTTTGCTTCTCTCAGGAGCCTCTCTCAGCTGAGCAATTCGGGTTCCCTGTCATCAGGGATTCACGGTCCCTGTCCCTTTTCGGATGCCACTTTGCCATATCCTAGATGGCTTCAGGTATTGACCTAACAGATTTTGAAGGAATGACAGACCCACGGACATACATACCAAAAAGCTGGGATCAGGCGGTCTAGGATCTCTGGTGGAGAAGCCGAGGTATTTCAGTGCATTTACTATATACAGTTGAACTGGGCAGAGGGATTATTACATACAGGTGAACAAGAAGACAGGTTCAGCTAATCCTAGTATTAGGTGCAGCATCTCTAAGATGACAACAGTCTTTAGGCTGTCAACATTTGAGGACAGAAATCTATGGTGGCTGTTTTCTGCACATACTGTTCACATATCTGCACCTTGGATCCAAGGAAGGTTTTGCCACCCCTCTGAGCCTTACCTGGGGAAGACTTTGTCCCTCCCAAGTGGCCAGTGCATTGGTCCTCAATATGGCTGTACCCCTGTCAGCCAAACACATTCACTCAGGACTCTGCTTGCTCCCTACACATTAGCTATCTAGTTGAACTGCTAAGAAAGTATGGGGAGATCTAGGATACTGTCTTCTTATGTCTCAGTAACCTCTGCCCACACTCTTTAGGGAGAGTGAGTTCTGTAGTTTTCCCCCTTTAAAACCTTTGACTTTCTCCAGTTCTCACCACTGTCTACAAAATGCAGTCTCTCATCTGTCCCTCCGAATAACACCCAGATATATTCTTCCCGAAGCAAAGATCTGCGCAGGCCAGTTTCTTCCATAAGTCTGCATGATGGGGCCTTCTGGTCTTAGGATAGCCTCTATCCTAAGGCGTGAAAGACTCCATGAGTTTTGGCCTTGACTACCTCATTCTGCTCCTATCACCACAGTGTCCCTACCCTTCCTTCAGCCCTGCCCATGTCCCATCAGTTCAGTCTCAGATGCCTGTTTCTGTTGCACACAAATCTCGGAACACGCAGGTTTGTTAGTTTGGAATAGGGTCTTTATACTCAGACCAGGCACACCATTTCCAAGTTATAGATGCCAACTTGTCTCACATCTTCAAGAAGGCTCTTTCCCTTTAAAGGGAATCCTGGTGTACAGCTGTGCACAATTGTTAATGCTACTTTGTTCTCCAGTAAAACTCAGGCTTGTGTCCTTTGCACTAGGCACTATTAATATACTAGTAATATTTCTGAATGCATGAGTGAGTAAAATATGCAATGATTACCTTTAAATGCAGAATCAGGAGCATAATAGATTTAAATGAAAATATTTGACTACTTTATTAATGACCTAATGTGTATAATCACTTCATATATTCTGAATGACAGTTTTTTATGCTCTCACTGTGAGAGAAAATTACTGTTTATTTTGAAAAAAAAATGAGTAAAATATTCACCTTATGGTTTCTGTTTATAATTTTTCTTTTAGGTGGCAAAAGACTACTTTCAAAATATTTCAGCTTTAAACCATATACATATGCAATTTCACAAAAAGATAAAATAACAAATGGTGTCTAACTAGGGATAGAGTTTGTAAAGGTAGTTGTAATCGCTTTCCCCTGTTATGAGCATACTCCTGCTATATCTTGAGAGAATGGTATTGGCCAGGCTTTCTGTCATTTGTCATTGCCCGTGCTCCCAGTCCTGTGCTCAGTGCTGAAAAGTATCACCAATATTCAGGCTTTACCAACCCTTCTATTCTACAAATGTGAAACTCTGAGACTGCAATTCTCTATAAATACTAAAACAATAAAGATCAAATGCCGCAGACCCTCTGGGTCTCTTGTCTGCGTAGAATGGGTCTTTGGGTGCAGGTGGGCAAAGAGTCGGTGGGAATGAATGACAGACAGATGCATCATAAGAGGTTGTGTAGAATCTGAATGTAATTTGGCAAATTGAGCATCAAACTTTTTATACAGAAGAAAATAGGGAAGTTAGGTGACACATCGGCAAGGTACAAATGAGGTTACCGGATGCTTAATGACTTACACAAAACAGAGGAATGTAAACACAAAGATAGGCAGGAACTGGGCAATAAAACAGCTGAGACAAAGTCAGCCCTATTTAAGGTCAGCTATAGTCTTAGAAGCCAGGTGTGAGGTCTTTACACTCCTAGGGCAAGGGCTTTCACACCCAAGTCATGGTTCTAATTAGGGAGTTCCGTTCTAGCTAACCATCTCATGAATAATGCAATACTCTAAAACCACAGCCCGATCTGATCTACTTCCTAAACCATTGTAAATTCCTGTTTATGGGAGTGACTTGGCTTTTATTCTAAGTGATAGTGTAATACCAGAGGCAATTCTGAATGTCACTGAATAGGCAACATTGAATTCCAAGCCCATGGTCAGCTCAAGGACTTTCTAGGATGTTGGAACACTGGTGAAGGCTCAGCTATGTCAGAATTCAATCTTAAAAGGCATTTGTAATAAGATAATACTAAAAGAGAGCACGTGGATCCATACACCAGGATCCATATACCAGACTAACAAGGGAATAAGGTATGAGTATACGGGTTAATGAGAACGCCAAAACTCCAGGAGGTGAGTTTCCATGAAACTCTTTGCCTCGTGAGTGCTCCCAGGCTTCTCAGCCTGTCAAGTAGACTTCACTGGAGTGTGCATGGCAATCAAATCAATTACCATTTCTTACTCTATTGCAATAAAAGTATAAATCCCTAAGAAAACATTCTAAATGATACAACTTGATGAAAATGGAAGACTATGCTCTGAGAAAATAGTAGAAAAATGTGGAGGTTCTGAAGAAAAGTTCTAAATCTTCTAAAAATTGATGAAAATGGATGGGTAGTGATGGTTTACGCCTTTAATCCCAGCACTCAGGGGGCAGAGAAAGGCAGATCTCTGAGTTCAAGGCCAGTCCAGGCTACAGAATGAGTTCTGCAACAGCCAGGGCTACACAGAGAAACTGTCTCAAAGGTATTAAAAAGAAAAATGGAAGCATACCCAACCTTTGGGTCAAGTGAAAAACAACAGTAGGAGAGGTGCATACAGTAACCAACATCTACACCACTAGAGCAGAATATCAAATGTATGAACTTCATCTTCCTCAAGTAACTAGAAGAAGTATAGAAATCAAACCCAGAGTGATAGAAGGGGAGATTCAGATTAGAGCACAGAGAAAGGCTTTTAAAAGTAGAAATGAGCAATGAAATGAAGAGTTTGCTCTTGTGAGGATCTACAATTGACAAACCCTTAGCTAAAATAACAATAAAAATAAGTGACTTAATTAAAATGAGACCCAATAATGGAGTCGGTATAACTGACGCTAAAGAAATTCAAAAGATTATAAAAGATTAGCGTGAACAACTAACTACACATCAGAATTTGAGGACATAAAGTAAATAAACTGGTGACACATTAACCTTTAGCAAGACTGAACTTTGGACACAGAGACTGGGATCAATTGTGAACAAGGAGCCAGAACCAGCATCGACGAGTCCTCGCTTCATAAAAGCCTAGTCACAATACATTGTGTAGACCTGTGAAATTCCTAAACAAACGCCAAAGATGGCTTCACCTCAAAGTTATGCCAGAGATTCTAAAACAGTTTAGACAGATTTACAGGAGAGAAGGTTTTCGAATTCACTCTAAAAAACCAGTATTAGCCAGACACTAAATGCAGAACGAAACATGGGAGAAAGAAAAGAGAAAAAAGAAAACAACAAGCCGATACCACTGATGAACTAGAGGCAAACATGCTAGCAAATGCAGCCAGAGAGATGGCTAATGGTGACCCTGTAGGTACCAAGCATGTGTGTGGTACACATGCATACAAGTGGGCAAAATACTCAAATACAGAAACATAATAAATTCTTTAAGAAAATACTAGCAAATTGAATACAGCAGCACATTAGAAAGACCATTATATCATATTCAAGTGGAGTCAAGCCAGGAATGCAAGCACAGCTCAGCATATAAAATCAATAAACATGATATTTTTCACCTAAAAAAATGTTTTTAAGATAGGGAATAAAGAAAAGATGCCCATTCCACCCCTCTCAGTCAACAAAGCTCCTAAAGCCCACACTGGAACAGTCAGGCAAAAGAAAGCTGGCATCAAGTTGTTTCAACTTGTGAAGGAGACATTCAGGTGGTCGGTTTGCAGATCACATAATTGTATGTAGAGAGAATCCAAAAGCTCCTCCAAAGATGTCCTGGAATGATAGTGAACATAGCAAAGTGACAGGAAAGAAACATATAGGACAATCAGCAGCATTCATTTCTGTCATTCAGTAATAAATTATCCAGAAAAAAATCACAAAATAATTTTATTTACAATAATTACAAAATGAAAAAAAATATCACCTAGGAATACTTAGGTTCCATAGTGAAAATATAAAACATTTGTTCTAAGGCATTAGAGGAAATATCCTCAAAAATGAAATAATGTCAGAATAAATACCATTAAAGTAGCAATATTATCCAAGGCGATTTACAGATTGAAGGCAGCTCCGTCAAAATACCAAACAAACAAACAAACAAAAAAACTCCACAAAACCAGGAAAAAAAAAAGCCTAGAATTTGTTCTAATACTAAAAAGGCAAAGCAATCTTGAGACAACCCAACAAACAAGCCAGAAGCGTGGTACTACCAACTTGGCAATTTAAAAAGGTGACATTGGCAGAGAGCCAGCCTCACAGAGGAGGAGTACCCCGAGCCCAGACGTGACTCCACGTACCTACAGCTGACTGGTCTTCTGCAAAGGTGTCCAGGACACACACTGGGTAAGGACAGCCTCCGAGAAATGATGCTGTGGAAACTGGGTACGTAGATGCAGAAGACGGAGACCACATCCCATCCCCATCTCTCACCACATTTAAAACCAAACAGACATCGTCTTAAATATTCAACTGGATCCTAGAACAATGGGAGGAAGTGATGAGGATTTTGTAGGCAAGACTCAAGCATAGCCAACCTAGGTGAAGCTGGCAAGTGAAAGGCTATCACCTACAAACGTGCGGCTGAACCATCTGGACCTGCTGAGGAGGCAGAGCATTTGCAGGCTGCATTGCAGCTGAAGGACAGATTGCAGCTGTGGTATCTACAAGGTGGGGTACTGTGTAGACAGTAAGAGCTCAGGTAACTCCAGAATAAATCAACATCAGTAACAGCAACAAAACCCAATCAAATAACCAGATTGAAAAACAGGCACAAGACCTAAACAGAAAGATCTTCAGATACACAGTGGGTAAGTGGAAGTGTTCAACATCTCTAATCATGGAAACCCAAGCCAAAACCTCAGTGAGACATCACCTCTTGCCATTCGAGTGACTGCTCTCCAGACGAGGGACAAATGTTTTGTTGCTGCAGATGCAAAGAGAAGGCAACTCTTTACACTTCAGGTGGACACAGAAGTCGTGCAGCCAATACAGAAAAGAGAAGAGCTTGGGGGAAGTTTCTCACAGCCTAAAAATAAATATGCTACATCATCCTGCAGCCCCACTCGTGGATTTATGGCCAAGAGGAAATGAAGTCAGCGTGGCCAAAGGGGCTTCTGCGACTTCCGTATGGACTGTGGCACAGTTCTTTACAGCCAAGCACAAACAAGCAAGTGTCCATCAACTAATGAACAGCCTGAAAATATGTCATGTATCCATGGTGGACTACTACTCTGCTATGAAAAGTGTGAAGCACTGTCATTTATGACAGCAAAACAGAGGCAGAAGTCATTTGGTAAAATAAGGACAGAAAGAGAGCACCACATGACCTCGCATACTGGGAATCTTACAAACGATATTTCCACAGATGTCAAGAGTGGAATTGTAGTTACCAGAATGGAGAGTTAAGCAGGAGAAAGACATAGTGAAATGCTTGTTAGTGGGCACTACGGTATAGGAAAGAGAAATATGTTTTGTGTTATATAAGAATATTATGATGATGTGGATGTTTAAAAGTGAGAATTATTTTTGCATATTTTTATTAGAAAAATAAATACTTGAATATATATATATATATATATATATATATATATATATATATATTTGAACATTAAATAGTGTGTACATGCACCAGATTTAACATAGTTCTCTGTAAATATATGAAATATTCTTATGCCAATTCATAAAGAAAAGGAGTGGGGGAGATGGCTCAAATGGTAAAGTGCTTGCCCTTTAGGCATGGTATCTAAATGTAATGTCCACATCCCATGTTTTAAAAAAAATTCAGGAATGGTGCCATGTGCTTTTGATCAGTGTGCTGAGGAGGCCATGGTAGGCAGATATGTGAGGTCTATTTGCCAGCCGGTCTAGCCAAGCTGGGGAACAGCCTGGTGCCAGTGAGACACCTGCCTCACAAAACAAGGTGGGGCTCCTAAGGGAGAACATGGTTGACCCGGGAGCTTCACACACATGCACACAAATGCATGTACACACACGCGTACATACACACACACGCGCGTACACACACACACACACACACACACACTCACTACAAAATGTGATGCTTGTCTACAATGAAGCCATTAAGAAGAGTGAAACCTTGGCCGTTGCAGGAACAATGATAGAACTGGACTTCAGTGAGTAAACCGAAACAGGGTCGTTTCAGAAAGACAGACCCCACCGTGTCTACAGACCTAGAACATCAATTTCAAATTGTATATGTCGTGAAGCTACACAGGAGACAGTGAGAGGCAAG
This sequence comes from Mus musculus, assembly GCF_000001635.26. Classification (NCBI taxonomy): domain Eukaryota; kingdom Metazoa; phylum Chordata; class Mammalia; order Rodentia; family Muridae; genus Mus; species Mus musculus. The sequence continues at coordinate 59,128,019 of NC_000068.7, read as the reverse complement.
AAGGAGGTATTCTGAGGGAGGTGGGAAGTAGATGTAAAAGGACAATGAGGAGATGCACTACTTGGGGGAGAAAGGGAACTAGCTGTCGGGGGTGGGGGGGTGGGGTGGGATGGACAGAAGAGAGCTGTCAGGGCAGGAGCGGATGCAGTAACCATGGAGAAAGGTTGCTCATCCTTTCATGCCCTACTCTGCCTCCCTTCATAGAGCACCCAGGTGGTCCACCAGCACAAGGGTACAGTGAACTACTGAGCCCTCTCCCTTTCCAGTCAGAAAACTGAAAAAAACAAAAAAACAAAACAAAACAAAACAAACAAAAAAAAAAAAACAGTGCCGTAGAGAATTGCCTACAGGCCAAACCTCTGTAGACACTTTCTCAATTAAGATGCCTTCTTCCCAGATTACCCTAGCTTATATTAAGTTGATATTGATGTAAAACTAGCCAGCACAGCATGCTAGCCTAGCCTAAAATATTCTAATCACAGTAAAATGCTGAGTGCCTTATAATCAAGCAACATGTCAGGATCTAGGGAATTTCAAAGCCTGCATGCTTTCTGGTCTTCTTAAGGAGCAAATTCTTCATTTTGTGCTAGAAAAGTGAAAGCTGACTGTCCATTTGTCTTTCCTTTGTACTGTGTGGCATCACGCTCAATTAGTGTTAGTACATCTGCAGCTGCAGCCAGTGTGTGGCATCAAATTCAAGTACGGGGTATTCTTGCCTTTAAAAGAAAAGGTCTCTTAAGCATCAATGACCCATTCTTAATATAGCCTTTCCATAGTAATTAAATTTTCATAGAGCTGTTCAATGACTTTATTATTAGCTCTTTGGAAATCAATAGAATTATTTTGGTTCTTATTTGTTTCAAAATATTAAAATCTAAGCAGTTTAGCCTGTTAGCTCAACTGGAACGTAGCACTGGAGTCAATCACCATGCGAATCTAGTCACTGCTTGTAGAAAATCCCTGACGATACCTGATTCTTCTCCTCACTGGCGTTTGGGTTGCTTCTCTAGCTGTGTCGGGCAACATGCAAGAAGAGTTTTCATTGTGCACTTATAATACTTCCAGAGCAAAGGAAAAAAAGGAAAGAGCTGGTTTTCATAACTCTTTTCCATTTAACTTTCCATGAGTGTGTGTGTGAGTGTGTGTGTAAGCTCAGGTACTCATGGGGAGGTCATAGAACAACAGCCTTGGGACTTGTCCCTCACTTTTTCCCTCGTGGTGTTGTTTTGTGGTTGCTTACACCAGGTGTACTGGCTAGTTTTGTGTCAACTTGACACAGGCTGGATTTATCACAAAGAAAGGAGCTTCAGTTGGGGAAATGCCTCCACGAGATCCAGCTGTGGGGCATTCTCTTAGTGATCAAGGGGGAAGAGCCCCTTGTGGGTGGGACCATCTCTGGGCTGGTAGTCTTGGATTCTATAAGAGAGCAGGCTGAGCAAGCCAGGGGAAGCAAGCCAGTAAGAAACATCCCTCCATGGCCTCTCATCAGCCCCTGCTTCCTGACCTGCTTGAGTTCCAGTCCTGACTTCCTCTGGTGATGAATAGCAGTGTGGAAATGTAAGCCGAATAAACCCTTTTCTCCCCAACTTGCTTCTTGGTCATAATGTTTGTGCAGGAATAGAAACCCGGACTAAGACGCCAGGCTTGCTGACCTGCCTGCTTCTGACAAGTCTTTCCCTTCCACTCCCTCAGATACTGGTGTTTCAGGCACACACTACCTCACTTGGTGTAATCTGGGGTCTGGAAGCCAAACTGAGGCCCTCTTGCTTGTGTGGCAACTGCTTTACTCACTGAGCCCTCCCGGAGTCCCCTTTAACTTTCTAACAGTTAAAAATGTGGTGTTCCCACACCCCTTAGCATGTGTGTATGCATTCTATTAGTTGTTCATTAGCAAACGCTTATTAAATACTTCCTACATGCAAGTCTTTGGGATATAATGAATAAACTAGACAGAATATCGTGTAACTTCTATTGTAGTGGTGGGAAAGAGACAGCAAGCCATTAGAACACTGAGAAATACTGATAAAAAGGTAAGATAAACAGTTTGGAGACAGACTGATACTGCTACTTCTTTAGGCAGGATTGTTGGGTAAAGCTTTTTAGACCAAGACCATTCGAGGGTTATCAGCCATTTGAAAGTTGCTCTCTATAGACAGCTGCACCAGATGTAGGGGCAGAAATAAATATTGGAGTTCCTGGGAAGAATGAAGGCAAGGAACAAGGGGGTGGCAGTAAGACACTGAAGATTTCAGACAAACTGGATGTCACCATCACTTTCTTTGAAGGGCCATCGCTGACATTACAGTTGCCTTGGCGCTAATTGCAGCTCACTGATGCTATTTGGCCTCAGAGAAAAGCCATGTATTATCATGAAATTGTAGAACTGAGAGAGTCCTTGGAAATCACTGGGCCCAACCCTTTAATTTTAGAGTCAAAATGAGAATTTGAGCTAGCATGGTTAAGTGGCCTGCAGGAGGTTACTCAGCCCAGCAGAACAGCTATGGTTTAAGCTTGGGCTTTAATATTGCAGAATCCAGTGCTCTTCCTAGAAAACCCGTTTTTAAGAAGACATTTCTATTTTTCTTTAAAAGTCACAGTATTTGTGTGGCATGTCCGATTCCCATTTGATTTTTAAAAATGAGCATCTATAATTTATTCAGTAGTTAAATAGAATTGTTTCTGGTTTGGATTATATACGGCCCTTAATTTTGTTTTTTTGTTTTTATTTATTTACTTTTTTTTTCTTTTCCTGTGGTGGTGGAAATCAACCCCAAGGCTGTACAGTTGATGAACACAAGTAAATTAAGTGTAATATGTGGACCCCAGGAGAGCATGGAGGGTCAAGCTTGGGTCGTTGTAGAACCCCTCAAAGGATGAGCTCTTCTAACACACTTGAAAAAGAATGGAAACGTTGTATCTACATCAGTTAGATTTCAGAAGATTGAGAGTTTTGTTTCACCTTATACATGTTTCCAGTTTTGAGAAATGACTGACTCACTCTCTCTCTCTCTTTCTCTCTCCACCTATCTATTATTTATTTATTTGGTTTTTCAAGACAGGGTTTCACTGGCTGCCTTGGAACTTTCTCTGTAGATCAGGCTGGCCTCTGTCTCTAAGTGATATGTTTTTTTTTTAAATATTTATTTATTTATTATATGTAAGTACACTGTATGTGTCTTCAGACACACCAGAAGAGGGAGTCAGATCTTGTTACGGATGGTTGTGAGCCACCATGTGGTTGCTGGGATTTGAACTCTGGACCTTCAGAAGAGCAGTCGGGTGCTCTTACCCACTGAGCCATCTCACCAGCCCGTGATATGTTTTAAGGCATGAACTGCTGCTGCTGCTGCTGTCATCACCAATGCTGAGGTGGCGACCTATCGCCACCACCTCACGGCTCACCACCTTATTTATATCATGACATATTTTAGATGTGATCCCTAATTCATTAACACTTTTATTTTCCTCAAAGCAAGTTGGAACCTTAACAGTGTGTTTTGTGGGAACGAATTGTTTTGCATACAATAGCATCCTCGCCACTGTTACTACCCAATGCTCTAGAAGTTCTCAGGCTTCCTGTATGGAACTTGACTTGTATCAAGGCATCACTTCCTGTCCAGGGCATACTGTCTCTGCTCCTTTAACAACCTTGCTTTCCTCAGCCTGTTGTTTCACAGTTCTTTTGAAATGTCCTACAAGTTCATTATACCTTCTTTTCATTAAGAACTCGGTGAACCTTTCCTGTGAGACATGTACACAGAGGAAGACATTTCACAAAGGAAGACCAGTAAGGACTACAGGGGCATACCATCGCCCAAAGACCAAATCTGGACAGCAGTCTGTCCTGGTAAATAGATGTCACTGGAACTTTGCTTTGGACCACATATTATCTGGAACTGCTTTGTTTTGAGACATGGTCTCAAGGTGTAGTCTTTGCTGCCCTGAAACTTACTGTGTAGATGAGGTTGGCTTAGAACTATGGAAACTCCCCTGCTTCTGTCTCCTGAGGCTGGGATTAAAGGTATGTTCTATTACACCCTACCTATAGCTACTTTTACGCTATATTACAAGTAATAACCAAGACTGGAAGACTAGCAAAGAATAAGATATTTATTTCCAGGCACTTTATAGGAAAAGTTTGCAAACACCTGACTATACACATGCACGAATGCATAAGAGGAAAGAAATATCTAGGGTAGGATAGTTAGTTAGGGTTTTTCAGCTCTGAAGAGACACCATGACCAAGACAACTCTTACACAGGACAACATTTAATTGGGGTTGGCTTACAGAATCAGAGGTTCAATCCATTAAGGCAGGAAGCATGGCAGCATCCAGGCAGGCATGGTGCTAGAGAAGGAGCTGAGAGTTCTACTCCTTGTTCTAAAGGCAAATAAGAGATTTACTGATTTAAAACATGAAATACTGAGAATTAAGAAGAGATTTCTTCCCAGTATGTTTTCACTCAAGTGGCCCTTTGGATAAGCCAACTGGGCAGCCATTAAAGTGACCAACACCAATAATCTCCCTGGGGTGATTTGTAACACATTAGACAAACATCCTTCTTATGCAAAAGTGATTAGCTTAATAGGATAATATGTCTGAAAGAGACTATTTGACACCCCCCCCCCCAGCTGCCTTTTTAATGCTTTTGCTTTTTATGGGAAGGTCCCTTTAACAATTTCTTGACACTCTAGGCAAGATAGCTCATTAAACTCCTAGTCTAAATTCATTTTCCACAAATACGTCCAGTAAATGTATTCTAGCGCCTGGCTTAGAAAGATTATTTGTGCAATAAAATCTTGGAATCTGACATCTGAAATACAAGTTAACCTTAATAGTTGTTACATTGCTCAACAACAAAGCTGGTTTAGGTATTGTATTTCCTCAGTTATTTTTATTACTCAAAATTTCATAAAGAGAGAAATCCGACTTTAGGTACATGACAGCCTTGTTAAAATTAGGACAGGTGTTTCTCCTTTTGAAAGAATTATTTTGTTATTTTTTTTTTATATTGTGTGTATCTGTGGTTAAGCACTTACTATTTTCAGTTGTGTGTGAAGGCAGAGGTATTAGATTCCCTAGAGCTGGTGTTCCAGGCAGGTGTGAGCCATTTAGTGTAGGTTCTGGGAACCAAACTCAGATTCTCAGCAAGAGGAATATGTGCTTTTAACTGCTGAACCTCTCT